>NC_090648.1:271573266-271906687 GCF_040937935.1 Hyperolius riggenbachi
CACTCTAGAGGTAGCCTGCAAAGGAGGAGGGGCAAATACTTCTTTGGCCATATGTGCTATTGAAATAAGGATATTTTCCTAGTGGTTTTAGGAAGCTAGACACAAGACACATTACTGCTACATTAGGGGAAAAAAAGTTGTGGAGACACTAGTATTTCGTCAAACATGAATTATTTATGATGTGCATATGAGAGCAGAAAATTTGTAAATAATTTTGCAAGCTGCAGATGCAAGACTGCCCAGTATTTTAAGGTGTGTAACTTTTCATTTAAAGCACACCTGAACCGAGTGGAATGTGGAGGCTAACATATTTATTTCTTTTCAAACAATGCAAATTGCCTGGTTGTCCTGCCTCTCAGGCTAGGTTCACAGTGCTCAGTTGCATTGCAGAAAAATTCTACACGTCTACTTACTGTTCACAGTAATGAATCACATTATCCTAACTCTCTGCATGCAGGCTTTGCATTAAAGTCTATGGGCCTGATTCACAAAGCGGTGATAACTCAGTTATCACGCCTAAAAGACTTTAGGCGTGATAAGCTTTGCACCGCTGAGTTAGCACCGATTTGTGCTCTTTATCGCGCGCAAAGTCCCACGCGCAAAGTTTTATGCGCGCAATCGCGTAATTCCGCGCGCATCGCCCATAGGGTTTAATGGGCGCATCTCCCGCACTGCACCGTGCGCCGCACGATTGCGCGCGGGAATTTCGTGCGAGTTTCATTTTATCATGCCTAAACTGAGTTTAGGCGTGATAAGGGGCTTTTCACAGGCGTGCAAACACTTTGCACCGCTTTGTGAATCAGGCCCTATGTCTAGTCTCCATTGCAGTTCACATACATTTTAAGGTGTGTGTTATGCAACTGACCACTGTGAATCCAGCCTAAGGCTCAAGACACACCATACAATCTTGGTTGTTCAATCTTACCACTTTCATGTAGTATAAGAGCTTATCCAATTAATCATTCAAGGTATTTTCAATCTGTTGGCCCTTATACTACATAGATTTGGTAAATCTGTACAACCAAGATTGTATGGTGTGTGTTGAGCTTATGGCTAGATTCACAGCCTTGCATAATGCATACTTTATATTGAATGTGAACTGCAATGGAGACTAGACATAGAATTAACTACAAAGCCTGCATGCAGAGAGTTAGAATAATGTGACCCGCTACAACTTAGTACTGTGAACAGCTCCATAGAACTGTATGACCAGTGAGTTGACATGCAGAATTATTCTGCAATGCTGTGAGCGCTGGGAAGTAGACCTAATACTTTTAGCCGTAGACTCTGAACATGCATGCACATCGAGTCTAACCATATTTGTCACATGCTTATTTCAGGTGTGTTATTCAGACACTTCTGCAGCCAAAGAGATAAGCTGGACTACCAGACAATGGGTGTTATTTAAAGCGCACCTGAACTGAGAGGGATATGGAGGTTGACATATTTATTTTCTATTGAACAATGCAAAATGCCTGGCTATCCTGCTGATCCTCTTCCAATACTTTTAGTCATAGACCCTGAACAAGCATGACAATCAGGTATTTCTGAATGACGTCTGACTGGACTGCCAGTCTGTTTTCTCTGAGCAAAATAATGCATCTTTCTTTCTTCTCGGTTGGGGGGTGGTTGTGGGCAGTGTCCCTGGTAGTGAGAAGACCTGGGGTGCTTCCCACACTGCACCCCTTCCCTTTTTATGGTTAGCCTGCTGCCAGGTCGCATTTGCATGCATGTTCCCAAATCTTTAAATCATTTTGAACTTAGGTAAGGCAGGGAAACTGAGAAAAGCCTGCATGAGGTTTCCCTGATAATGTGCTTTGCAACGTGTAGAACTGATGTCTCTCTCAAACATTGAATGGCAAGGTCCCCTTTAATAAGTTGCAGTAGTGACTTTCAGCACCTGTTTCAGCTGTAATGAATACAGTTGTGCCTTTAAGAGGCTTTGCAGCACTTTGCAAAGTCAGGTCAGTCAGGTGCAGCTTAGTCTAAGATCACTGCCATTCTGATTTCTCTGTGCAATGTAGTGATTCAAACAATACTGCAGCAAAAGAGATCAACATGACAATAGAGTGGCAGAAAAATCAAGCAGCTTCTGGTGGGTGGTGTAAGTGAAAAAATCAAATTGCTAGTTTTCATCAGTGTTGTTCAGAGATCCAGCATGCAGGATCTCTAAAGCCTCATACACATGCCTGACTCAAGTCGGCTGAGGCAGCCAATAACCACCACCTCAGCGTGTGTACTAGGGATGATCGGAAAGAGCAAATTCCGTTCCGCTGGAATTCGCGGATTCCGCCAGAGCTTAATTCCGTCGCTATGAAAATTCTGCCGAAATATTGCGAAATTCTGCGGAATTCCGGATTCCGGCAGAAAAATGTAACTAATCGCAAATGGAACCTTGTTTATGCTATATAATAGCCCATAGACCCTATTGACTGTTCCCTTAGCCCTTTTTCTTCTTCCTCCCTCCTCCCTCCCCCTCCTCCGGAGGAGGAGTGTCTTGTCTTCCAGGGAATTGTAGGATTTCAAAAGCCAGCTTACATACATTGGCCGGGAATCGAACCCAGGTCTAGTGCTTGGTAGGCAGCTCTCCTCACCACTATACCACCACCAACACTACATGCTGAAGCCAGCTTAGCATGTACCATTATGATATATCCAAGAGAAAAATGAGCTTGCTTAGGGATTTGTAGGATGTCAAAAGCCAACTCACATACATTGGCCAGGAATCAAACGCAGGCCAACCGCTCTGTAGGCTGCTATCCTAACCATTATACCACCAACACAACACACTACAATGCTACATGCTGAAGCCAGCCTAGCATGTACCATTGTGATATATCCAAGAGAAAAATGAGCTTGCTTAGGGAATTGTAGGATTTCAAAAGCCAGCTTACATACATTGGCCGGGAATCGAATCCAGGTCTAGTGCTTGGTAGGCAGCTCTCCTCACTATTATACCACCACCAACACTACATGCTGAAGCCAGCCTAGCATGTACCATTGTGATATACCCAAGAGCAAAATTAGTTTCCTCTCTCTCTCTCTCTCTCTCTCTAGGACTTGATGCCATTGAACTGAATTTTCAGCCTAAACCATCAACGGATGAGAGAGAGAGAGAGAGAGAGAGGGAGGGAGGGAGAGGGAGGGAGAGGGAGGGAGAGAGAGGGAGGGAGGGAGAGAGAGAGAGGGAGGAGAGAGGGAGAGAGAGAGAGAGAGAAAGAGAGAGAGAGAGAGAGAGAGAGAGAGATATCTACATGACTATCTTGGGTTCTCTTCGGACAACTGTTGAACACAAAAAGTAAGACCATGCCTGGGTGGGCTTGAACCACCAACCTTTCAGTTAACAGCCAAACACGCTAACCAATTGTGCCACAGAGACTGTGTACCACAAAGACTGTGCACACAGTTGCTGTTGAATGATTTTATGGGTATATATTTGTGTCTTTTGGAGGGAGGAAGTAAGTCTGCTCCAAGAAGTTTCAGTAGTGTTAGTGGCATAATGATTAGGATAGCAGCCTACCAAGCGGTAGGCCTGGGTTTTGATTCCCGGCCAATGTATGTAAGCTGGCTTTTGAAAGCCTACAATTCCCAATCACCAAATCCCGGCCGGAATCACGGAATTCTTAATTCCGCGGAATCCAGTGACCATCCCTAGTGTGTACAGCAGCCCGTCGGAGACTCCCAATCCGTGCCTACACAACCCCAGCAATGCCGATCCCTGCTGATCCCATTGTTTGCGGTGCTCCCCCACCCGCTGGGTGACATCACACATGCACTGTTCATTGTCCCCCGACCTCCCGTCACATAGCAACACAGCATGTCCTCAGCTACACAGCAGACATGCGTGTGTGCAGCACGGCCCAGCGATGTTGCCCAAGGGGATCAATTTCTGATCCCTGACGGGCTACATGAGTTGGTAATGTGAATGTACCCTTAATTATACAATAATACAATACAATAACATTTCTATAGCGCTTTTCTCCCATAGGACTCAAAGCGCTTATGTCATGTTACATCTGTACACAGGCTAGATTCTCAGCTGAGACCTCACAGAATGATTGTCCAGGCCAGGGCCGGCGCTTCCATAGAGGCAAAGGGGGGAAATTGCCCCAGGGCTCCCGCATCTATAGGGGACGCCACGTGTCCTCTTTCACCTCAGATGGCTGCCGGCTTTGGCTGCCGACCTGATCTCCTGCTCGCTTCATCCCCCCTGCGCACACTGTCCTCCCACAGTGTAGCAGTGGGAGATACACACACTCATCTCCTGAATGATCCAGGTGATGCAGCTGCTGTCTATCTTTAAATGGTGAAGCAGGAAGTGGGGGACAGAGTAACCACAGGGGAGACAGACAGGAGCTGGATCATTCAGGAGGTGAGTGTGTGTATCTCCCACTGCCTTTGCTACATTGCAGTGGGGCGGGGGAACATTGTGTGCGTGTGTGTGTGGAGGTCAGGAGAAGCGAGCGAAGGGGTATATCTCGCTAGAGGCAGCCACAGAGGGGGAATTAGGCTATTACTGAGGGCAGGGGGGGCAAGGTTACTTTTGCCCCATGGCCCCATTATAGCCAGAACCGGCCCTGGTCCAGGCTAGAGATGGCCCACACTGTTCGCCGGCGAACAGTTCCCGGCGAACTTCCGGGGTTCGTGATCGCTTAGAACTGCAAATTTTTCAGGAAGTTCGGTTCGCCCCCATAGTGCATTATGATGGTCAACTTTGACCCTCTTCCTCACAGTCAGCAGGCACATGGTAGCCAATCAGGCTACACTCCCTCCTGGAGCCACTCCCCCCTTATAAAAGGCAGGCAGCATCAGGCTTTTCACTCACTCGTGTGCCTGCATTAATTAGAGAAGGGAGAGCTGCTGTGCAGAGACCTATAGGGAAAGCTTAATTAGGCTCTTGTAGGCTTGTTAGCTTGCTCCTTGCTGATTCTTATTGCTAAAAAAAGCACCCCTCAACAGCTCTTTTGAGAGCTAATCTTGTTCTTGTGATCTATTTTTTTTGTGTGTGTGTGGCCCACTTGCATTATATACAGCCCTGTCAGTCAGTCGCAGCTGGCCTTTGGCCCCTTGGTGGTATAATTACTGCTGTGCCAGGTGCACATCAGTGCATATACCTTACCTACTACCTGTTGTTTACTTCAGGGCACCCACTTACCAACGTGAGCGCACGCAGTGTCACTGTGCCTGTCCGGTACCTGTCTGTGTGTGACAGGTGCACATTGTAATACCCATTACTGCATATGCCTACCTGTTGTGTTCAGTGCACCCACCTTCCTATGTGAGTGCATGTAGTGTCACTGTGCCTGTCTGGTACCTGTCTGTGTGTGACAGGTGCACATTGTAATACTCATCACTGCATATACCTTCCTGTTGTGTTCAGTGCACCCACCTACCTACGGGAGCGCAGGCATTGTCACTGTGCCTGTCCGGTACCTGTCTGTGTGTGACAGGTGCACATTGTAGTACCCATCAGTGCAGATAACTACCTGTTGTTCACAGTGCACCCACCTACCTATGTGAGCACACGCAGTGTCACTGTGCCTGTCTGGTACCTGTCTGTGTGTGACAGGTGCACATTGTAATACCCATTACTGCATATACCTACCTGTTGTGTTCAGTGCACTCACCTACCTACGTGAGTGCACGCTGTGTGATATACCACTCCGCGCATACCTGTTAATTGCACCTGTGTGACTGCACATTGTATTAGTCAAGTCAGTGCATACCTTTCACTTCATCCCCCCTGATATGAACACAATGGAAAAGACAGGCAGACATAGAGGCAGACTCAGACAAAGGCCACCCGGCAGGTCTGTGCGAGGTCATGCTGAAGTGATTTCGTGCAGCCCTGGACCAAAGTACAGTGCTCAGAAGAAGGCACGTCCCATCAACTCCCTAGATTGTCAGGACGTGGTTGACTATTTAACACAAAACACCTCATCTTCCGCAGCCACCAGCGCTACTCCAAGTATCACATCCACTACATTTGACAGTTCGCAGGAGTTATTTGGTGGGGAAATCATTGATGCACAGCCATTATTGTTACAACCAGATGAAGGCGCTAAGCAAGTTACACCACCTCATATGTCTGAGTTAGGCGACACTATGGACGTAACGTGTGAGGAGGAGGAGGATGAAGTACATACTGTTGTTGCAGTTTTGGAGGTGTCTGAGGCAAGCAAAGCTGGGCAGGATGATTATGATGATGACGATGATACGGATGCCACGTATGTTCCCAATAGAGGAGATGAACAGGGGGACAGTTCAGAGGGGGAGTCAGAGATGAGTAGGAGGAGATGAGTTCCTGAAAGAAGCAGGGGAGCTTGTCATCAGAAACAGCTGGTGGCAGTGTATCGCCATGTATCGCCACCTATGTACAGCCAGCCAACATGCCCTTCAACATCAGCTGCTGATGCCACCATAGTGCCATCACCCCAGGGGGGCTCAGCGGTTTGGACATTTGTTAATGTGTCTGCCTCAGATCGGAGCAGTGCCATCTGTTCTCTCTGCCTCCAAAAATTGAGCCATGGAAAGGCCAACACCCATGTAGGGACACTTGTCCCTACGTGGGTGTTGGCCTTTCCATGGCTCAATTTTTGGAGGCAGAGAGAACAGATGGCACTGCCTTACGAAGGCACATGGAGAAAAGGCACAAACTGCAATGGAAAGAGCACCTGAGCAAAAGCAGCACACAAAAGAAAAGCCACCCTCCTTCTACTCTTCCTCCTTCAGGTGCATCATCTTCAGCACCTTCCTCCCTTACACCTTCACAGCCACCTTCCTCCACTCCGCCTCTCACCTTGAGTGGTTCCTGCTCCTCTACCCACAGCAGCCAGGTGTCTGTGAAGGAAATCTTTGAGCGGAAGTTTCACGATCGGTGTCAGCCAGAGCAGATTTTCTGATTATTGGTGATCTGCAGTATCACCAATAATACAGATGTTATACCTGATTATGTGGTGATCTGCAGAATCACCAATAATACAAGTATAGCAAGACACACAGGATACAAAGATGTAAGATGGTGTTTGGTGCAACAGTAAATATAGATGGAGATACCCTCTGTCAAGGGGAGTTGGTTAAGAAGGTATCTCTATCAATATAGTAACCAGTATTCCAGCAAGCTGGAGACTAGGAGGGAGTAATGATAGGTTCACCCGAGGGGCGGGTGATGCACAGTTAGACAATGTAGCGAGATCACTCGAAGAGCGAGTGATTCAGACTGTACTGCAACAGGTGATCCCCTGAGGGGCAGGAGACGCAGACAGCATATAATGATAGCTAGTCACCCGAGGAGCAGGTGATTAAGACTGTACTGCAGCTATCAACCTGAGGAGCAGGTGAATTAGACTACACTGCAGCTATCTACCTGAGGAGCAGGTGATTCAGACTATACTGCAGCTATCAACTTGAGGAGCAGGTGATACTAAACTGAGAGTCCCTCACCAGGACTAAGCTCACTGGTGAGGGCAGAAGAGTCAGACAAGCAGGTTCGGCAACACACGGACAGATACGGTACAAAGGTAGAAGACAGAATCAGACTGAGGGATAAGCTAAGTCGGCAACTGGATCAGATAGGCAAAGGCACAGAATCACAAGCCAGAAAAGTAGTCAAGGCTAGCAGAGGGTCATAACAAATAACACAATTCAATTAGTACTTTAAGCTATCAACAGAATCTGGCTAAGTGTGGATCCCCAGCTCCTGCTGGTTCTAGCACACTGTCAGATCTGACTATGGGTCTGAGTGCTAACACGTAGCATATGCAACAGCAGACGAGGAACAACTGACAGGCCTGTTCTATATATACTGGGAGCGCTCCTAAGCACCGCCCCAGTCACTTAGCCAATCAGGATCAGTGCTGGAGTCAGCTGACCAGCTGATCAGCTGACTCCCCTTCTGCTTGCATAAAGATCCTGCCTGTACACGCGCGCGCGTAGACTTCAGTCTATGTGCGACTGAAGGAGCAGGCAAAGTTCCACCATGCGACCATGCGGCGAAAGCCGCTGGCTGAGACACGGAGACAGCCGCCATGCCACTCGGCGCTGCGGCGGGTTCCTCATCATTCCCCACAATCTCAGGCATAATTCCATTAGGTATCCGCGTGGTGGAAACCGCCGGCTGAGACGCGACATGCCACTCTCTGATGCGGCGGCATCTCCAATTTCTGCCAGTCACCCCCTTGCCAGGCGTCTGACAGCTGGCTTGGTGGAACTGTTAGCTCGCCAGCTGTTACCATACCAGCTGGTGGACTCTGAGGCCTTCCGTAAATTTGTGGCCATTGGGACACCGCAGTGGAAGATGCCAGGCCGCAATTATTTCTCTAAAAAGGCAATACCCAGACTGTACTGTAAAGTTGAGAGGCAAGTGGTGTCATCTCTGGCACACAGCGTTGGGTCAAGGGTCCACCTGACCACGGATGCCTGGTCTGCCAAGCACGGTCAGGGCAGGTACATTACTTACACAGCTCATTGGGTCAACCTGGTGACCGATGGCAAGCAGGGAGTATGTGGCTGTGCAGCGTACCAACTTGTGACACCTCCATGGCTTGCAGGCAGGCCTCCTGCCACCTCCTCTCCTCCTGCTACATCCTCTTCGCTGTCATCATCATCATCCTCCTCCTTGGCTGAGTGGCAGTTCAACTCTACTGGTGCTTGGTGCTGCGATCTCCTCTCCAGCTACATTGCCCCAGCTCCCCAGGGCCTATGCTGCATGCCAGGTACGACTGTGTCATGCCATAGACTTGTCTTGCCTCAAAGCGGAGAGTCACACTGGAGCAGCTCTCCTGGCTGCTCTTAACAAACAGGTGGATCAGTGGCTGACCCTGCACCAGCTGGAGATCAGCAACGTGGTGTTTGACAGCAGCAGCAATCTCATTTCCGCTTTGAATTTGGGAAAGCTGACACATGTACCCTGCATGGCACATGTGCTGAATCTAGTCATTCAAAGATTTGTGTCAAAGTACCCAGGCTTAGAGGATGTCCTGAAGCAGGCCAGGAAGTTGTGTGGGCATTTCAGGCGGTTTTACACGGCCATGGCACGCTTTGCGGACATTCAGCTGAGAAACAAGTTGCCGGTGAGACGCCTGATTTGGTATGGCCCAACTCACTGGAATTCGACCCTCCTTATGTTCTCTCACCTGCTATAACAGGGGAAAGCCATCACCCAGTACCTCTACAACTACAGTAGAAGGACACAGTCTGGGGAGATGGGGATGTTCTGGCCCAACAACTGGACACTCATGCGAAATGCATGCAGGCTCATGCGGCCATTTGAGGAGGTGACCAACCTGGTGAGTCGCAGTGAAGGCACCATCAGCGACTTGATCCAGTCCAGCTGTGGAGGAGCGTGAACAGGAACAGTTACAGGAGGAAGCATTGTGGGATAAATTCTCATCAGAACCAGATGTTTCCTCAACACCTGCGGCAGCACAGAGAGGGGAGGAGGAGGAAGAGTTGTGTGGGGAAGAGGAGTCGGACTCGGATGATGAGGAAGGTGTTTCTTTGGAGGAGGAGGAGGAGGCAGCGGCAGAAGAACAACCACAGCAGGCGTCGCAGGGGGCTTGTGCTGCTCAACGTTCCCGTGGCATTGTTCGTGGCTGGGGGGAAGGAGGAGGACTTACCTGACGTCACTGAGGAAGAGCAAGAGGAGATGGATAGCATGTCTGGATCCAACTTTGTGCAGATGGAGTCTTTCATCCTGTCCAACCTGTTGAGCGACCCCCGTATAAAAAAACTCAAGGGGAATGAGCTGTACTGGGTGGCCACGCTACTAGACCCTCGGTATAGGCACAAAGTGGCAGACATGTTACCAACTCACCTGAAGGCAGAAAGGATGCAGCATTTGCAGAGCAAGCTGGCAACTATGCTTTACAATGTGTTTAAGGGTGATGTCACAGCACAACGCAATAAAGGTACCACTGCCAATAAACCTTCTCCCATGTCCACGCAGGAAAGGACAGGACGCTCCAGCAATCTCATGGTGATGTCGGACATGCGGACATTCTTTAGTCAAATGCCTCGCCTTAGCCCTTCTAGATCCACACTCCACCAATCCAGGTGGATTCCTGAATTTTTAAGGCCGCTGCTAGCAGCGGCCACTATAATAATTTTTCTGGTTTGTGTACATACCTGCCTAATTTTTCTGGCTGCACTGCAGCTGCAACAACAAAACAAAAGGCATGTACATGTGCCCAGGGCCGGCGCTACCATTAAGGTAAAGGAGGCAGCTGCCCCAGGGCCCCAGAGCTTGTAGGGGCCCCCAATGGCTACAAGAGGAAAAAAAATTCAAATCGGCCTTATAGTTTTTGAGAAAATCGATTTTAAAGTTTCAAAGGAAAAAAAAATACATATTTAAAAACCTGCCGACTTTAATGGTTAATAGCAAATCCACCTTAAATGCTAGAAACCCTAAATTTGCAGGACGTGTTAAGGAGATCATTAGGAATAAGAGGAAAAATTAATTTTTCAAAAAGACCTTATAGTTTTTGAGAAAATCGATTTTAAAGTTTCGAAGGAAAAAAGTATACTTTTAAATGCGGTAAATGTCACTTTTAGTAGCAAACCTAACGGTAGTGTAATTTTACATGCATCAAACGAAAGCGCAATAAATTTCCTGATGGGATTTCCAGGGGGTCTATACGTAGCTGCAGCGCTTTGGCCAGGGATCGCTATACAGCCGCAATATGGCTGTATGAAGATCCCTGGCATTTTTTCCTAATTTCCCAAATTTTTTTTTATGTTTTGAGTGTGGGAATTAAAAAAAAAAAATTATGTGGGGTCCCCCCTCCTGAAAATTTTTAACCCCTTGTCCCCCATGCAGGCTGGGATAGCCAGAATGTGGAGCTCCGACTGATTGGGACTTCACACCCTGTTATACCAGCTGCAAAAAAGGTCCCCTAATGCCGATTTTTGTTCCGGGGTATATGTTGGGGGGGGCCCCCCAGGTTTATTTTGCCCTGGGGCCCCATTGTTGCTTAAACCGGCCCTGCATGTGCCAATTCCCCTTTGTGATCATTACCTTGCCGTGGTGAAGGGGCTTGCGTATTACAATGAAGCAATGACTGACGGCTATATAAGTGTCTCGGGGGAGGGGGGGCGCACACATAAGATAATAAGGTTGTTGCTTCAATGTGGACAGACCAAATTTGATCAGCTGGACAGTCACTGTTGTTCTATCATTGAGCTACCACAGCCCGGCGACCATATGGGCTTGAAAACTGCCACGGCCTGCACTCTTGCCATGGTGCGCACCAGTCCAGCACAGCCATCACTACACAAACAGCTGTTTGCGGTGTGTTACATAGTGAGTTTGGTGTGTCAGTGTAAAGCAGTGCTCTAATTACACTCCCTGATTGATGTACAGTATACACATGCAAGATGTTTTAAAGCACTTTAGGCCTGCAATTTAGCATTCAATGTGATTTCTGCCCTTAAAACGCTGCTTTGCGTCAAATCCAGATTTCTCCCCAGGACTTTTGGCGTCCATCCCACCCCACCATGCCCCCCTCCAGGTGTTAGACCCCTTGAAACATCTTTTCTATCACTTTTCTGGCCAGTATAAGTGTTTCTAGTTTTCAAAGTTCCCCTCCTTATTGAAGTCTATTGCGGTTCATGAAAGTTCACGTGAACCGAACTTTTGCGGAAGTTTGCGAACCCGGTTTGCGAACCGAAAATCAGCCATCTCTAGTCCAGGCTAAGTTTATTCTACTGTGTATGAGGCTTAAGTTTTGCAAGTAGTGTCTAACCAGTTTCTGCTTGCTCAAAGTGTAGACTGCAGTCACAGAAAAATGGACTGCACACAAAAGATCCTAGTACAGCTCTGCCCCAACATACACCCACGCACGCACGCACACACACACACACACACACACACACACACACACACACACACACACACACACACACACACACACACACACACACACACACACACACACACACACACACACACACACACACACACACACACACACACACACACACACACACACACACACACACACACACACACACACACACACACACACACACACACACACACACACACACACACACACACACACACACACACACCTGAATAAAAAAAATTAAGAAAATATCTTCCATTTGCAGATTTTTATTCTGCTCAGGATAGGGAGATGTTTATGTGCCAAACAGCACTGTTACAGTGAGTCTAGTCTCTCACAATCTGTTTCACTGCTCCTGTTGCACTTCTTTAATGTATAGCTAAAGCAATAGAATCTTCACTTATTACTTTTAATATGGGATTTTTATTTATAAACCTGAACTTCACTGCATTATGGATCTAAAAAAAATACATTTGAGCATTCTTAAGTAAGCAAAAGTAAACATTTTTTACTTATGTAAGCCTCATCTTGCCTTTTCCCCAAGGCATATACAGAAGTTGTACTAAGAAAATGTATTTCTTTTGATTGAGAATCCATAAATGCATTTCCTGTCATCTTCAATGCATGCATTGCATAAGCACCAGACGATTACCTGCTTGGAAAGATTTGATCATTGCACTTTGACAGCAAATCAATACATCTAACTCCAGTAATAAGACCAATAGGGTGTAAAAATTGAAAACTTATAAAATATATATAATATAAAATATGGCACCTAGGTGAAGATAACATTAAAATGATTTGTGATACATCTAGCAGGAGGTTAATAGGTTTGTTCTTCTTTTATTTTTTAGATAACCTAATGTAAAACTTGTAAAAATAGATTCATATTAAATTATAAAACAGTGCCTTTCTGAATATAGTGAAAAAATAAAATGGGATTTGAATTTCTATTTGCTTCTTTGCTATGCATGTTATCTTGAGACACCTCCTTTTCTGGAACTAAGAAACTCAATTAAAAGGTATATGTATATTTAACATCACAGACTTGTCAAGGGTAACCTTACCTGAGATACTAGTTTCTAAGTTATAGCCAAATATAAACATACAATGAAGCATGAAATTGCATTATGTGATGTTGGAAGTCTGCAGCTAATAAACAAGAAAGCAATTTGTATTTTTATTGTATGTGTTATTTCATTTCTACATAGCAAGGCAACTATTTGTTATACTAATATCTTTCTGTGTGAACATTTCCCATAACGTGTTCAGTGGATATGCATTTTAGTTCATTACAAACAGAGATAAACATACCTTTAAAAATCTGCTCCACATACACTGACTTGGTCTACGCCTAAATAATTGTATTCCAGGTTTTTTCTTTGCATTGTATCTGGGGCAATGCAAAGAATTCCATATTGACCTTAACAATAGTTAAGAAGGTATTCCTAATGTACAAATCTACACTGGTCCAGTAAGAAAAATAAATCTGCTCTAGTAATGAAGGCTTCAACACTCTGCAATGTGTACATGAATCATTATTATTATTTTTTTTATTTATATAGCGCCAACATCTTCTGTAGTGCTGTACATAGTACAAAACAAATAATAGGGAACAAATATACATAAGAAATTCAAGACACTGTACAGTCATGACATTCGGTAGTAGAAATACAAATACATACATAGTTAATATGTAGTTTGAGATATTTCTAAAATTGGTACATGCGCATATGTTAAATTGCAGCAGTATGAGAAACACTAGGGGGAGGTCCCTGCCCTTGCGAGCTTACAATCGAGAGGGTAGTGGGGAGAATACAATAGGGAAGGAAACACTGGGGTTAATGGATGAGGCAATGAACCTTTAGTGCTACCTATAGCAAATAATAGGTTTGTCTAAAGAGGTGTGTTTTCAGAGTACATTTGAAGGCTTCCAGGCTCGGAGCATGGTGAACCGGCTCAGGGAGAGAGTTCCAAAGGAGGGGGACAGCTCATGAGAAGTCCTGGATGCGAGAGTGAGTAGGTGACCAGGCTAGAGGACAAAAGGGTCTCCTGTGAGGTATGGAGGATTCGGGCAGGGAGGTATCTGAAGATTAAAGAGGAAATGTATGGAGTTGACAGCTTGTGTAGGGATTTGTATGCAAGCGTGAGAAGTTCAAACTGGATCCTTTGGGCAATTGGTAACCAATGGAGAGATTGGAAGAGAGGGGCTGTCTCAGGGGACCTGGAAGAGAGGTGAATGATATGGGCAGCAGAGTTTAGCAGGGACTAGAGAGGTGCCAGTCTGCTTTTTGGTAGACCACAGAGTAGAGTGTTACAGTAGTCAAAACGGGAGATGATTAGAGCATGTACAAGCATTTTGGTTGCCTCTTGTGAAAGGATGGGACGGATTCTGGAAATGTTTTCAGATGGAAGTAGCAGGAGGTAATTAATGTGTTTGTGAATTATGTTGTGAATTACCCTCAGACAGCAAGCTTTAGAAGTTGAGGTTATTGGGGTGTTATCTACATTGATTGTGACTATGGGAGGTCGAACAGAGAGTACAGGTGCAAATATCACAGTCTCCATTTTACTCAGGTTGAGTTTAAGGAAACGAGATGACATGAATGTAGATACAGCAGATAGACAGTCGGGGACTTTAGATAGTAGTGTGAAAAGGTCTGGGGCAGAACAATAAATGTGGGTGTCAACAGCATAAAGGTGATATTGAAAACCAAAAGAGCTTATTATTTGTCCCAGGCCGTGAGTGTAAATGGAAAAGAGGAGGGGTCCAATGACAGAGCCTTATGGTACTCCCACAAAAATAGGGCATGGAGAGGAGTTGGTATTGGCATAGGAGACCATGGAGGAATGTCCAGACAGGTAAGAGTTGATCCAGGAATGTGCTAGGCCTTTGATTCCCACTGTCAAGATGGTCTGGAGAAGCAGGGTATACTCAACAGTGTCAAACGCGGACAGATCTAGGAGTATTAGTACAGAAAATCTGCCTTTGGATTTAGCAACTAGAAGGTCATTGGCAACCTTAGCAAGAACTGTTTCTGTAGAGTGTTGAGGGCAGAAGCCGGACTGGAAGAGGTCCAACAAGGTGTTAGCAGAGAGAAAGTCTGACTGCTCTGAGTAAATGTGGTGTTCCAGCAGTTTGAAGGCAAAGGGAAGGAGAGAGACAAGATGGTAAAGTAATTAGAAAGGGCAGCAGGGTCTAAGGTAAGTTTTTTTAATAGGTATGTGATGATAGCTTGTTTAAATGAAAAAGGGACTAAATGACAGGAGATGGAGTGGTTAAAAAAGGTTGTTAAAGCAGGAATGAGGAGAGCTGGGTGATAAGATGAGAGAGAATAGCATCCAGGGCACAGGTAGTGAGATGAACTTTAGAGATTAGTGAAGAAAGACACTGTTCAGGTAAGGCAGAGAAGGTTGTTAGTAGGGAGGAGGTTTGAGTGAGTGACTGGTCATGTAGAGAGGGGGAGTTGAGAGTTGGGTATCAACCAGGCAGAGAAGAGAAAGAAAGAGGTGGTTGGACTGGTGAAGAGGGTTGCTTTTGAAAGCTGTTACGTAATGTTTAGATTTTTTACACAAAGTATGCTGCAATGTCTTCTGCAGAAAAGCATGTGGTTGTAGGGGAAGTCGGGGGTGGAGAAGAGAGCTGAAGGTGCTGAAAAGTTGTTTAGGGTTATGGGACTGTAAATAAATGAGTGTGGAGAAGTATGACTGCTTTGCAAGAGAAATAGCATCCCGAGCTGGAGCAGCGTATTTTAGTAATGGAGGAAGTCATCTGCAGTGGAGCTTTTCCTCTGCCACCGTTTTGCTGTTTTGGAGCATCTTTTCAGTTTTTGGTGAGTTTGGTCAGTCAGGGCTGTCTGTTGATGCAGCAGGGGCGGGTGTTGGAGAGGGGCTGCTGTTTCGATGACAGCAGTGACTATGGTGGAGTAGTAGGTGGATGCTGTTTCGGGGTTAGTGTAGGGTGACAAGGAGCACAGAGGTTTCAAAGAATCAGCCAGGGAGCAGAAGTCGAGGTTGTGATAATTCCTGCATAAGCGGGTTGGCTGCAGTACTGGGGCTGGAGCTGGCAGGGAGGGACTGATTGTGAAAGTTATGAGATTATGATCTGAAAGGGAGAATGGAGAGTTATTAAATTTAGAAACTGGGCAAAGCCGGGAAAAACTAGGTCCAGAGTGTGGCCATCTTTGTAGGTGGAAGTTGAGGACCATTGGGAAAAATCATAGGAGGAGGTGAATGAAAGGAGTTTAGTGGTAGGGGAGCAGTTAGTGCCTATGGGGGCATTGAAGTCCCCAATGATGATGGAAGGAATGTCAGTCGATAGAAAGTAGAGAAGCCATGCGGAGAAGTGGTCAATGAAGGTGGAGGCTGGTCCAAGAGGATGGTAGATGACAACCTAGAAGTGAGGAGAGTAGATGTGGACAGCATGGGCCTCAAAAGAGGAAAAAGCCAGAGACAATGCAGGTTCAAGTGGTGCTTATGAGTGTTCAGAGAGAACAATTCTCACCCCCCCCTCCATGTTTCCCACCCGATCTAAGAGTGTGTCTAAATTTAAGTTCACCGTATGAGAGGGCAGCTGGAGGCACAGTATCAGATGGGGTTAGCCATGTCTCAGCAAGCCCCAAGAAGATGAAAGCATTAATAATGAACATATCATGGATGTGGGCTAGTTTGTTGACTGTAGAGTGGACATTCCAGAGGGAACCAGGTATGGGAGGGGGAGAGCTGGGAAGGCAAGGAATGGTGATCACGTTACTTCGGTTAATGTGTGTGGGGGAGTGAGGATGGTCAGTGTGGCGTGTGGTGTTTACCAGAGTGCAGTGAGGACTGAAAGAGTGTCCTGGATTGGGTGATATGTCCCCACTCAGCAGTAAGTAGGAGTAGTAGGCAGAGATGAGAGAGGTGAGGATGTGATTTGTATGTGACAGAGTGCTGTTTAAGAGATGTAGAGGGTATGTGTGACTTGAGAAATAGGAATAGTTTGTGATAGAGAGAAGAGAGGATGTAGGTATTTCAAGCAGAGGTGTAGACAGGATAATGGCTGTAAAAAGGATATTAAACATTTTTTAAGTTTGTGAGAGAACGCGGAAAAGTCGCCGCGTGTGCTGCTGAGGAGGCGGCGGATTCCGCGTCCAATACCGCGGTTTGCACGCGGAAGCATGCATCTGGTAACAGGGCAGAACGCGGAAAAGCCGCCGCATGTAACAACAGTAAGGCGGCTGGTTCCGCGTCCAGCGCGGCGGTTTGCACGCGGCAGCGTGTGTCTGGTGTGGCTGAGTCTGTTAGTGCACACAGGCTTAGGAATACGCGCGCGCGCGCTGAGAGGCAGAACTCTTATACTGGGCAAGGAGAGATCAGCTGATCACGCCGATCAGCTGACTCCAGAGCAGGTTACTATTGGTTGATCAATTAGGGGTGGTGCCGGAGAGCACTACTCCATATATAGTTACTGCTGGCCAGTCTCAAGTTGTCTGCCGTTGCGAACACTACGTGGAAGCACTCAGACCTTAGTCAGATCCAACAGTGTGTTTGAACCAGCTGGACCTGGGAATTCACACTGAGCCAGATTACTTGTACTGTTATTCTGTTTATGCTTAGACTAGTTCCAGGGTGTAGAGACCACTGACCTCACACCCAGACTAGGGAACTTGCGTTATCTAGTTAGCTATCTGTTATTCTTCAGACTAGTTCCAGGGTGTAGAGACCACGGACCTCACACCCAGACTAGGGAACTTGTATTATCCATCTGTTATACTTCAGACTAGTTCCAGGGTGTAGAGACCACGGACCTCACACCCAGACTAGGGAACTTGCGTTATCTATCTGTTATTCATCAGATTAGTTCCAGGGTGTAGAGACCAAGGACCTCACACCCAGACTAGGCATTGTTGATATCTGTTATGACTTACTGCTTTCCTGACTATCCCTTTGATCTCTGATTCGGTACCTCGCATATCTGATATTCCGTTGCCAGACCCTGCTTGCCTTGGATACCGAATCAGCCTTCTGTCTTTGTACTTTATCTGTCCGTGTGTTGCCGACCAGGCGTGCCCGACCTCGAGAGCTATCTCTCCCCTTAAGAGATAGTCTCCAGATCAGATAGTGACATCCACCTTCAGGTGTCACTCACTCTATGGTCCTTCCTATCTCCAGCCTGGCTCCACCCCTTGGAGAGTCTCAGGCTGCTGGAAGGTTCCTGTGCCCTCAAGAGCAGTATTCCTTTACTGCCTATGATCACCTGCTCAGCAGGTGCATTACTCAAAGTACTACTGTTACACCAAACACTCACATACCTATAGGTGTCCAGAGGTTAGCAATATATCTGTATTATCGGTGATTCTGCAGATCATCAATAATCAGGTATATATCTGCATTCTTGGTGATACTGCTGATCACCAATAATCAGATTCTCACTGCGTGCTGACACCAATCGTTACAAAGTTGGTGTGTGTGTAGTCAGGGAAAAACAAAAAGTGTCAGAGTTAAAGGGTGCAGGGTAATTTGCGTGACGTTATCAGGTGTATGTGGATGGCTGCAATGAGGGTGTCTCAGGGTTTAATAGACATGATCTGATGGAGGGAGTCAGGGAGGAAGGAAAACAAAAACATCTAATTTTGGTGCAGGGATGCGCCGATCATTTGGTTGCTGCCATAGACCATAATGAGAATTATGGCTATAGGGACGCTCAGTGACTTATTTGCAATACCCGGAGCTAAAATTTGTAAAGTAGCTGGTGCCTGAATTACGCATTCCCCCCAAATTGTGACAACTCGGAGGGTAACTATTTTAACGCCACCCAGAAGTTTGCCTGCAGCAGGGTGAACCATTCTTCGGCTTCACTCTGTGCCGAGATTTGGCCACTGCCATTTCAAATGTACGCATGCATATATGTAGGTGGTAGTGACATAACTTGCTTTCAACTGGGATTCCTCTTACAGGTACTAACCATCAAGGTGTTGATGCTGACCAAAGTAGTCACCTCTGGGACTGAATTTCTCTGGAAGGCATTTTATGCTTAATAGTCACTGACTTACTCACCCTATGTTTTTTTTCTATCTTCGCAGCTTGCAAAAATAAGAAAACAAAATGCACCGTTGTCATATTTTTTTGCATCTAGGAACAAAATTTAACTAATCAAGGCTTTCCACACACGACCAGAAGTTACCATAATTGATTGGTGTGTGGGATTTAATAGATCATTGGCATATTTTTTTTTCAAAATTACTGGTAATGTTGATTAACCTCTTCACCTCGAAGGGTTTTTCCTCTTAAAAACCAGAGCAATTTTCACCTGTCAGCACTTCTTCCATTCATTCACCTATAACTTTATTACTACTTATCACAACGAAACAATCTATATCTAGTTTTTTCGCCACTGATTAGGCTTTCTTTGGGGGGTACTTTTTGCTAAGAATTATTTTATTCTAACTCAGTTTTAATGGGAATAATAAGACATTTTTTTTAAAAAATTCATTATTTCTCAGTTTTCAGCCATTATAGTTTCAAAATAAAACATGCTACCGTAATTAAAACCCACACATTTTATTTGCCCATTTGTATCAGTTATTGCAACATTTACATTTTTTCCCTAGTACAATGTATGGCCAATATTTTATTTGGAAATAAAGGTGCATTTTTTAAGTTTTGCGTCTATCCCTAATTACAAGCCCATAATTTATAAAGT
This sequence comes from Hyperolius riggenbachi, assembly GCF_040937935.1. Taxonomy (NCBI): domain Eukaryota; kingdom Metazoa; phylum Chordata; class Amphibia; order Anura; family Hyperoliidae; genus Hyperolius; species Hyperolius riggenbachi. The sequence continues at coordinate 271,592,791 of NC_090648.1, forward strand.
AATTGTAGTATACAGTTTTTGTATACATATTAAAAAAGTTCAGTCCCTAAGGTAACTATATATGTATTTTTTCATTTGTAATTTTTTTTATAAAAAAAAAAAAGGTAACTTTAGGGAAGCGTGGAAGATCAGGGGTTAATTAAAAAAAAACAAAAAAGGTAACTAGGGATGATAAACTGAAAAAAGGGGATGTAATATTACAATTTGGCCACAAGATGTCCTCAGTGGTGACTTCAGCTCTGTACTGTTAGTACGGAAATGGAAGCACTATGTGCACGGGATTCATGAATGGCAGAGCTGTCTGAAAAGATGGCTGCAGACATTCAAAGGGGAACTTTGATCAATGAATGGGATTTGTTTTCCCGTTCAATGATCTAGCGGCGGGCGATCGGCGGTAATGAGCAGCAGTACCGAGTGCGTGCGGGGGGGGGGGGGGGGGGGGGCGGGGGCTGGCGAGCCGACAGATGCGGTGGGAGGGACGTAGTACCTGCGCCCCTGCACAGAGTTGTGGCATTTTGCAGGGGCGTAGTTACTCGTCCCAGGGGAGGGGAAATGGTTAAATAATAAACATTGAAACAGGAACAGGTGTTTCTATATTGTTTAACATTTTAGGGACTTACTAGGAAAACTTGTGGCGTGAGCTTTATTTGGGTTATACCCCCTTCATCACTACTTTTGGCCTATGATGAATTGTGTATAGTCCGAAAAAACACCTTTCAGGGCATACACACTGCATTCTTCTGTGAAGATGTATTAATGTATTAAAGGTGTTCCTTTAAAGTCTAAGTGGTTGGTGTCCGGATCTCTCATGCTGCATTTCTATGATGACAGTAAAAAAATGGAATGAAGACTAACCACACACTACCACCAGCAGTAACTGTTCCCTTATGATTTTTAATAGGATTTTTTTTCTATAACATGTCAAATCAACTTACAGGGACTGCCATGGCTCATATAACAAAAGTGTAATATGCTTATTACTGAGACAACACATCAAATTGGAAGTTGCAACATTGTTAAGGTGGCCACACACCATACCATTTTTTAAATATCTGTTCACTTTAACAATTGCAATCAATTTTTCTGACTGATTGTAACATTTCAAAAATATGACCAATGTACCACACACATATGTTACATTTTTCCCCAATTATGATAAAAATGATTGGAAACTGACAAAATTGCTAGGGTGTGTACATTAATAAATTGACAATCTAACACACACACACCATGCAATCTTTAGAAAGATTGAAGAAAAATATCTGGCATTTCGGATCAATAAAATTCGAAGAAAACGGGAAATCCGAACTGATTTTTCAGTCGAATAAAAAAGCTTTAGATTTTTTAGGGAGATTCGATCGTTTTTATCGAATTGCCGTAAAATTGGATCATTTTATTGTATTATGTGTGGCCACCTAAGACAGTGTGGCCTCTGTTACAATTACATCCCTAAACATTGTTGGCATTAATGGACTTCTTCTCTCAGGTGTGTAAAAACACATGCAGCAAACACACACACACACAGATTGCACTGTATAATGTAAGGAATTCAATGTGCAGATACAAAGAGACAAAAGGAAAAGATTGAATCATTCCAGGAGATTAACAATTACCTTTTCTGTTCACAAAACAAAGGATAAACAGCCAAATGTTAAACATTCCACACCATGCACATTATAGTCTTGGGACCGTAGAGAAGCTTGCTTACAATTACCCCTTTAAAGATTAGATATTGTCAGACAGCAGGTTTTTACATTTTCTGACTGAGTGGTTTTAGGACAGTTGAGCTCAGAAATATTTCAGCGTGATTTAAATGCATTGAAATTGAAAGCAATAAAAATAAATGTAAATAGCCCTGCACATATTTAACAATACCTTCTGTCAGGTTTACCGGTAAGACTGTCTGCTTAACCATGCAGAAATATTTGTATTTTCTCATAGCAACAGTGGAATTGAGAAGTAATGAAATATATTCTGCATGCAGGATAATCCCTTTTTCTGCTCCACAGTATTAAAAACCTGTGTAAATTGTTTCTGTTTGTTTCACAAGCTCTTAAGAAAGTTTCTTCATAATTTCTCATTTCCTCAGTGTTTATAAATATTTTTGCCCAGTATGTTTAATCCCATTGGAAAGACAGGATTTTTTTTTTATCTCAGTTTAGACTGTAGGAGTCAGTCTCATGAGGCTGGAATAGTGTTACATCCTGTAACTGAATTTGATTCCTCATTACAGCTGTCAGAACGCTCTCACCTCATCCTGAGACGTACCATTCATGCAAAACATTTAAGGATGGAAAGATCATTATATTAGAAACCAGCTGTCAACAGCACAATTTCCAGTATGACACATTTTTCTATGCTTTCAAAGTGTTTATCAATTAAAAACAAAATCTCAATGCAATTCTATACGGTTTCTGCAGCTAAATCCCTCAGAGAAAATTATACATGTTAATAAAGCTTAATTTTAATTGGGGTTGATCTTTTGGAACTACCTCTACAGTAACCATAACTGGGAGCATTGATTGAACGATATCTTCTCCACCAGACCTAACACACCTGACTTGAACAATTAAGTGATGCCACTGTTTCGTTGCTCTTGCAGATACAGATTGGCACTTTATGTGGAATACTGATTAGAGGTGGGTGATGCTTTTGCATGAAATTAAATTTGCAATACAAATCTTAGAAGGCAGAAATATTGAAATTTTTTTTGTGTGCTCATATTGGGTATATTAAAGTAAAAGGGAATGGGATCTAGGAAGCAGATATTACGTTCAGCCTTAGAGATTAGAGAGGGTAATTTTTGATTCATTAAACAATTGAAAGTAAATAGAGAGGGGGTGGAGAAGTTGAGAATGACGACTAGGTTGTACAGTGAAAGTATTTCTAATGTGGTTCTCTTTAAAATACATGACAAAGATGTCAGCATAGGCACAGAGCATTGGAGGAGGTTGACGATAGAGTAGGGCATTGATAGCATTGAAAAGGTGTTTGGTGTTAGGTTATAAGAGGTAGTTAGATTGTTTTGCCACTGGCACAGTAATTCTGAGCTGTTGCAAGATGCTTTTGTGTATTTGCAAATCATTGCTTGATTTGTTCCTTCACCAAAGCCACTCAGCTATACAAGACTGTTTCAGAAATTAAGTCTCACTATGTCAAATTGTTCGGTTGGCGAGGCAAAGCTGGGAAAGTGATTAACTATGTAAAGGACAGAGTTAATAATGTTTCGGTATTGAGTTGTCACTAGTTTGGGGTTAAAGAATGAATGCAAAGAAAGCAGAGATTGTAGGGAGTTTGAAGGTGATTGTAGGTCTAGATTTCTTAGGTTTTGTGTGTGTGTGTGTGTGTGTGTGTGTGTGTGTGTGTGTGTGTGTGTGTGTTTAGTAGAGGAGTACAAGTAGGAAGGGGATGAATTTAAGGAGGTTGTCATCAGAGAGTGGCAAAGCTGAGAATCATTAAGAGACCAAAGAAACAGATGAGCGAAAGAAGTTTGGTAGCATTACTGCTGTTATTATTTATAGGCATATTAAAATCACAAAAAAAGATATCTTTAGACAAGAAACAGGAGGAAAACTGGTAGAGGGAGAGAGTGGACTGTTAATTGACAGCAATGTGGAAGTCAGTGAGGGGATACACATGGACTGAAAGAGTCTCAGATGAGAAGATGGAACACGGGGTAAAAGAACAATGCCCAGATGGGAGAATATTAGCTTCACTGCTTTGTTTGTTTTCTCATCTCGCAGTATGGCTGTACCATTAGTCTCCATATGACACTGCTTCAGGTGAGGCAATATCTGGAGGAGGTAGGCAAGTTTTACAAAGGTACAGGAAAGTAAGGAAATTAGTGATAGAAAGATCATGAATGTGTATAAGTGGTTTTCTTTCTGAGTATATGTGGTAATAGTATTATAAATATTTGATACCGGTTATACCTTCACTTGTGACCAATAATATGACAACAGTCCAGCCACCACCAAACTGAATTTCTATTCATAACCCTTTGATTATAATTTAGGTAAATGGGAGAATATGTTAACATGAATGGGGAGAGGGGCATGTTTCATGGGCTTGAATGGAAGCCAAAGATCCCCCTTTGGCAAAGTTCCATAGTATATCCCAGTGACATCAGCATCAGTACTTTCTGCTCATTAGGAGTGACAGTAATGTAGCAGCTGTATGAGGACTTAGGTGTGCCTCTGCCTGTCATCATTGAACTTGCAAGTTTGGAAGAATATTGAGGTAGAAGCAAGCAGCTGGCTGGTGGTGTACAATTATTTAATATACCACTTTATATTTAATATACCACTTTAATATGTTAACTTGGCTATGCTTTCTATGTCAACAGATGCATTTTCTGTGGCAGGAAGTGTTATGAAATATAGCAAAACTCAAACAGCCTTAAACAGTAAGTCAATGTAACAGTAATCCCATTGTGCACATGATGCCATGACTGGCAGCATTGTACAGACTGGCGGTGCACAGTAATATAATATTTCATTTTAGTGTACATATCTGCCTGTTGCAATCAGCATTAAGAAACAAGGCAAAAATTAACTGTAAACTTTGAGGCAAAATAACAGTAATCATACCTGCAGAGGCCAGCTGGACTAGAAAAAACACAACACAGCAGAAACATTTTTTAATACATCAAGCACATACATACCCACTTGTTTTTTTAAAATACATTTTATTAATATACAGTATCCAGAAGAAAATGCAGTGTCAGCTATGTCATCCAGCAGTGTCATCCAGAATTGGGAATCCAACATCAGTCACAGTGACCCATCCACCTCATGATTTATGCACTATGAGATTGGGTAATAAAATGCACTACAAATTACTGTTTCCATTTGAAAAAAAAATATGCTTAGCTTAGTACTGTATGTGTGCATTTCCTGTTATGCAGAGTTTTAAGCCAGGAACCAACAAAGTGATTGGCAGGGAGAGGGTGAGGAGGAAAATACACATCAGCAATATCAAAGGAGAGGATGCAGAGTACATAAAAAAGCAGTGTCCCAATCAAATTGCTGTATGTTAGCAGATTAAAGCGGACCTAAACCCAGGACTATGCTGTTCAACATAAGCAACAGCATAACCTTTACAGGAAAAAAAATGTCTTTGTTACTGCTTAAAGAGCTCCTCAGAGATGCTGTAGAGCTGTTACTTCCTGGTTTCATGGCAGCACATACAGGGTTAACCTGTGTCTACATATAGTATGTCAGAATGGCACACCGCGACACAGATCAGACAGAGCTGACAGATCAAATTACAGTAATTTATTGCTAACAGTAAAATACCTTAGCAGCTCGGGGTAACCCAAAACTACTAGGAAAGTATGGGGGACTAAAAGAAACCGAAAAGCTTTCCTACTAAAAAGCTAACACCTGGTGTAGTTTCCCTTCTTAAAACAGAAGGTATTTGGAATAATTCAGCTTTAAGTGAGCAGATAAGTGAGAATTAGACAGTCTGTTATTTCTAAATAGAGATGTCGCGAACCTCCGATTTTCGGTTCGCGAACCGGGTTCGCAAACTTCCGTGGAAGGTTCGGTTCGCGGAAAAGTTCGCGAACCGCAATAGACTTCAATGGGGATGCAAACTTTCAAAAATAGAAAAAATTATGCTGGCCACAAAAGTGATGGAAAAGATGTTTCAAGGGGTCTAACACCTGGAGGGGGGCATGGGGGAGTGGGATACTTGCCCAAAGTCCCGGGGAAAAATCTGGATTTGACGCAAAGCAGCATTTTAAGGGCAGAAATCACATTGAATGCTAAATTGCAGGCCTAAAGTGCTTTAAAACGTCTTGCATGGGTATACATCAATCAGGGAGTGTAATTCGAGTTCTGCTACACACTGACACACCAAACTCACTGTGTAACGCAGCGCAAACAGCTGTTTGCGTAGTGATGGCCGTACTGGACTGGTGTGCACCGTGGCCAGAGTGTAGGCCGTGGCATTTTTCAAGCCCATATGGTCGCCGGGCTGTGGTAGCTCAATGATAGAACAACAGTGACTGTCCAGCTGATCAAATTTGGTCTGACCACAATGAAGCAATGACCTTATTATCTTTTGTGTGCCACCCCCACCCGAGACACTCAAATAGCCGGCGGTCATTGCTTCATTGTGATGCGCAAGCCCCTTCACCGCGGCAAGGTAATGATCATGAAGAGAGATGGGCACATGTACATGCCTTTTGTTTTGTTGTTGCAGCCGCCTGCAGTGCAGCCAGAAAAATTAGACAGGCATGTACACGCACCAGAAAAATTAGTGTAGCAGCCGCTGCTAGCAGCGGCCTTAAAAATTCAGGAATCTGCCTAGAGTCCTGGACCCTGTTGGTGGTGGCGGAGAAGGCAGTCAAGCAGCCTGCAGGCAGAGATGCTGTGTGTGGGGACTAACTTAGTCTTCGGTCGTGCAGTAGCCCTTCGGGATCCATTCCTCATTCATCTTGATAAAGGTGAGGTACTGAACACTGTCGTGACTTAGGCGACTTCTCTTCTCAGTAACTATGCCTCCAGCTGCACTGAAGGTCCTTTCTGACAGGACGCTTGCGGCAGGGCAAGAGAGAAGTTGTATGGCAAATTGGGACAGCTCTGGCCACAGATCAAGCCTGCGCAACCAGTAGTCCAAGGGTTCATCGTCGCTTTTCGCAGAGTCTACATCCACACTCAAGGCCAGGTAGTCGGCTACCTGCCGCTCCAGGCGTTGTTGGAGGGTGGATCCAGAAGGATTATGGCGAGGAGTTGGACTAAAGAACGTCCGCATGTCCGACATCACCCTGAGATCGCTGGAGCTTCCTGTCCTTGCCTGCGTGGACTTGGGAGGAGGAGGGTTACTGCCAGTGGTACCTTGATTGCGTTTTGCAGCCACATCACCCTTAAATGCATTGTAAAGCATCATCGACAGCTTGTTCTGCAAGTGCTGCATCCTTTCCGCCTTTTGTTGAGTTGCTAAGAGGTCCGCCACTTTGTGCCTGTACCGAGGGTCTAGTAGCATGGCCACCCAGTACAGGTCATTCATCTTGAGTTTTTTGATACGGGGGTCCCTCAACAGGCTGGACAACATGAAAGAGGACATCTGCACAAAGCTGGATGCAGACGTACTTTCCATCTCCTCTTGCTCTTCCTCAGTGACGGGACGCAACTCCTCTTCCTCCCCCCAGCCACGAACAATACCACGGGAACGTGGAGCAGCAGAAGCTAACTGTGACGGCTGCCGCGGTTGTTCTTCTTCCGCCGCCTCTTCCTCCTCCACAGAAACACCTTCCTCATCATCACCATCATCAGAGTCTGACTCCTCTCCTTCCCCACACGACTCCTCTTCTTCCTCCTCCTCCTCCTCCTCCCCCTTCTGTGCTGTCGCAGGTGTTGTGGGAACATCGGGTTCGTGTGTAAATGGCTCCCACGACTCCTGCTGCCGTAACTCTTCTCGTTCACGCTCCTCCACAGCTGTATCCACCACTCTACGCACAGCACGCTCCAGGAAGTAGGCGTAGGGGATCAAGTCACTGATGGTGCCCTCATCGCGACTCACCAGTTTGGTCACCTCCTCAAAGGGCTCCATGACCCTGCATGCATTTTGCATCAGTGTCCAGTTGTTGGGCCACAACATCCCCATCCTCCCAGATTGTGTCCTTGTACTGTCATGATACAGGTAGTGGGTGACGGCTTTCTCCTGGTCTAGCAGGCGAGAGAACATCAGCAGGGTGGAATTCCAGCGAGTCGGGCTATCGCAAATCAGGCGTCTCACCGGCAAGTTGTTTCTACGCTGAATGTCCGCAAAGCGTGCCATGGCCTTGTAAGAGCGCCTGAAATGCCCACACAACTTCCTGGCCTGCTTCAGGACGTCCTCTAAGCCTGGGTACTTGGACACAAATCTTTGCACGACCAGATTCAGCACATGTGCCATGCAGGGTATGTGTGTCAGCTTTCCCAAATTCAATGCAGCAATCAGATTGCTGCCGTTGTCACACACCACGTTGCCGATCTCAAGCTTGTGCGGGGTCAGCCATTGCTCCACCTGTTTGTTAAGAGCAGCCAGGAGAGCTGCTCCAGTGTGACTCTCCGCTTTCAGGCAAGATATGTCTAACACTGCGTGACACCGTCGTACCTGGCATGCAGCATAGGCCCTGGGGTGCTGGGGCTGTGTAGCTGGAGAGGAGATCGTGGCACCAGCCAAGGAGGAGGAGGAGGATGATGACAGCGAAGCGGTGGTAGCAGGTGGAGAGGAGGTGGCTGGAGGCCTGCCTGCAAGCCGTGGAGGTGTGACAAGTCGGTCTGCTGCGCAGCCACGTACTCCCTGCTTGCTGCCATCGGTCACCAGATTGACCCAATGGGCTGTGTATGTAATGTAGTGGCCCTGCCCGTGCTTGGCAGACCAGGCATCCGTGGTCAGGTGGACCCTTGACCCAACGCTGTGTGCCAGAGATGACACCACTTGCCTCTCAAATGCACAGTAGAGTTTGGGTATGGCCTTTTGTGAAAAATAATTGCGGCCTGGTATCTTCCACTGCGGTGTACCAATGGCCACAAACTTACGGAAAGCCTCCGACTCCACCAGCTTGTATGGTAATAGCTGGCGAGCTAATAGTTCCGCCACGCCAGCTGTCAGATGCAGGGCAAGAGGGTGACTGGCAGACATTTGCTTCTTCCGCTCAAATACTTCCTTCACGGACAGCTGGGTACTGCTGTGGGCAGAGGAGAAGGAACCGCTGAAGGGAAGAGGCGGTGTGGAGGAGGGTGGCTGTGAAGGTGCAAGGGAGAAAGTGGATGAAGACGATGCACCTAAAGGAGGAAGAGGAGAAGGAGGGTGGCTTGTCTTTTGAGGGGTGCTGCTTTTCCTCAGGTGTTCTTGCCATAGCTGTTTGTGCCTTCTCTCCAGGTGCCTTCGTAAGGCACTTGTCCCTACGTGAGAGTTGGCCTTTCCACGGCTCAATTTTTGCTGGCAGAGACAACAGATGGCTTTGCTCCGATCTGAGACACACGCGTGAAAAAATTTCCAAACCGCTGAGCCCCCCTTGGCTGATGGCGCTACGGTGGCAGCAGCAGCTGACGTTGAAGGGCATGTGTGATGGCTGGCCATAGCTGGCGATACATGGCGCCGGACACTGCCCCCAGCTGTTTCTGAGGACGAGCTCCCTCTGCTTCTATCATGGAGTCATCTCCTCCTACTCCTCTCTGACTCCTCCTCTGAACTGTCCCCCTGGTCATCTCCTCTACCGGGAACATATGTGGTATCCGTATAATCGTCATCATAATCCTCCTGGCCAGCTGTGCTTTCATTAGACACCTCCTCAAGTGCACCAACTTCAGGTGGTCCACCATCATCCCCATCCACACACGTTACGTCCATATTATCGCCACCTAACTCAGAGGTATGAGGTGGTGTACCTGCGCCTTCTTGTTGTTGTGGCAGTAGTGGCTGGGAATCAGTGATTTCACCACCACCACCAAATAACTCCTGCGAAGTGTCAAATGCAGCGGATGTGGTGCTTGTTGTAGCGCTGGTGGCTGCGGGAGATGAGGTGTTCTGTGTTAAAAACTCAATCACCTCCTCACGATTTTGGGAAGTGATGGCACGTGCCTTCTTCTGAGCACTGTATTTTGGGGCAGGTCCACACGAAATCAGAGAAAAACCACCTCGCACAGACCTGCCGGTGCCTGGTGGCCTTCCTCTGGGCCTGCCTCTACCTCTTCCTCTACCTGGTTTGTCCATTTTGTCCATCTCGGGGGTATGCTAGCTATATGCAGTGAGGTGGGTTCTCACTCAACACAACCGGTAGTTAGATGCAGTGAGGTGGCCAGGTGGGTTCTCACCCAACTTAACAGGTATTTAGATGCAGTGAGCTGGGTTCACTCAACACAACGCTAGGTATATGCAGTGATGAGGTGAGTTAAGTATACACAACAGGTACTGGGTAGTTAGATGCAGTGAGCTGGGTTCACTGAACAGTGAAGGTACTTAAGATGCAGTGAGGTGGATTCTCACTCAACACAACCGGTAGTTAGATGCAGTGAGGTGGCCAGGTGGGTTCTCACCCAACACAATAGGTATTTAGATGCAGTGAGCTGGGTTCACTCAACACAACGCTAGGTATATGCAGTGATGAGGTGAGTTAAGTATACACAACAGGTACTGGGTAGTTAGATGCAGTGAGCTGGGTTCACTGAACAGTGAAGGTACTTAAGATGCAGTGAGGTGGGTTCTCACTCAACACAACCGGTAGTTAGATGTAGTGAGGTGGCCAGGTGGGTTCTCACCCAACACAACAGGTATTTAGATGCAGTGAGCTGGGTTCACTCAACACAACGCTAGGTATATGCAGTGATGAGGTGGGTTAAGTATACACAACAGGTACTGGGTAGTTAGATGCAGTGAGCTGGGTTCACTGAACATTGAAGGTACTTAAGATGCAGTGAGGTGGATTCTTACTCAACACAACCGGTAGTTAGATGCAGTGAGGTGGCCAGGTGGGTTCTCACCCAACACAACAGGTATTTAGATGCAGTGAGCTGGGTTTACTCAACACAACGCTAGGTATATGCAGTGATGAGGTGGGTTAAGTATACACAACAGGTACTGGGTAGTTAGATGCAGTGAGCTGGGTTCACTGAACAGTGAAGGTACTTAAGATTCAGTGAGGTGGGTTCTCCCTGAACACAACCGGTAGTTAGATGCAGTGAGGTGGCCAGGTGGGTTCTCACTCAACACAACAGGTATTTAGATGCAGTGAGCTGGGTTCACTCAACACAAAGCTAGGTATATTCAGTGATGAGGTGGGTTAAGTATACACAACAGGTACTGGGGTATATGCAGTACTGGGTAGTACAATGTGCAGCTCCCTGTCACACACACAGGTAGTCACTGAATGTACTGGGCTGCTGGCAGTGGCACACACACTATCAATTAGCAATGCTGTGCATGCAACAAAAGTGTCAGTTTGACACACAGAAAAAAAAAAAAAGTACAGGATGAGCTCTGACAAGAGCTGTTGCTGGGTGCTATAAAAGCAATAACAATCAGCCAGGAGCAAGCTAAGCAGCCAAGAACCTAACTAAGCTGTCCCTAGAAGAACAAGTCTGCAGCAGCTCTCCCTAGTCTGTCCAATAGCAGGCAGACGAGTGACTGTAATGGCCGCCGGAGGCTGCCTTATATAAGGGGGGGTGGGGCTCCAGAGCTTAGTGTAGCCTGAATGGCTACAATGTGCCTGCTGACTGTAATGCAGAGGGTCAAAGTTGACCCTCATAGTGCATTATGGGGCGAATCGAACTTCCGCAAAAGTTCACCTGGTGCAGGCGAACGCGAACCCCCGAAGTTCGCCTGGAACCGTTTGCCGGCGAACCGTTCGATACACCTCTATTTCTAAATACAAACAGCGTTGGCTTCTCCCTGTTTTCCTTCTCTCCTGGGGAGGATTTTAGGTCTTCTTTAATCAGGTGGTCTCATTGGTCAGCAAAGGAATACAGAAAGGATTGAGGTCATGGCCAGATTTCAGGCAAGGCCGCAAAGGCCATGGCCTAGGGAACAGAAAGCAAGATACAGGCAGCCGCGGGCTGACACACTCATTCACACTGTAGAAAGGCATGAAAACACCCTAAAGTTAGGTTCACACATCAGATAAAAGTCTTTGGAAAATGAAAGACCAAATACCAATTGTACCACCTCCATGTAGTATAAGAGCATACCTACACTGTCTATTCTATTAAGCTGAGTACACCCACCAGATGAAAATCTTTGCAAATTGAGAAATGTATCTGTAAAGCCCCATACACACACTCAATGGGGGTCTTTTAGGCTCTCACAACGTTTCTTGTGAAACACCTAAAAAAAATCTCTTGCTATTGTTCAAGTGGCTGATAAGACTGATAAGAAGTCAATTCAACATTTGGATTGACTTCTTATCAGTCTTATCAGCTGCTTGAACAATAGCAATACATTTTTTTAGGTGTTTCACAAGAAAAGTTGTAAGAGCTAGAGATGGCCCAAACCTCCGATTTTCGGTTCGCGAACTTCCGCAAAAGTTCGGTTCGCGCGAACTTTCGCGAACCGCAATAGACTTCAATGGGGATGCGAACTTTGAAAACTAGAAACACTTATGCTGGCCAGAAAAGTGATGGAAAAGATGTTTCAAGGGGTCTAACACCTGGTGGGGGGCATGGCGGAGTGGGATAGATGCCAAAAGTCCCGGGGAAGAATCTGGATTTGACGCAAAGCAGCATTTTAAGGGCAGAAATCACATTGAATGCTAAATTGCAGGCCTAAAGTGCTTTAAAACATCTTGCATGTGTATACATCAATCAGGCAGTTTAATTAGAGTACTGCTTCCCACTGACACACCAAACTCACTGTGTAACGCACCACAAACAGCTGTTTGTGTAGTGACTGCCGTGCTGGACCGGTGCACACCATGGCGAGAGTGCAGGCCGTAGCGGTTTTCAAGCCCATATGGTCGCCGGGCTAGCAGCGGCCTTAAAAATCCAGGAATCCACCTGGAGTCCTGGACCCTGTTGGTGGTAGCGGAGAAGGCAGTCAAGTGGCCTGCGGTCAGATGTGTTGTGTGGGGAGCGACTTAGTCTTGGGGCAGGCAGCTAGTCACACGGCGTGCAGGCAGAGATGCTGTGTGTGGGGACTGACTTAGTCTTGGGGCGGGCAGTAGCCCTCCGGGATCCATGCCTCATTCATTTTGATAAAGGTGAGGTACTGAACACATTTGCGACTTAGGCGACTTTTCTTCTAAGTGACAATGCCTCCAGCTGCGCTGAAGGTCCTTTCTGACAGGACGCTTGAGGCAGGGCAAGACCGAAGTTGGATGGCAAATTGGGACAGCTTTGGCCACAGGTCAAGTCTGCGCACCCAGTAGTCCAAGGGTTCATCGCTGCTCACAGTGTCTACATCCACACTTAGGGCCCTTTTCCACTAGCGGCGTTTGCGATGCCGAATCGCAAAATCGCAAACCGCTAGCGTTTTTGAAATCGCTACGGTTTACTTTTTAACATAGGAATCAGTAGGTAATTTCCACTACCGCGATTCGTTTTTGACTCAAACGCGATCGCACCGCGAAGCAATCTTTACCGCGATTTTGCTATGCAGTGCATTGCATAGCAAAATCGTGAACGCAATCGCTGGGAAGTTCACTGCACTTGCGATTCAGCAATCGCTAGCGTTTAGCGCGAACGCTAGCGATTGCTAGTGGAAAAGGGTCCTTAAGGCCAGGTAGTTGGCTACCTGCCGGTCAAGGCATTGATGGAGGGTGGATCTGGAAGGGCTAAGGCGAGGCATTTGACTAAAGAATGTCCGCATGTCCGACATCACCATAAGATCGCTGGAGCGTCCTGTCATTGCCTACGTGGACATGAAAGAAGGATTACTGGCAGTGGTACCTTTATTGCCTTGTGCTGTGACATCACCCTTAAACGCATTGTAAAGCATAGTTGCCAGCTTGTTCTGCAAATGCTGCATCCTTTCTGTCTTCAGGTGAGTTGGTAACATGTCCACCACTTTGTGCCTATACCGAGGGTCTAGTACCATGGCCACCCAGTACAGCTCATTCCCCTTGAGTTTTTTTTATAGGGAGGTCCCTCAACAGGCTGGACAGCATGAAAGATGCCATATGCACAAAGCTGGATCCAGACGTACTATCCATCTCCTCTTGCTCTTCCTCAGTGACATCAGGTAAGTCCTCCTCCATCCCCCCAGCCACGAACAATACCACGGGAACGTTGAGCAGCACAAGCCCCCTGCGACGCCTGCTGCAGTTGTTCTTCTGCCACTGCCTCCTCCTCCTCCTCCTCCAAAGAAACACCTTCCTCATCATCCGAGTCTGACTCCTCTTCCCAACACGACTCTTCCTCCTCTTCCTCCTCCCCCCTCTGTGCTGCCGCAGGTGTTAAGGAAACATCTGGTTCTGATGAGAATTGATCCCACAATGCTTCCTCCCGTAACTGTTCCTGTTCACGCTCATCCACAGCTTGATCCACCACTCTACGCACGGCATGCTCCAGAAAGTAAGTGTACGGGATCAAGTCGCTGATGGTGCCTTCACTGCGACTCACCAGGTTGGTCACCTCCTCAAATGAGCCTGCATGCATTTCGCATGAGTGTCCAGTTGTTGGGCCAGAACATCCACATCTCCCCAGACTGTGTCCTTCTACTGTAGTTGTAGAGGTACTGGGTGATGGCTTTCTCCTGTTCTAGCAGACGAGAGAACATAAGGAGGGCCGTATTTTAGTGAGTCAGGCTATCGCAAATCAGGCGTCTCACTGGCAACTTGTTTCTCCACTGAATGTCCGCAAAGCGTGCCATGGCCGTGTAAGACCACCTGAAATGCCCACACAACTTCCTGGCCTGCTTCAGGACATCCTCTAAGCCTGGGTACTTTGACACAAATCTTTGAATGACTAGATTCAGCACATGTGCCATGCAGGGTACATGTGTCAGCTTTCCCAAATTCAAAGCGGAAATGAGATTGCTGCCGTTGTCACCCACACGTTGCCAGGAGAGCTGCTCCAGTGTGACTTTCCGCTTTGAGGCAAGACATGTCTAAGATGGTGTGACACCGTCGAACCTGGCATGCAGCATAGGCCCTGGGGAGCTGGGGCTTTGTAGCTGGAGAGGAGATCGTAGCACCAGTAGAGTTGAACTGCCACTCAGCCAAGGAGGAGGAGGAGGACAACAGAGAAAAGGATGTAGTAGGAAGAGAGGAGGTGGCAGGAGGCCTGCCTGCAAGCCGTGGAGGTGTCACAAGTTGGTACGCTGCACAGCCACGTACTCCCTGCTTGCCATCGGTCACCAGGTTGACCCAATGGGCTGTGTAAGTAATGTACCTGCCCTGACCATGCTTGGCAGACCAGGCATCCGTGGTCAGGTGGACCCTTGACCCAACGCTGTGTGCCAGAGATGACACCACTTGCCTCTCAACTTCACGGTACAGTTTGGGTATCGCCTTTTTAGAGAAATAATTGCAGCCTGGCATCTTCCCCTGCGGTGTCCCAATGGCCACAAATTTACGGAAGGCCTCTTCCACCAGCTAGTATGGTAACTGCTGGCGAGCTAACAGTTCCGCCAAGCCAGCTGTCAGAAGCCGGGCAAGGGGCTGACTGGCAGAAATTGGCTTCTTCCGCTCAAAGATTTCCTTCACAGACACCTGGCTGCTGTAGGTAGAGGAGCAGGAACCGCTCAAGGTCAGAGGCGGAGTGGAAGCTGAAGATGCTGCACCTGAAGGAGGAAGAGGAGAAGAAGGGTGGCTTTTCTTTTGTGTGTTGCTTTTTCTCTGATGCTCTTCCCATTGCAGTTTGTGCCTTTTCTCCATGTGCCTTCATAAGGCAGTTGTCCCTACGTGGGTGTTGGCCTTTCCACGGCTCAATTTTTGAAAGCAGAGAGAACAGATGGCATTGCTCTGATCTATGGCAGACACACTGAAAAATTTCCAAACCGCTGAGCCCCCGCTGGGGTGTGGGCACTATAGTAGCATCAGCAGCTGACATTGAAGGGAATGTTGGCTGGCTGTCCACAGGTGGCAATACATGGCGCCGGACACTGCCACCAGCTGTTTCTGATGATGAGCTCACCCTGCTTCTTTCAGGAACTCGTCTCCTCCTACTCCTCTCTGACTCCCACTAGGAACTGTCCCCCTGTTCAACTCCTCTATTGGGAACATACGTGGCATCTGTATCATCGTCATCATCATAATCATCCTGCCCAGCTTCGCTTGCCTCAGACACCTGCAAAATTGCACCAACAGCAGGTACTTCATCCTCCTTCTCCTCACACGTTACGTCCATAGTGTTGCCTAACTTAGACATATGAGGTGGCGTAACTTGCTTAGCGCTTTCATCTGGTTGTAACAATAATGGCTGTGCATCAGTGATTTCCCCACCAAACAACTCCTGCGAACTGTCAAATGTAGTGGATGTGGTACTTGGAGTAGCGCTGGTGGCTGCGGAAGATGAGGTGTTTTGTGTTAAATAGTCAACCACGTCCTGACAATGTTGGGAGTTGATGGGACGTGCTTTCTTCTGAGCACTGTATTTTGGTCCAGGGCCGCACAAAATCACATCAGCACGACCTCGCACAGACCTGCCGGGTGGCCTTCCTCTGGGTCTGCCTCTACCTCTGCCTCTTCCTGTTTTGTCCGTTGTGTCCATATCGGGGAGGATGAAGTGAAAGGTATGCACTGACTTGACCAATACAATGTGCAGTCACACAGGTGCAGTTAACAGGTATGCACGGAGTGGTATATCACACTGTGTGCGCTCACGTAAGTAGGTGGGTGCACTAAAGTGAATAACAGGTAGTAGGTATATGCAGTGATGAGTATTACAATGTGCACCTGTCACACACAGACAGGTACCGGACAGGAACAGTGACAGTGCGTGCGCTCACGTAGGTAGGTGGGTGCACTGAACTGAACAACAGGTAGTAGGTATATGCAGTGATGGGTATTACAATGTGCACCTGTCACACATAGACAGGTACCGGACAGGCACAGTGACACTGCATGCGCTCACATAGGTAGGTGGGTGCACTGAAGTGAACAACAGGTAGTAGGTGTAATATGCAGTGATGGGTATTATAATGTGCACCTGGCACAGCAGTAATTATATCACCAAGGGGCCAAAGGCCAGCTGCGACTGACTGACAGGGCTGTATATAATGCAAGTGGGCCACAAAAAAAAAATAGATCACAAGAACAACATTAGCTCTCAAAAGAGCTGTTTAAGGGGTGCTTTTTTTAGCAATAAGGAGCAAGCTAACAAGCCTGCAAGAACCTAACTAAGCTTTCCCTATGTGAGTCTGCACAACAGCTCTCCCTTCTCTAATTACTGCAGGCACACGAGTGAGTGAAAAGCCTGATGCTGCCTGCCTTTTATAAGGGGGGTGGGGCTCCAGGAGGGAGTGTAGCCTGATTGGCTACAATGTGCCTGCTGACTGTGATATAGAGGGTCAAAGTTGACCCTCATGATGCACTATGGGGGTGAACCGAACTTCCGGAAAAGTTTGCGGTTCTCTGCAATCGCGAACCCCGGAAGTTTGCCTGGAACCGTTCGCCGGCGAACCGTTCGGGCCATCTCTAGTGAGAGCCTAAAAGACCGCTGTTGAGTGTGTGTATGGGGCTTTACAGAGGTTTATCAGGGAGGTTTAAAAGACTTTCTAAAGATGCTGTACACACGCAAAAGATCAATATCTGCAAACGATCCGTTCCTACAAAATGTTTTCATAGTCTATAATATCTGGAGGTCTCTCATACACACCTTTTTTAATGGACAGTCATCTGCAGATCAGATCCACTAGGATGGATCTGAAAGATTGAGAGAGAAATATCTTTAGTCTGGCTCTTTTGAGGTCTTTTGTGAACTTTTTTACATAGATTATCTGCAGACTTGATCTTTAATCTTTCACTTTTCAAAGATGTATCTTGTGTGTATCCAGCTTTAGTATTCAAGATCTGTTGGCCCTCATACTACATGGAGATGGAGGTGGTAAAATTGGTCTGGACCAAAGGCATTAATGGCTTGCTCACCCTGTAGCTGTATATCTCTTCATTTTCCACCTTGTCATGCTGCACAAGTAGCCACTGCTGCCTCTGCACAGGGAGAAAACTTTGTTAATGGAATTTAACAGGACCTTAGCCTTCTTTATTTTCAACAGTGAGGATGGCATAGCTACACAGCCAAGAGCAGATAATGGAGGATGCAAGCAGAGTAATTCACTTCAAATTCTGCTTTATCACTCAGCAACCAGCCTCCCATCATGCAGATTTCTGAGTAGAAATACATGCTCTTCCCTAAAAAAAACTTCACACCCAGGCCAGTGCTTCAGTGCTCATCTTGCACAGCTGCTAACTCTGCAACTTTTGCAACTCTTGCTATATACTAGGGCGGCATGGTGGTGTAGTGGTTAGTGCTCTTGCCTTGCAGTGGTGGGTCCCTGGTTCGAATCCCAGCCAGTTCAACATCTGCAAGGAGTTTGTATGTTTCCCCCGTGTCTGTGTGGGTTTCCTCCGGGCACACTGGTTTCCTCCCACATCCCAAAAACAAACAGATAAGTTAATTGGCTTCCCCCTAAATTGGCCCTAGACTACGGTACGTACACTACATAATACATACATAGACATATGTCTATTGTAGGGGTTAGATTGTGAGCCCCTCTGAGTGACAGCTAAGTGACAATACAGGAAAATTAATACTTACCTACAGGAAATTTTCCTTTCCTGGTGCAATTCCATGGCATCATACTATGGGTTCCACCCCTGCCCACTGAACCCATTGGACACCATAACTATAAATTTTTTTGAACGGACATAGTCCCACCATTCTGATAACTATAGTCCTCCCCGACATTGGGTGGGACCGTATGCTGCCATGGAATTGCACCAGGAAAGGAACATTTCCTGTAGGTAAGTATTAATTTTCCTGTTTCCATGGTACAATTCTATGGCAGCATACTATGGGATTTAACTAGATAACAATAAACAATCAGGGAGGGAATGCTTACACACTATTTGTTAAACAGCACAGGCAGCAGTAATAACAAATCGTCCTACATTTGTAGAGGTAAGTAAAGCAGGGTCAATTCTATAATGATCAATAAATGTATTGGATGATGACCAACCAGCAGCTAGTGTTGGGCGAACAGTGTTCGCCACTGTTCGGGTTCTGCAGAACATCACCCTGTTCGGGTGATGTTCGAGTTCGGCCGAACACCTGACGGTGCTCGGCCAAACCGTTCGGCCATATGGCCGAACTAAGAGCGCATGGCCGAACGTTCCCCGAACGTTCGGCTAGCGCTGTGATTGGCCGAACGGGTCACGTGGTTCGGACCCGAACGCGCTCTGATTGGCCGAACTGTCACGTGGTTCGGGTAAATAAATACCCGAACCACGTCATATCTCCGCCATTTGTCTGTGGGTTTAGCTTTGGGTAGGCAGGCAGGGTAGTTCGCGCTCCAGCCACGCTAGCCAGGGTCCCCCCTGTCATTGTGTCACTGCTGGGAACAGTAGTACACCGCTTGCTCAGCCACACTATATAGCATTCTGTTTACTGCCACTCTGTGTACCTCGCTCAGCCACACTATATAGCATTCTGTTTACTGCCACTCTGTGTCTGCTGGGAATAGTAGTACACCGCTTGCTCAGCCACACTATATAGCATTCTGTTTACTGCCACTCTGTGTACCTCGCTCAGCCACACTATATAGCATTCTGTTTACTGCCACTCTGTGTCTGCTGGGAATAGTGGTACACCGCTCGCTCAGCCACACTATATAGCATTCTGTTTACTGTTCTGTGTCTGCTGGGAATAGTGGTACACCGCTCGCTCAGCCACACTATATAGCATTCTGTTTACTGTTCTGTGTCTGCTGGGAATAGTGGTACACCGCTCGCTCAGCCACACTATATAGCATTCTGTTCACTGTTCTGTGTCTGCTGGGAATAGTGGTACACCGCTCGCTCAGCCACACTATATAGCATTCTGTTCACTGTTCTGTGTCTGCTGGGAATAGTGGTACACCGCTCGCTCAGCCACACTATATAGCATTCTGTTTACTGTTCTGTGTCTGCTGGGAATAGTGGTACACCGCTCGCTCATCCACACTATATAGCATTCTGTTCACTGTTCTGTGTCTGCTGGGAATAGTGGTACACCGCTCGCTCAGCCACACTATATAGCATTCTGTTCACTGTTCTGTGTCTGCTGGGAATAGTGGTACACCGCTCGCTCAGCCACACTATATAGCATTCTGTTCACTGTTCTGTGTCTGCTGGGAATAGTGGTACACCGCTCGCTCAGCCACACTATATAGCATTCTGTTTACTGTTCTGTGTCTGCTGGGAATAGTGGTACACCGCTCGCTCAGCCACACTATATAGCATTCTGTTTACTGTTCTGTGTCTGCTGGGAATAGTGGTACACCGCTCGCTCAGCCACACTATATAGCATTCTGTTTACTGTTCTGTGTCTGCTGGGAACAGTAGTACACCGCTCGCTCAGCCAGAGTATATAGCATTGTGTTTACTGCCACTCTGTGTACACCGCTCAGCCAGACTATATACCATTGTTTACTGACACTCTGTGTACACCGCTCAGCCAGACTATATACCATTGTTTACTGACACTCTGTGTACACCGCTCAGCCAGACTATATACCATTGTTTACTGCCACTCTGATTCTGCTGGGAACAGTAGTACACCGCTCGCTCAGCCAGACTATATACCATTGTTTACTGACACTCTGTGTACACCGCTCAGCCAGACTATATACCATTGTTTACTGCCACTCTGATTCTGCTGGGAACAGTAGTACACCGCTCGCTCAGCCAGACTATATACCATTGTTTACTGACACTATATAGCAGACTATATAGCATTGTGTGTACACCGCTCAGCCAGACTATATACCATTGTTTACTGACACTCTGTGTACACCGCTCAGCCAGACTATATACCATTGTTTACTGCCACTCTGATTCTGCTGGGAACAGTAGTACACCGCTCGCTCAGCCAGACTATATACCATTGTTTACTGACACTCTGTGTACACCGCTCAGCCAGACTATATACCATTGTTTACTGCCACTCTGATTCTGCTGGGAACAGTAGTACACTGCTCGCTCAGCCAGACTATATAGCATTGTGTTTACTGCCACTCTGTGTACACCGCTCAGCCACACTATATAGCATTGCGTACTCTGCCAGTCAGTGTGTATATTGCTGGGATCAGTAATACTCCACTCACCGTCAACCACTATATGAGCTCAACATGAGTTCCCCAGAGACCTCCGCTGTGAGCAGCACTCCCAACAACAGCAACAGCCAACGCCCCACGCAAGCTATAACATCCACCCCAGCAGCCAGTGGTCAGCAGCAGCCCTCCCCGGAGGAGAACGTTGTGTCCATCAGTCCGTCGCCAGAGCGATTAATGAGGGCTGCCATTGAGGAGATGATGGGGCCTGATGTGGAGGAGGAGGTCTGGCTCAGGCCAGCATCCCAAGTTAATGTTGAGGACGATGAGGGGTCTGTGTCTGGGGATGTTGGGGTGGCAGAGGTGGTGGGTGGGTCAGACTCAGGAGAAGAGTTGTATGATGAGGATGATGATCGGGACCATCTGTATGTGCCTCAGAGTCCGACCCCGGAAAACATGTTGTATCGTGTGTTTAGGTACTAAAATCTGCGTTCCCTCCCAGTAGTGTTGGGCGAACAGTGTTTGCCACTGTTCGGGTTCTGCAGAACATCACCCTGTTCGGGGTGACTATATAGCAGACTATATAGCATTGTGTTTAATGCCACTCTGTGTACACGGCTCAGCCACACTATATAGCATTGTGTTTACTTCCACTCTGTGTCTGCTGGGAACAGTAGTACACCGCTCACCCGCCACTGTATAGCATTGTGCTCTGTGTCACTGCTGACAATAGTGGTACACCGCTCACCCACCACTGTATAGCATTTCTGTACTGCCACTGTACTGCTGCCAGTCAGCGTGTACTTTAAGGATAAGTGAAATGAGGAAGAAATCCGGTGAAAGAGGGAGGGGCAAGGGAAGAGGTGTTTCCCCTGACGGTTCACGTACAGGCCACAGGGGAGCACCCAAGAAAACCCACTCAATACTGCCCATGTTGTCCAGGACAACAACCCTCACAGATCCAAAAGAACAGGACCAGATAATTACTTGGATGACCTCTCAAGCGTCCAGCAGTGGGTTAAGCAGCACCAGCACATCACGCACGAGGTCCGAGTCCTCAGCCAGTTAAAGTCTGGGCTTTCTTTGAAGACTGCACTGAGGATGTTACCATGGCGATTTGCAAGGTGTGCAAGACCCGCCTGAGCAGGGGGAAAAGTATTAACAACCTCTCCACCACCAGCATGAGCCGCCACATTCTATCCAAACATCCCACTCTGTGGGCAAACGCGGCAGGACAGGGTACCACCAGCAACACTGCCTCCCTTGGGTTCACCAGACTCACCACCAGACCCGCCTCAGCAGCAGCAGTAGCCCAGCCATTGCGTGGTTCACAACATTCACAAACATCAGACGATGCTGACACTGTCACTTTCCGGACTAGTGCTCTTGAGGTCTCCCAGTGTTCATCAAACACAACAACCAACAGCCCTTCGGTGTGCAGCGCTACGGTTGAGTTGTCTGTCTCTGAGATGTTTGAGCACAAGAGGAAATTGCCAGCAAATGACCCCCGGGCCGTGGCAGTAACAGCCAGCCAGCATAGCCAAGCTTCTGGCCTGCGAAATGCTGCCATATCGAGTGGTGGAGACAAACAGCTTCAAGGGCATGATGTCAGTGGCCATCCCACGTTACGTGGTTCCCAGCCGCTACCACTTTGCGCGCTCTGCAGTGCCTGAGTTGCATGAGCACGTGGTCAGCTAAATAACCCGAAGCTTGAAGAATGCCGTTGCCTGCAAGGTTCACCTCACCACTGACACCTGGACGAGTGCGTTCGGCCAGGGTCGATACATCTCCCTTACCGCGCACTGGGTGAACCTTGTGGAGCCTGGCAGCGATTCCTCACCTGCTACGGCGCGGGTGTTGCCCACGCCGCAAACAGCTGGATAACAACAGCAGCACCTACCTCTCTGACTCCTTCTCCTCCAACGCATCTCAAAGCTGTACCTCATCCGGAAATGCTAACCCAGCACCAGCAGCAGTAGGATCGTGGAAGCAGTGCAGCACAGCTGTTGGCATGCGTCAGCAAGCGTTGCTGAAGCTGATCTGCCTTGGGGATAAGCAGCACACAGGGGAGGAAATTTGGAGGGGAATAAAGGAACAGACGGATTTGTGGCTGGCACCGCTGGACCTGAAACCGGGCATGAAGCTAGACACCTGGCACGAACTGGCAATGTACGCAATAGAGGTGCTGGCTTGCCCGGCAGCCAGCGTTATGTCGGAACGCTGTTTCAGTGCTGCCGGAGGCATCATCACAGATCGGCGTATCCGCCTCTCCACAGAAAATGCAGACCGTCTGACTCAAATTAAAATGAATCAATCCTGGATTGGAAACGACTACGCAACACTCCTGGACCCCAACCAAGTAACATGACCGATGAACATCTGGGATGGTTTAGCGTTTCCGGTCCCTGTTTATTGAACCTCTCATCTGTATTACATTTATGACTGCATGGCGGCAAAAAGCATTGCTGCTATATCCGCACGCTTTTTGTCCTCATGCAAGGCCTGGGTTGTTGTGTCTCACAAAGCGTGGCCTTCTCCTCCTGCGCCTCCTCCTGTTCCATCACGTGTGCTGCTGCTGCTGCTGCTGCTGCTGGGTTACCGTTGCCGGTCCCTGTTTATGGAACCTCTTATCTTTATTACATTTATGACTACATGGCGGTACAAAGCATGCTATCCGCACGCTTTTTGTCCTCATGCAAGGCCTGGGTTGTTGTGTCTCACAAAGCGTGGCCTTCTCCTCCTGCGCCTCCTTCTGTTCCATCACGTGTGCTTCTGCTGCTGCTGCTGCTGCTGGGTTACCGTTGCCGGTCCCTGTTTATGGAACCTCTTATCTTTATTACATTTATGACTACATGGCGGTACAAAGCATGCTATCCGCACGCTTTTTGTCCTCATGCAAGGCCTGGGTTGTTGTGTCTCACAAAGCCTGGCCTTCTCCTCCTGCGCCTCCTCCTGTTCCATCACGTGTGCTGCTGCTGCTGCTGCTGCTGCTGGGTTACCGTTGCCGGTCCCTGTTTATGGAACCTCTTATCTTTATTACATTTATGACTACATGGCGGTACAAAGCATGCTATCCGCACGCTTTTTGTCCTCATGCAAGGCCTGGGTTGTTGTGTCTCACAAAGCGTGGCCTTCTCCTCCTGCGCCTCCTCCTGTTCCATCACGTGTGCTGCTGCTGGGTTAGCGTTGCCGCGTGGTCCCTGTTTATTGAACCACTTATCTTTATTACATTTATGACTGCATGGTGGTACAAAGCATGCTATCCGCACGCTTCTTGTCCTCATGCAAGGCCTGGGTTGTTGTGTCTCAAAGCGTGGCCTTCTCCTCCTGCGCCACCCTCCTCCTGTTCCATCACGTGTGCTGCTGCTGGGTTAGCATTACCGGTCCCTTTTCCTGGAACCTCTTATATGTATTACATTTATGACTGCATGCCGACAAAAAGCATGTTACCTGTGCAAAGAAAACAGACATTTCCCGCATTTAAAAGACAGTTTTCCCTTTGAAACTTTAAAATCGATTTTCTCAAAAACTATAAGCTCTTTTTGCTAAATTTTTTTTTCCTCTTGTACCCACTCCCAAGGTGCACATACCCTGTAAATTTGGGGTATGTAGCATGTAAGGAGGCTTTACAAACCACAAAAGTTCGGGTCCCCATTGACTTCCATTATGTTCGGAGTTCGGGTCGAACACCCGAACATCGCGGCCATGTTCGGCCTGTTCGGCCCGAACCCGAACATCTAGATGTTCGCCCAACACTACCAGCAGCCTTACAAATGGCTGACATAGAAATTCCCGCCCCAAAAAACCACGATGATACCATTCCCCTAGTAGAATGGGCAGACACATGATCAGGCGCGGTAAGGTTTTTTGCCCTATATGCCTTTGATATTATTCCTTGAATCCAAGCTGCAATAGTCCTTGATGAAGCTTCTTTCCCTTTTCTGTAACCGGGCTGCTCGGATACCCCTTTTCAAAATCCGGATCCGATTCGGATCCTGATACCCCGCTATCCAATCTGGGTTGGATATCCGAGCTCAAAATTTTCCGATTCGAATCGGGTATCCGACCTCAGTATCCGGCGCATTCGGAAATCCGGATAGAAAACCGGAAGTGGCCTTTACATTGCTTCTAAATCGTTTTTTAGGGTAAATGAGGCATCTAGCATCATTATTTTTTAAAGGGGAACACTAATTGATGATGTGGGGAGTTAAAATCCCCCCCCCAAAAAAAATTGGCTGTCAATTAACATCAGGACTAGGTTCCAGGAACCGGTTGTACTGCACAGTTGGGGCATCCCCACAACTTGGACAGCACGGACACCTCCCAAAAAAATTACACAGCAATTGTGTTCAGATAATCGCTATGGCATCTAGTGTTGGTACCATGGCACAGGTAAAACATTAAAAAGGAGAGGTTCCAGGAAGCGGTCGTACTGCTGCAGTTGGGGCCTCCCCACAACTTGCACAGCACAGACACCTCCAAAAAAATTACACAGCAATTGTGTTCAGATAATAACCATGGCACCTAGTGTTCAGAAGTACCACGGCTGTAAAAAAAATTTGAACCTGGCTTATCAATGAAGATGGAGGGAGCCAGGAGCCGAGGTTGTGGTGGTAAAGGGTGGTGAGGCAGGCATAGTGATTCCCACTCAGCCACTTCATTTCCCCCTCTTGCCAACAACAGGGGCCAGGAACTCGCCAATTGCCCAAGCCTGGTTCATTTTCAGAAAAGACAGTCTGTCCACAGACTGGGTGGACAGACAAGAGTGCTTTTCGGTGATCACGCCACCGGCCGCACTGAAGCACCTTTCTGACAGCACACTGGAAGGCGGGTAGGACAGCACTTCCAGGGTGTACTGCGCCAGCTTGCTCCAGATATCCAGGTGCTTAACCCAGTAATCCAAGGGGTCCACAGGGGTTTCGGTGTCAAGCCCGCTGTAGGACCCCATGTAATCAGGTACCATCTGGGTCAGGTGCTGGTTCTGGCTTTGATAGCTGGATGCTGCCGCCGGCACCTCCTCTGTAGCGTGACTCCCCCTAACAGCTGGACAGCCAGTGGGTAGCGGCGGAATGGAGACTGATGCGGCAGAACTGCTGACGGAGGCTACGATGTTGCTCCCTCTCCTCTTGGCCTTGCTGACCCTCACCCGGTTGCCAGTGCCAGCCATAGTACAAGTTATATGTGATGTCACAGATGATGTGGGGTACTTGTACTTTGTTAATATAGCTGGCTTGGACTGTGAATCAGCACAGAGTGACAGACAGCAGAGTAGAACAAGACACACTGACGCTGCTCACTGCTCAGTCAGCAGCACAGCAGCACTGCAATAATCTGTAGTGGCTAACACAGTACTACTCTGACTCTCTAACAACTAGTGTTGCTCAAATACCCCTTTTCAAAATTCGAGTTAGGTCGAATTCGAATAGTAAATTATTCGAGGTCAGTCGAATATTCGAGTCGAATAATTTTTACTATTCGATTCGACCTCGGAATTCCAGCTCACTATTCGAGTCGGTATTCGAGCTCATTATTCGAGCTGACTATTCGAAATGGCCTTCAATAGCTTCCAACACTTGTTTTGAGGGTGAATGATGCAAGAAACCTCTTTTTTTCCAAGTAACAACAGCAAGTGATTATGTGGGGATGTTCCTTTAAAAAAAAAAGTTGAAAAGAGAAGTTGTGTCCAGAAATTTGTTCAGTACTGTATATACTTCTTCTTCTTCTTCTTTATCTTCTATATCTTCTTCTTCTTCTTCTTCTATATCTTCTTCTTCTATATCTTCTTCTATATCTTCTTCTTCTTTTATATTGTCTTCTTCTTCTTCTTCATCTTCTTCATCTTCTTCATCATCATCTTCTTCTTCTTCATCTTCTTTTTCTTCATCTTCTTCATCTTCTTCATCTTCTTCTTCATCTTCTTCATCTTCTTCATCTTCTTCTTCTTCATCTTCTTCATCTTCTTCATCTTCATCTTCTTCATCTTCTTCATCTTCTTCTTCTTCATCATCTTCTTCTTCTTCATCTTCTTCATCTTCTTCTTCATCTTCTTCATCTTCTTCATCTTCTTCTTCATCTTCTTCATCTTCTTCTTCATCTTCATCTTCTTCTTCTTCTTCTTCATCTTCTTCTTCTTCATCTTCTTCTTCTTCATCTTCTTCTTCATCTTCTTCATCTTCTTCTTCATCTTCTTCATCTTCTTCATCTTCTTCTTCTTCATCTTCTTCATCTTCTTCTTCTTCTTCATCTTCTTCTTCTTCATCTTCTTCATCTTCTTCTTCATCTTCTTCATCTTCTTCATCTTCTTCTTCATCTTCTTCATCTTCTTCTTCTTCTTCTTCTTCATCTTCTTCTTCTTCTTCATCATCTTCTTCTTCTTCATCTTCTTCTTCTTCATCTTCTTCTTCTTCTTCTTCTTCATCTTCTTCATCTTCTTCATCTTCATCTTCTTCATCTTCTTCTTCTTCTTCTTCTTCTTCTTCTTCTTCTTCTTCTTCTTCTTCTTCTTCTTCTTCTTCATCTTCTTCTTCTTCAATATCGTCTTCTTCTTCACTTATTTCTCTTTTCAAATTTTTTTTTTTAAAGAAATGCAGCTATTTTTGAGCGTAACAAATAGCTGGTGGCGCACGCATGTTGGAAGCGCCATTGTATGTGCTCCCTGGCAGTGGAAACACACAGACAGCAGGAGGTAAATTCAGCAGCAGGAGGAGGAGGATGAGTGTGTGGCAGCAGGCAGTCAATGAGGCAGGCAGCGTGACATAATAGCCCTGGTACCTAGCGGTGATACCAGGGCTGTAAATAAACACAGCAGGCAGGAGGTCCCAGACAGCGGTCGTGCAGCCCACATTGTGTCCAATACACAACTGGGACAACACAGTTTTCAACCCGGGCACCTCAGAAAAATTAAACCTTTTTTTTTTTTGGTTTTTTTTGTTTTGTTTTTACAACAAATTACACAGATATAGCTATTTTTTGACGTAATAGCTGGTGGCAGAGTGGCAGCAGAAGGTAAATCTGTGTACCCTGGCAGTGGGAAACACAGACAGACAGACAGACAGCAGCAGCAGCAGGAGGAATGGAGGAGTAATTATGTGTGCAGCTATTGTTTGACGTAATAGCTGGTGGCAGAGTGGCAGCAGAAGGTAAATCTGTGTACCCTGGCAGTGGGAAACACAGACAGACAGCAGCAGCAGGAGGAATGGAGGAGTAATGTGAGCAGCTATTGTTTGACGTAATAGCTGGTGGCAGAGTGGCAGCAGAAGCTAATTCTGTGTACCCTGGCAGTGGGAAACACAGACAGACAGCAGCATCAGCAGGAGGAATGGAGGAGTAGTGTGAGTGTGGCAGCAGGTAGGCAGCGTGACATAATAGCCCTGGTACCTAGCGGTGATACCAGGCCGTAAATGAACACAACAGGAGGTCCCAGACAGCGGTCGTGCAGCCCACATCGTGTCCAATACACAACTGGGACAACACAGT
Source organism: Hyperolius riggenbachi (assembly GCF_040937935.1). NCBI lineage: Eukaryota > Metazoa > Chordata > Amphibia > Anura > Hyperoliidae > Hyperolius > Hyperolius riggenbachi. The sequence goes on from NC_090648.1 coordinate 271,620,940, forward strand.
TTTCAACCCGGGCACCTCAGAAAAATTAAACCTTTTTTTTTTTTTTAATGGTTTTTTGGTTTTGTTTGTAAAACAAATTACACAGATATAGCTATTTTTTGACGTAATAGCTGGTGGCAGAGTGGCAGCAGAAGGTAAATCTGTGTACCCTGGCAGTGGGAAACACAGACAGACAGACAGCAGCAGCAGCAGGAGGAATGGAGGAGTAATTATGTGTGCAGCTATTGTTTGACGTAATAGCCGGTGGCAGACTGGCAGCAGAAGGTAATTCTGTGTACCCTGGCAGTGGGAAACACAGACAGACAGCAGCAGCAGGAGGAATGGAGGAGTAGTGTGAGTGTGGCAGCAGGCAGGCAGCGTGACATAATAGCCCTGGTACCTAGCGGTGATACCAGGCCGTAAATGAACACAACAGGAGGTCCCAGACAGCGGTCGTGCAGCCCACATCGTGTCCAATACACAACTGGGACAACACAGTTTTCAACCCGGGCACCTCAGAAAAATTAAACCTTTTTTTTTTTTTAATGGTTTTTTGGTTTTGTTTGTAAAACAAATTACACATATATATAGCTATTGTTTGACGTAATAGCTGGTGGCAGAGTGGCAGCAGAAGGTAAATCTGTGTACCCTGGCAGTGGGAAACACAGACAGACAGCAGAAGGGCAGTACACAGCAGCCCACTGTAGGTGTAAAATGTGTGGCTGCAGGCGACGTAATAGTCAAAGACAGTGAACCAGGCTGGCTTAGTGAGCAGGAGCCAGGAGGTGGTAAAGGGTGGTAAGGCACATTAACGATGGTTCTTAGCCAGTTCATGTCCCCCTCTCGCCGACAACAGGGGCCAGGAACTCGCCTTCCACCCACGCCTGGTTCATCTTGAGAAACGTCAGTCTGTCCACAGACTTGTGAGACAGACGTGAGCGTTTCTCGGTGACCACACCACCAGCTGCACTGAAGCAGCGCTCGGACAGCACGCTGGAAGGGGGGCAGGACAGCACTTCCAGGGCGTACTGCGCCAGCTCGCTCCAGATCTCCAGGCGCTTGACCCAATACTCCATGGGATCAACAGGGGCATCGCTGTCAAGCCCGCTGTAGGACCCCATGTAGTCAGCCACCATGCGGGTCAGGCGCTGGCTGTGACCGGTGGAGGATGCTGCTGCATGCACCTCCTCTCTAGTCACTGCTGCCGGAGCCTCTACAGTCCTGTAGAGCTCGTGGCTGAGAGACAGCAGGTCTGTGGGGCGCTTGCTGCTGGATGCAGGCACCTGCTGCTGCCTCTGTGCTGGCTGCTGGACAGTGGGGGTGGAAGGCTGGGGGAAGGCTTCCTCCAAGCGCTCAACAAGGGCCTGCTGCAAGCTCCTTATTTGTTGCGCTGGGTCTCCTCCTGCAGGCGGCAGGAACTGGCTCAACTTCCCCTTGAGGCGTGGGTCCAACATCATGCTGATCCAGATGTCCTCCCTCTGCTTCATCTGGATCACCCTGGGGTCTCTGCGCAGGCACGTCAGCATGTGCGCTGCCATTGGGAAGAGGCGGGCCACGTCTGCTGGCACATCGACGGCAGTGCTGCTGTCCTCATCCTCCTCCTCTGCCTCGTCAGCCTCATCCTCTCTCCACCCCCGCACCAACTCAGCTGCACTGTGCTGATCCCCCTCATCAGCAGCAAGGTCAGGGACCTCCACCAAGTCCTCCTCCTCCTCCCCCTCAGAGGTGGACTGTGCAGCTGCTTGCCGCTCCTGCTGGTCCAAGGCTGCCGCTCCCTGTTCCAGCAAAGCATCGAGGGCCCTGTTCAGCAGACAAACCAGGGGCACCCACTCGCAGACCATAGCATGGTCCCTGCTCACCATGTTAGTGGCCTGCAGAAAGGGAGCCAGCACTAAGCACACCTGCTGCATGTGCCTCCAGTCATCATCGGGGACGATGGACGGGATGTTGCTGGTCTTGTCCCTTCTCTGAGCGGCGGAAACAGTGGCCAGGGCAAGGTACTGTTTGACAGCGCGCTTCTGTTCAACCAGACGCTCCAACATCGCCAGGGTGGAGTTCCAGCGAGTCGGAACGTCAAGGATCAGCCGATGGCGTGGCAGATCCAGCTCCTTTTGCACGTCTTCCAGGCTCGCACAGGCTGCAGCCGAGCGCCGGAAGTGACGCACAATGTTCCTTGCCGTTTCCAGCAGTTCGCCCATCCCCTGGTAGGTGCGCAAGAACTTCTGCACCACCAGGTTCAGCACGTGGGCAAGACAGGGGATGTGGGTCAGGTTTCCCCTGTCTATTGCGGCAACCAGATTGGCCCCATTGTCGGCCACCACCTCTCCGACTCTGAGGCCTCTGGGGGTCAGCCAAATCCTCTCCTGCTCCTGGAGTTTGGCCAACACATGGGTTGCCGTCAGCTTGGTCTTCCCAAGGCTGACCAAGTGCAGCAGCGTTTGGCAGTGGCGGGCCTTCACGCTGCTGCTGAGGCGGGGGGTTTGGCCAGGTGTGCCGGAGGATGGCAGAGGATCGGAGGAACCTGCTGCAGTTCCCCTGACCCTGCGGGGTGGCACCACCCACTGTGTTGCTGCTGCTGCTGTGCCCGCTGCTGCTCTCCCATCCTCACCCCCTTCCACCAAGCTGACCCAGTGGACAGTGAAGGACAGGTAGCGGCCTGTCCCGAAGCGGCTGCTCCAGGAGTCCATGGTGACGTGGACCCTTTCACCAACCGCGTGCTCCAGCCCTCGCTCCACATTGGCCATCACAAAGCGGTGCAGTGCAGGAATGGCCTTGCGGGAGAAAAAGTGTCTGCTGGGGAGCTGCCAGTCTGGGGCTGCGCAAGCAAGCAGCGCACGAATGTCGCTCCCCTCCTGCACGAGCGTGTACGGCAGGAGTTGGGAGCACATGGCCCGTGCCAGCAAGCCGTTCAGCTGCCGCACGCGACGGCTGCTGGGAGGCAGAGCCCTAACCACCCCCTGGAAGGACTCGCTCAAAAGGCTCTGGCGTGCCCTTTTGCTGGCACGGGAATCAGCAGACACAGCGGAGGAGGCCACTGAGGACTGGCTGCCAGAACAGGCCTCAGTGTCGGCGGCAGGAGTTGCAGAGGGGGGAGGAGCAGTGCGTTTCCGCACTCCTGCTGGTGCTGCTGGAGGAGCAGGAGGGCGGGTGGCTGCTGTTGCTGCTGCTGCTGAAGGCTGTGCAGTGATGGGTGTGGTGCCACTGCCAGCACCAGATGCCTTCAGCCTCTGGAACTCCTGATGCTGGTGGAAATGTTTCGCAGCAAGGTGGTTGATGAGCGAGCTGGTGCAGAACTTTAAGGGGTCTGCACCTCTGCTCAACTTCCGCTGACAGTGGTTGCAAGTGGCGTACTTGCTGTACACTGTGGGCATGGTGAAAAAGCGCCAGATTGGTGACAGAAACATCCCCCTACAGCATGGAAGCGCTGCTGCCTGTCTCCCTGTGGTGGTTGGGGGTGGGGCTTGGGGGGCTTGGGTGCGGCTGGTGGTGGTACTGGCAGATGCTGCTGCTGCTGCTGCTGAGCCTGAGACACCAGCAGGCTGTGGGACCTGCCTACTGCTGCTGCCAATGCTTGCAATGATGCGCCTCCTTGCAAGGCCCACAAGAGCATCCTCCTCCTCCTCCTCAGAGCTGCTGAGGACGACATCCCCTGGAGGTGGTGGCACCCAGTCTCTGTCTGTCACCGGGTCATCAACATCCTCCCCCTCCTGAAACATGTCCTGCTGGGATGAGGACCCCCCAAACTCCTCTCCTGATGCATGGATGGGCTGCTTGACTGTCGCCACAGTCTTGCTGTCCAATCCCTCATCCCCCAAAGTGCCCATCAGCATCTCCTCCTCAAGATCGCCAACAACAGCAGACAATACCCTGATGGTGCCTGGGGTAAAAATACTGCTGAGTGACAGGTCGCCAACTTGTGACGGTGAACTGGCCTCCTCCCCAGACCCTGCTGGGCGGCTGCTGCGAACAGGGGTGGTGGTGGTGGTGGTGGTGAGGGTGGAGGCCTCGGATGCAGAGCTGATGGCGGGCTGCTCATCCTCCGTCATGAGTTGCACCACAGTGTCTGCATGCTTTTCCTCAATGGGACGTTTCCGACCCGGCTGGAGGAAAATCGGAGCAGGTGCTACACGCTGCTGCTGCTGTGTCTCTGCAGCGTGAGTTGCAGATGCTCCTGCTGGGCGGCGCCCAAGGCGTCCACGGCCAGTGGCTATGGGAGGAATGTTAGCCACTGACGCTGCTGCTGCTGCTGCGGAACTGTGCATGGTGGCGCGGCCGCGGCCTGCCACAATGCTGCTCCCTCTCCTCCTGATTCCCTTGCTGCCCTTCCCCTTGCCCAAACCGCGCTGGCTGCCACTTCCAGACATCTTCGATGTTTTGGGCGTATAGACAAAAGTTTTTTAAAAGGGCGGGTGAAAAGTGGGGTACTTTAATGGAGTGGGTTGGTGGGTGAGGTGACTGAGTGAGTGTCCCTAGTACAGTAAGTAAGTAGTAACAGTCAGGAAGTACAACTAGCAGTTACAATACTCAGTAGTAATTTAGTGTGTGTACACTACAGACAGTGAGTGCACGCACGCGCAAACACGCGCAGGAGCTAGCCTATGAACAGTAACTGAGTGAGTGTCCCTAGTACAGTAAGTAAGTAGGTAGTAACAGTCAGTAAGTACAACTAACTAATTACAATAATCAATCAGTAATCAGAAGGAAATAGAGTGTGTGTAGTGTGTGTACACAGACAGTGAGTGCACACACGCAGGAGCTAGTAGCCTATGAACAGTGACTGAGTGTCCTAGACTCCTAGTACAGTAAGAGTAAGTAGTAACAGTAAGTACAACTAACTAATTACAATAATCAATCAGTTATCAGAAGGAAATAGAGTGTGTGACTGTGTGTAGTGTGTGTACACAGACAGTGAGTGCACACACGCAGGAGCTAGTAGCCTATGAACAGTGACTTTGTGTCCTAGACTCCTAGTACAGTAAGAGTAAGTAGTAACAGTAAGTACAACTAACTAATTACAATAAGCAAACAGTTATCAGAAGGAAATAGAGTGTGTGTAGTGTGTGTACACAGACAGTGAGTGCACACACGCAGGAGCTAGTAGCCTATGAACAGTGACTGAGTGTCCTAGACTCCTAGTACAGTAAGAGTAAGTAGTAACAGTAAGTACAACTAACTAATTACAATAAGCAATCAGTTATCAGAAGGAAATAGAGTGTGTGTAGTGTGTACACAGACAGTGAGTGCACACACGCAGGAGCTAGTAGCCTATGAACAGTGACTGAGTCTCCTAGACTCCTAGTACAGTAAGTAGTAACAGTAAGTACAACTAACTAATTACAATAATCAATTACAATAATCAATCAGTTATCAGAAGGAAATAGAGTGTGTGTAGTGTGTACACAGAAAGTGAGTGCACACACGCAGGAGCTAGTATCCTATGAACAGTGACTGAGTGTCCTAGACTCCTAGTACAGTAAGAGTAAGTAGTAACAGTAAGTACAAACAACTAACTAATTACAATAATCAATCAGTTATCAGAAGGAAATAGAGTGTGTGTAGTGTGTGTACACAGACAGTGAGTGCACACACGCAGGAGCTAGTAGACTATGAACAGTGACTGAGTGTCCTAGACTCCTAGTACAGTAAGAGTAAGTAGTAACAGTAAGTACAACTAACTAATTACAATAAGCAATCAGTTATCAGAAGGAAATAGAGTGTGTGTAGTGTGTGTACACAGACAGTGAGTGCACACACGCAGGAGCTAGTAGCCTATGAACAGTGACTGAGTGTCCTAGACTCCTAGTACAGTAAGAGTAAGTAGTAACAGTAAGTACAAACAACTAACTAATTACAATAATCAATCAGTTATCAGAAGGAAATAGAGTGTGTGTAGTGTGTACACAGACAGTGAGTGCACACACGCAGGAGCTAGTAGCCTATGAACAGTGACTGAGTGTCCTAGACTCCTAGTACAGTAAGTAGTAACAGTAAGTACAACTAACTAATTACAATAATCAATTACAATAATCAATCAGTTATCAGAAGGAAGTAGAGTGTGTGTAGTGTGTACACAGAAAGTGAGTGCACACACGCAGGAGCAGCTAGTAGCCTATGAACAGTGACAGTGAGTGTCCTAGTACAGTTACAGTATATAACTACAATACTAATACAATCAGTAGTAAAGGACAGCAGAAATACTGGTATAGAATAGAGAGAAATAAACAGAGGACAGGAGGACAGCTGCCCACACAGGCAAGGCCCTGAGGCCTAAAGCTGTAAGCCTGCAGCAGCTGGCCTGTCTCTATGTAACACAAAAGCTACTAACTAAAATACAATGTCTAACTAACTAACAACAATATAGGTGTGTATAGGAGGTGTATGTGAGCAAAAACGCTAGGTAAATGACCACAATAGAGCTCTTGCTAAGCCAGAGCACAAAGGAGCAACTCTCTCTCTGTACAAGTCTCAGGCAAGCACGGAGAAACGGAACATGGCGGCCGCTATTTATAGGGTAGGGGCTGGCCAGGGTCCCCCTCTGTGATTGGCTGCCGTCAGAGGGCCTGGGAGCCCTCTGATTGGCTCTAAGGACATCAATCTGGGCTATGACGCTATTCGAGCTCGGCACCGAGCTCGAATAGCGCCGTTTGCTCGAATAGCTCGAATAGTGAATGGGCTATTCGAGTGTACTCGAATAGCCCATTCGAATAGCTACAGCTATTCGGAGCTCGAATACCGAGCTCGAATAGCTGGAAAAGAGCTCGAATATTCGAGCTACTCGAATTTTCGAGCTCTGCTGAGCACCACTGCTAACAACTATAGCACTGCAGCCAGTAACTACACAATAACACAGTAATCCTACCTACCTATACTGTAACTACTAGCTAGCTAAGGCTAATAGCAGACCAGCCAGCAGCAGGAGGCCTGGACTGTGCACAGCACACACAGACACAGGCACAGGACCTAACTAGCAGGCAGCTGCTGCAGCTCAAAGTCTAACTGACTGACACTAACAAATTACACAGACTAGTATAACAGTAGTGTAGTGACGGTGTTTATATGTAAAAACCCTGGGTTTCACAGTGTGATAATGCACTTGCTTAGCCAAACACACTGGAGTTGTCTCTCAGTGGCAGTCACAAAGCAAGGACGAGATTCTCATCATGGCCCCCTCCTTATATACAGGAGGGACTGGCCAAGGTTCCCTCTGTGATTGGTTGCTTGGGCTTAGGCTGGGAGCCCTCTGATTGTCTTAATGATGTCATGGACACCATCTCCATGGTTACAGTACCCGGATTCGGATATCCGACCAGTATCCGCAGATATCCGGGTATGCGACCAAATATCCACGGTTTGCTATATAGATTTGGGCCTAGGTATCCAGAATCCGAATCCGGTCGGATAGCTGAAAAATGTTCGGATAGCCGGGTTACCCAGCTATCCGGAATCCTGATGAGCAGCACTGCCACTGGGTACTAGTAGAAGATGATCAGACTGTCTGAAAGATTCAGTTACAGATAGGTAGGCTCTCAGCAAACTTACTAAGTTGAGAGGATGTTGATTAGAAGGTTTCTCTTTGTCCACTAAAGCAGGTAGCGACCATTCGTTATCTAGATGAAAAACAGTCACTACTTTGGGGAGAAATTTAAGCATTGAGGGTGACCTGGTCATGATAGAAGACAAGATAAGGCTCTTTGCATCCCAATGCATGTATTTCTGAAACTCTCCTCGCAGAAGTAATAGCTAAAAGAAAAGCTTTTTTATAGAGATGGGACGACGAATCCGGCGAATCCACGAATCCCTCGAATATTGGGAAATATTCGAGATTCGTGGATTCGAATCCCGACGCCATTTTCCACTTTACGAATCCGCCGAATCCCGACGCTGCATCGCCGCGCATCCGCCGCTCGCACTCGTCCTCCTCCGACCCGCGCCTCCTCCGACCGCCCCGCGCCTCCTCCGCCCGGCCGCCCGCATACTTTGTATCAACTCACCCGTCCAGTGGAGCGCAGACAGAGCGGCAGACCTCTCGCTGACTTCCTGGTTCCCTCTAGTGACGGCTTTTACAATGACGTCATCAGTAAAAGCCGGTCCGGCCACTAGAGGGAACCGAGAAGTAAGGACGAGGTCTGCCGCTCTGTCTGCGCTCCACTGGACAGGTGAGTTGATACTTATGCAGGGGTGAGCGAGGAGGCACGGGGGACGGAGGAGGCCATGGGGTGAGCGGAGGAGGCACGGGGGGGGGGGAGCGACACCTACCTACCTACCACTTTACCTACCTACCTGCCACTATACCTACCTAAAGGCCCCCTATACGTACCTACCTACCTACCGGGCACTATACCTACCTACCTACAGGCCCCTATACCTACCTAAAGGCCCCCTATACTACCTACCTACCACTATACCTACCTACCTACAGGCCCCTATACCTACCTAAAGGCCCCCTATATGTACCTACCTACCTAAAGGCCCCTATACCTACCTAAAGACCTCTATACCTACCTACCTAAAGGCCCCCTATACGTGCCTACCTATCTAAAGGCCCCTATGCCTACCTACCTAAAGGCCCCTATACCTACCTACCTACATACCTACCTATACTTAAGGCCTTATACCCTGCTACCTATACTGAAGGTCCCTTTAACTACCTACCTACCTACAGGACACTATACCTACCTACCTACCGGCCACTATATCTACCTACCTACCTACAGGCCACTATACCTACCTAAAGGCCCCCTATACGTACCTACCTACCTACCTACCTAAAGGCCCCTATACCTACCTACCTACCTAAAGGCCCCTATACTTACCTACCTACCTACCTACCTACCTAAAGGCCCCTATACCTACCTACAGGCCTCTATACCTACCTACCTACTTAAAGGCCCCCTATACGTGCCTACCTACCTAAAGGCCCCTATACCTACCTACCTAAAGGCCCCTTTACCTACCTACCTACATACCTACCTATACTTAAGGCCCTATACCCTGCTACATATACTGAAGGTCCCTTTAACTATCTACCTACCTACAGGACACTATACCTACCTACCTACCGGCCACTATACTTACCTACCTACCTACAGGCCACTATACCTACCTAAAGGCCCCCTATACGTACCTACCTACCTACCTAAAGGCCCCTATACCTACCTACCTAAAGGCCCCTATACCTACCTACCTACCTATACTTAAGGCCCTATACCCTGCTACCTATACTGAAGGTCCCTTTACCTACCTAAAGGCCCCTATACCTACCTACATACCTACCTATACTTAAGGCCTCTATATACCCTGCTACCTATACTGAAGGCCCATATACCCTGCTACCTATACTGAAGGCCCCTATACCCTGCTACCTATACTGAAGGCCTTTATACCCTGCTACCTATACTGAAGGCCCATATACCCTGCTACCTATACTGAAGGCCCATATACCCTGCTACCTATACTGAAGGCCCATATACCCTGCTACCTATACTGAAGGCACATATACCTTGCTACCTATACTGAAGGCCTATATACCCTGCTACCTATACTGAAGGCCTATATACCCTGCTACCTATACTGAAGGCACATATACCCTGCTATCTATACTGAAGGCCCCTATACCCTGCTACCTATACTGAAGGCCCATATACCCTGCTACCTATACTGAAGGACCATATACCCTGCTACCTATACTGAAGGCACATATACCCTGCTACCTATACTGAAGGCACATATACCCTGCTACCTATACTGAAGGCCTATATACCCTGCTACCTATACTGAAGGCCCATATACCTTTCTACCTATACTGAAGGCCCATATACCTTGCTACCTATACTGAAAGCTACCAATATTGAAGGCACCCATACCTAGCTAGCTATACTGAAGGCACCTTTACCTCGCTACCTATACTGCGGGCAACTATACCACGGATCGCACAATTCGTATGTGCAGGATTCGTTAGATTCGGGATTCGAAAGGTTCGAGATATTCGAGAACCTTTTTAGATTCGGATCCGGATTCGGATTCGAAGAAATTGTGGATTCGTCCCATCCCTACTTTTTTACATGTTAAGTCTGAAATAGAGCAGTCTTCAATGGGATGGAAAATTGAAGAACTCAAATATTCAAGTACTACTGGCAGATCCCACTTTGGAAACAAATTCCTTTTTGGAGGTTTTAATTTTAAGGTGGCTTTCAAAAACTGCTGTATCAAGAGATTGAAGGACCATTTCACCCCTGGTAAGGAAGAGAGAGCTGTTACTTGAACTTTTAGTGAATTATACGCCAAACCAAGCTCTAATCCAGCTTGGAGAAAGTCAAGCACATTGTTTACTGACGGACTCAAGGGATCAAAAGATTTTTTAGAAGCAAAGTCTATAAACTTTGTCAAGATCTTCTTGTAAGTATTGTTAGTAGATGGTTTTCTTGCCTTCAATAGTGTTTGAACAACTGCTTTGGAACATCCCAATTTCAACAACCTTTCCCCTTCAACACCCAAGCCGCTAGGTGAAGCTTCTGCGGCGCCGGGTGATATATTTTCCCCTCTGATAACAGCGTCAGAGAAGCTTGAAGGAAGAATGGTTTGGTCTGGGATAACTGCAACAAAAGAGGAAACCATATCCTGTTCGGCCAATAGGGTAGAATAGCAATCACTGTCGACTTCTCCAACATCAACTTGCGAAGGAATCAAAATATTAATGGCACTGGAGGAAAGGCGTAGAGGAGAAGAGCAGGCCAAGGTTGGGCTAATGCATCTATCGCCAGGGCTTTCGGACAGTAATTTCGAGCAAAGAACTGAGGTAACTTGTGATTCTGTTGGGAAGCAAACAAGTCCAGAATTGGGGTCCCTAACTTCTGAGTAAGTTGGAGGAACGCTTCCTCATTCAACGACCACTCGTTGTTGTCCAACGTGTTTCTTGATAGAATGTCCACTTTCGTATTGAGGTGACTCGGAACATATGTTGCTTTCAGATATGACAGATTCTTCTCTGCCCAGGCAAACAGCATTGTCACTTCCTGTGCTAGAATTCTGCTGTGAGTTCCTCCTTGGTTCTGTATGTAAGCAACCGTTGTTGTGTTGTCTGATCTGATGCAAACAGCTTTCCCCACAAGTAGAGGTGCAAAGGCCTGTAGGGCTAAACATGCCGCTCGTAATTCCAAGAGATTGGAACTTCTTGACACAGGACAACAAGGCCAGGGAGATTGAATTATCTGATCGTGGCACTATGTGCCCCAACCAAACAGACTGGCGTCTGTGGTTACCTGAATCCACTGAATCGGGCAGAGAGAAAACCCTGCAAGTAGATGCTTCTCTTTTGCCCACCAAAGAAGAGAGTTCTTCATTGAAGATGAAATAACAATCTTTTGTACCCCTCATGTGCCAATGGGCCCACCTGATCATTGGTATGGTGGCGGATAAAGTTCACAGTAACTGTAGGCACTCTCTGGCTGACATGCAGTGAGTTGTTCATGCCTTCTGTATCCAGTGAATAATGGAAGGAATTTTCGCAGGTGGAAGAGATACCATATTGATACAGGTGTCGAACAGAGCCACTAGATAAATCATCTGTCTGCAAGGAATCAATTGGCTCTTTTGATAGTTGATCAATCAACCTAGACTTTTCAAGGTGTCTAAAGCGAGGTTGGTCTGATGACGAATAAGTTGTGGACAACTGGCAAGGATTAGTATGTCATCCAAGTAATGGAAAATCCTTATGCCTTGTTCTCTGAGCAACACAATTACCACTTGTAGGACCTTTGAGAAAGTTCTGGGAGAAGTGGAAAGGCCGAATGGAAGGGCTCTGAATTGAAGATGAATATCTTGGAGGGCAAACCTGAGAAATGGTTGACACTGTGGATGGATTGGAATGTGGAAATAAACATCCTTTAAAGAGAAACTCCGACCAATAATTGAACTTTATCCCAATCAGTATCTGTATTTTCACAAACAGACCATCAGGGGGCGCTGTATGGCTGATATTGTGGTGAAACCCCTACCACAAGAAACAAGAAAAGTACGTACTCTTGGCGCTTTTCTGTCTGTGAACCTTGCTGCATTGTGGGAAATAGCTGTTTACAGCTGTTTCCAACTGCCCAAAAAACATGCAGCAGCTACATCACCTGCCAACAGTAAAAATATTACCATGTAATAAATGTCAGAATGTAGATCAGAGATTTAAAATATTTTACAATGGGCAAACACTGACTAAATCATTTATACATAATTATTGTAAAAATGAAGCATTTTTTTTATTACATTGAAATTCCTCTTTAAGTCTATAGAAATCATATGATCGTCTGGTTGAACTGCAAGAATTATTGATTGTAAAGATTCCATCTTGAATTTTGGAAGCTGGATATGTTTGTTTAGTTTTTTTAGATCTATGACTGGTCACCAGTCGCCTTTTTTTTTGGCAACTAAAAAGAGATGTAAGTAAACTCCTTTGTGCCTTTGAGAGATAGGAACTTCTAGAACAGTGTCTTGTTGAATCAGTTGTTTTATGTATTGAATCAAGCAACCTTTCTTTTTCAAGGAAGATGGAAGACGAGAAGGTACAAAGATGTTTCCTGGTCGGGACATGAATTTCCAACAATGGCCTTTTTCCACAGTTGCCAATACCCAGGGGTTTGAAACTCTGTCTGCCGACAATCGGGCGAAACTTAAAAGCCTTGCCCCAACCGGAAGAGTGTGGGCGGACAGGGGCTCAAAAGGACTTACCCTGAGACTGACGGGCCGAAGAGGTGGTCTTTATGGTTTTATTTAAGGCTGACTGAGCTCCTTGCCATCTTCTGTGGAATTCCTTTCCCGGTTTGTATGACCGTAAGTTTTTGAATCTTTGAAACTGGGATTTTTGTACAAATCTTTGTTTTCTAAATTTCTTGTCCTGGGGAATTTCTCCAGATTTTCCCCCGGGTTTTCCTTGATATTGCAGAATCGAATTGTTCTCCAAACAAGAACTTGCCATTAAACGGAATTTTCACCCAATTTTGTCTGGATGCATTATCAGCTTTCCAAGGTTTTAGCCACAATGATCTTCTGGCTGTACCAGCTGACATCATAGATCTTGACGAAGCTCTAACGCCATCAATGCTTCTCCTACAAAATCCAATGCGATCTTAAGGTCTTTCAATGCTGACACTATATGCTCAATGTCTGCTCCTAATTTAACCGCTTCCTCAATATTGTTCGTCCAGATTTTCATAGCTCTGGACAGAGATGTTAAAGCTACTGATGTCCTGCAAACTGCCCCTGAAGCTAAATAGGACTTTTTCAGTTCACTTTCCATCTTGCGATCCAGGACGTCTTGAAAAAATAAAAAGTTTTCCATCGGAAGGGTAACGTGTTTAGCTAAGCTTGCGATAGATGCATCCACTAAGGGGGCATTTTGAAACGCTTCTATATCTGATTCTTTAAACGAGTATAACTTGGACCATCTATTGGTAAATGCCATCTTGTTTTCACCTTAAGTCCACTCATCCAACATAACTCCTTTGATCTTCTTTCATCATCGGGAAAGAAGGACCTGTTTTTGATAAATGCAGGTAATATTTTCCTACTTCAGCTGATGTGTCTCCTGGATCAGCCCATTGTAAGGCCCTCTTTATTGCTGAAACCAGTGGTTCTACTAAAGAAAATTGGAAGTTAATTTGCTCATCCGTATCAGAGGCTGAATCCAGTAATGGCTCTTGAAGTGCAGAATTGTCCTCAGGTGTCCACTAGATTGGAAGAGCCTTGAGCAGCAGTAGAAGGTAGATTAGGTAGTTCAGTATTTCTTCTCTCACAGCTTGCTTAATTAATTCTAAGACTCTTGACAAATCTTCTGACTTATCAGATGATTTTTCTTGAAAACACCTTTCACAAACAATCTTGTCAGGTAAAGACTTGTCACCACACATCCAACAGTCTCCTCTGCGAGGTCTTGGAGGTGAAGGAATGCGATAGAAAAATGCCGACCACCTTCTTGATCTTGCTCTGTAGTAATTTTCTGGCGATCTATCCTAACGTCTTCTAGACCTGCTTCTACTTCTGGATCTGTTGCGAGACGAGCGATAAGCAGTCGCATAGTAGTTACTTCTGGGTCCTTCCGCTGATCTGTGGTCTTCAGCATTTTTAGGTCTAGAAGGGCTGAAAAGAAAAGAATACTAATTAGTATTCATATGCCCAAGACCCTCCTTTTTTTTTTTTTTCATTCATCATACCTATTATCCTTTGATTGATGCTTATGGCGACCCATGAAATCAAAAGGCTGCAAAAGAAAAAAGAGGGAAATCAGTGAAAAGAAAATACATATAAATATATAAAACCTCCATAGAATATATCCATATCCTTTTTACTTACTAAACAGCAAGAATATATATTTATATATATTTGGTGTCTGTAGCTTTAAGGGCTCCAACCAGCAGAATACCATGCTTGACTAAAAGCAGCCTTCAGATACAGAAGATCTGCTTAAATACCATCAGGAGGCTTGTGGGCATGCTCAGACTGAATTGCCCACAAGCAAAATGGCCGCCGTAGTCTGAAGGAAGGGCGGAAATCGAAAGTGATGCGGCAAGGCACAAAAAGCCCTGAAATCTCGACCGAACCTCCTGCTGGCATTCTAATGCAGAAGACAGCATCTCCTAGCCCTCGGACGCCATAGGAGATAATCCCCATGGCAAAAATAGAGCGGAAGCACAGCTCACGCTACCCACAGTAGGAATCCCCAGACTGCACGCCAGAAAGTAAGTCAACCTTCTCTACACACTGCTGGTCCCATTAGCTTAACAGCCACAAAGGCTGAAGCAAAGCTACAGGCAGGAAACTAGCCACAGCAGTCTCCAGAAAGATAGAAAGAAAGAAGGAAGTGCAGCCAGTCGCCCACAGAAAACCCATATTTAACAGGTATAAAACTCCGGGATCAGTAGCCGGGATCTCATTAAGGAGCATTTAGCCCCACAAAGACTTCCTCAGGGAAAGAGATAAACACTGAGGGAAATATATATACAGGTTTAAGAAAGTGATAGTAAATAAGTGTGTCCAACAGGAGGGGAGGACAAAGGAAAAAAAAATGGTGGGACTATATCCGTTCAAAAAACTTATAGTTATGGCGTCCAATGGGTTCAGGGGGTGGACCTGGAACCCATAGTATGCTGCCATGGAATTGTACCAGGGAAATACTCTGTACAGCACTGCGTAAGATGTCTGTGCTATATAAATACTAAATAAGAATAATATACTAGTAGACTGTGTGACCTTTCAGAGCTCTATGACCTCTGGCATGCCTCAGTACAACATGCCCAGCTGACACTCCATTTTGCAAAAAATCCATCTCTGCCCTGCTTGATCATGTTACCAAGAATATGTTCCTATCACTTCAGAATCAGGTCAAAGTGTACCTGTCCATTGATGCATGATCCATTGAGCATAGGCAGGGGTAGTGTTAGTATACTGTGTATCCTTTTTTGATGAGACACTGGGTAAACCTAGTGGTTGCAGGGAAGTGAGCTTCAAAAGATGATTTTCTGATTTTGTGAAGTTGTTGTTCCTGCTGGTCTGGATAAGTAAAGTTTGTTGTTGCCATACTTAGCCATGAACCTCTTGATTGGCAAAAGTGTGGCACTACCACCAACCTCCACATCTTTGCATTAATTACATATCTACCTGTGTGATTTCTACTTTGTAAATACTGCAGCAGATGTCAAAAAATCAGAGACCTGTAATGTAGCAACTGAAAGATTATGTGCATAAGAGATGCTCAGCAAACATTTTGCACGTCAATCATAAAGCTGCATAAACACATGAGATAAAAGTCTTTTGAAAGGAACAATCAATGACTGATCATCAGATAATACCCTCTGCCTTGCAGCTTTGCTTCCTCAATCTTCCTTAACCTCCTTGCCAGTTTTCCCGAGCTCAGCTCGGGGTAACCTGCGCAGGAGGATTTCTCAGGCCCCGCTGGGCCGATTTGCATAATTTTTTTTCCTACACGCAGCTAGCACTTTGCTAGCTGCGTGCGGTACACGATCGCCAATTCGCCGCTACCCGCCGTGCCGAGCCGCCCCACCCCTGCGCAGCCTGGCCAATCAGTGCCAGGCAGCGCTTAGGGGTGGATCGGAATTCCCTCTGACGTCCTGACGTCCATGACGTCGGTGACGTCATCCCGCCCCGTTGCCATGGCGACCGGGGAAGCCCTGCAGGAAATCCCGTTCTGAACAGGATTTCCTGCTTACTCTGATCGCCGGAGGCGATAGGAGTGGGTGGGGGGATGGCGCCGCTCAGCGGCTATCATGCCCTGGGCTCACTACATGATTTAAAAAAAAAAAAAAAGTGCTGCGCTGCCTCCTTGCCGGCGGGAATTGGACCGGCAAGGAGGTGAAAGGGCAAATGCTCTGTCCACTTATACACCTTCTTTGTTGCCACTCAGCTGTGCACAGTGGCTGTGGCTGGCAGTGCCCTGGGCATGCATGGTTCCAAATGTATTCAAAAATGCACAGCCACGGTTCCTGGCCATGACTGCCACGCGCAGTTGTTTAGGAGTGTGATCAAAGAGAGTATAGAAAGGCTATTGAAAGGATACTATGACTGGGCTCACTCAGAGCTTTGAATGGGGGAAAAGCACTGAGATGAAGGGGGGGGGGGTAGCTAAGCTGAGGGGCCACCGAGCTTATGGGTGCATGGAAGGAGCCCCATGTATGACCATCATCATTTTTTTTTGAAGGGGGGGGGGGGGGGGGGAAGTTGCTTCAAAGCAAACCTTGTGAGTTTCTTAAGCTCATCCCTACCCTGTATGGTATGCATCCTACAGTCCTACAGGGGCACCCCTGTAGGATGCATACCATACAGGGTAGGGATGAGCTTAAGAAACTCACAAGGTTTGCTTTGAAGCAACTTACCCCCCCCCCCCCCCCCCCCCCAGTCATGGTGTACACACTGCGTACTTAAATGCCATTGTCTAGCAAGGCAAAGTGAAGGTTCACACTGGTCCCTTCTGGGGCTTAGCAAGTATTTTTTGATCATAAGCTTTTTTTATATTGCTCAGGTTTAAATCAGGGTCAGCTTTTATAAACAGACACATACTTATACACATTTATGCAAAAAAAGGTGGCTGCTGTAGTCATGGAAGTATAACCAAGCTCTCTAAGCTTGCAATACAGCGTACTCTTGTTTATCATGTTTTATTATGTTTGAAATCTAAGCATTGCTGTGCAACTCTGCAGTGCTTCTGGAGTGCTAAATCGTGCATTAACCGCTACAACATTTTGATTACTTGAAATGTATTCATGTCCTATAGAGATGCGCTCAACATTTTCAATAATTTATTTAAAACCTATTAAATTTTGAACTTGTAATCCTTATGAATCTGGAACAGAGGTTTTCTAGGACAGGCCATTAGTAAAATGCTGATTAATTCTGTACATTTACAAGCAGTATTCTAATTTTCCACAGTGAAATGCAGTGTTTTTTGTTAGCCGTATTACATTTTGTATCCTCACTTTATATTCATAGATGAAGCTCTTTGAAGTATAAATTGAGGAAAGAATATCTTTATAATATTTCTGTCACTTCTGTCCACTCGTATTTTACTGTCATGTTATACTGCTTATTAAGATTATGATTGCGATGCTCTTCCTTTATTACCTGGTGGTCTAACCTTTAGAAGCCTAAGGAGCTACCATGGATTAAACAATAAATTTTCTTCTAACAACCTCATTTAATGCTTCTATAAAATTGATAAGTTTCCTGATGCTTGTTCACTGACATGTGCTATAAATACCTTCCCCATAAATTTATAAATTTAATCTCCAGTGGTCCATATCAAACAATAATAAAAGTGTACATGGCAACAAAGACAAACATGAGTCTATTTTTTTTGTTATTATGGTATTTTGACAATTTTATTCGGTCCATAAAATAAAAAAAAATATATAGTAACATTTTATCTAGCATATTGTTTTACTAACTTGAAACAGTCTACACATATTTATTTCTGAAATACAGGAAATGATAAGCTTCTAAGTTGCCACAGGCTGGTTAGTTACCTCTCGCTGTCATTTATGACATTAAAGAATTGCACAGGCATTAGGTACAGGTTTCTGCAGATACAAGTTTGAGCCATAGGAATGCATACAAGCTTCCTGTTTGAGACCACCACCCCAACAGGGCTGGTTCTCTCATGAAGCAAGGTGAAACATTTGCATCAGGTGCAGAGATTGCAGGGGCTGCATGTTTGTACTGTGTTTACACTTACAGCATGCAGTCAGAGTAGGAGGAGAAGTGAGAAGAGAGTGAGCAAGGTGAAGAGGTCATCATTGGGGAAAAGCACCTTGTTGTGCTGTGTGAGGAATCTGACAGTGAGTACAGAGGGGGGAGGCAGGAGAGCTGCGGTGTTTCATTTGACTTGCACAGCAGAAGGGAGGGGCACAGCCTCACAAGTTTGCCTCAGGCAGTAAAAAGTCTAGAACTGGCCCTGCACCCCAACAATAATATTACTCCAGTCTTCTTGGAAATAGGGTGTAGCACAATGAAACATGACAGGAATAAGCATGTGGCTACCTTTCAACCCCAACAAATTGAAAACCAATCCTGTCAGAGCTGGATGCAGAAACCACAAACACAACTTACCAGTATGCTTATGTATCTATAGGAGACAACCAGGGCATGCATTTGTGAAAATTACCAAGCACGTGAAAGAGCAAACCTTCGTGTCACTAATTCTAACTAATGCTATCACTGATGATGTTGTAAAGACAACTTCCCTTTATAATATAAAGAGTTGGCTGAATCTACTACCACCTCTCTAGGAGGGCAATGAGAGTCTCCATCCGTGCAAGATAGCGGCAGGTGCGAACTGGCCCGGGGGGACGGGGGGCCCCGGGTTGCCCTGTTCCTAAGTATTTAGGGCCGGTCCGGTGTGTGGACAGGTGCAGACCGCACCGCAGTAGAGCCTGTGTGCGCAGCCGCAGCCTCGCCATAGTGTACTACTGGGGGGGGGGGGGGGAGATGCAGGGTGGGAGATGCAGGCTGGGATAAGGGGTGCAGGATTGGGTCCTACTGAAGTTAAGGATTGGGGGTGAGGGTTGTGCGCAGGCTGGTGCTGCCGTGAATGGGCCTCTAAGTTGTGTTTCCCCTTAGGCCAAAGGGTTCCAGTCCTCCCCTGGATAGCGGTGTCAGATGTAAGAGCAGGGCCGGGCCGAGGCAGAGGCAAGAGAGGCTCTAGCCTCAGGGCGCAGTGTAGGAGGGGGCGCACAACTCACTCAGCTATCTTTCCCCTACTGTGTTTGAAGCAGAGAGAAATAAGAAAAGGGGATACATAGAAGTGACTGCAAGCCACATAACTTGATATTAAGATATTGGGGGCCCTGGGACTTCTTAGTCTAATAGCAATCAGTGTGTGACGGCTGAGGTCGGAGGGATGGAGGGGCGCACTTTGGTGTCTCAGCCTTGGGTGCTGGGGGACCATGTCCCAGCTCTGTGTAAGAGCATAACATCTTCCTCCAGGCAGAACACTAACCTGGCAAAAGTCCTCATAACTACTCAAGTCTATTAAGGGGGAATACCCTTCTACTACCACTATCCTACACCATTTTAAACAGGTGCATTTTTCAAATGCATGCAGGAAAAGGAATAGAAGTTGATATGTAGGGTATCCTGAACATAAAAGCAAAAGAAGTGACACAAAGAGAACAAAAAAGGATAGTAGGTGGACAGAGTAGCATATATTTATAGATAAGAGGAACTATAGGAATGAGAGGGTGTAGTCAGTCAGGGTTTGCTGTCATGGAGGCAATAGAAACAGTGTACAGTTTTTCTTTTCAATTTGCTATGCATTATTTCTGCATAGCTGCTTTTTCCTTTCTATTCAGTTTTTTTCTAAAAATATATATTTACCTTTTTAGAACTGTTGTCTAAGGGCCCGTTTCCACTACATGAGGTGCAATGCGGCTACATGGCCGCATTGCACCGCGGCCGAACTGAAACCAATGCATTGCAATGTAAGAGATTCCATTGCGTGCTGGTTATGCGGAGTGGTGTGTAGTGAGCGACTGAAACCTTTTCCTTGCTGCATGTCTTACATTTTTTTTTCTTTCCTGTGGCTCTGACTCAATACTTTTCCTGTCCTTGTGCTCAATGGGGCAACAGTTGGAGTTCTACTCAGCTGGAGAGACAAGTTTGCAGAGCAATGGGTTGCAGCAATGGACCATACTGTGTAGTGGCATACACTGACCAGTATTGCCCATGAACTATGACTCAATTAAAAGTTTAGCCATGATGCATGGCTCCCACTATGTGTTTTTGTTTTTATTTTATTTTATCAATTATCAGTTTAATCTTCTGCAACAACTGAAAAGTTCCATTATCCATTCGCAAATAATTATGAAAATCCTCTGCATTATTCTCTTTAATTCTCTTAGCAGTGACACATTAGAATATTTCTCTTTCTCTAGTAGACAACCTTAAGGTTTGCTTTTGACTCATGATGACAGTATCTTAGCAATTCATCTTCAAGGTTGTAAACTTTACATAGTGCAAAGGATTTTAGGTACAATCAGTTGGTTTGGCTTGCTACAAAGGATTATAAGTAAGAACAATAGGCTGTCCTATTGCAAGTAGTGTTGGGCGAACATCTAGATGTTCGGGTTCGGGCCGAACAGGCCGAACATGGCCGCGATGTTCGGGTGTTCGACCCGAACTCCGAACATAATGGAAGTCAATGGGGACCCGAACTTTTGTGGTTTGTAAAGCCTCCTTGCATGCTACATACCCCAAATTTACAGGGTATGTGCACCTTGGGAGTGGGTACAAGAGGAAAAAAAAATTAGCAAAAAGAGCTTATAGTTTTTGAGAAAATCGATTTTAAAGTTTCAAAGGGAAAACTGTCTTTTAAATGCGGGAAATGTCTGTTTTCTTTGCACAGGTAACATGTTTTTTGTCGGCATGCAGTCATAAATGTAATACATATAAGAGGTTCCAGGAAAAGGGACCGGTAACGCTAACCCAGCAGCAGCACACGTGATGGAACAGGAGGAGGGTGGCGCAGGAGGAGAAGAAGGCCACGCTTTGTGAGACACAACAACCCCGGCCTTGCATGAGGGCAAGAAGCGTGCGGATAGCAGGCTTTGTACCGCCATGCAGTCATAAATGTAATAAAGATAAGTGGTTCAATAAACAGGGACCACGCGGCAACGCTAACCCAGCAGCAGCAGACGTGATGGAACAGGAGGAGGCGCAGGAGGAGAAGGCCACGCTTTGTGAGACACAACAACCCAGGCCTTGCATGAGGGCAAGAAGCGTGCGGATAGCATGCTTTGTACCGCCATGCAGTCATAAATGTAATAAAGATAAGTGGTTCAATAAACAGGGACCACGCGGCAACGCTAACCCAGCAGCAGCAGACGTGATGGAACAGGAGCAGGCGCAGGAGGAGAAGGCCACGCTTTGTGAGACACAACAACCCAGGCCTTGCATGTGGACAAAAAGCGTGCGGATATAGCAGCAATGCTTTTTGCCGCCATGCAGTCATAAATGTAATACAGATGAGAGGTTCAATAAACAGGGCCCGGAAACGCAACACCATCCCAGATGTTCATTGGTCATGTTACTTGGTTGGGGTCCTGGAGTGTTGCGTAGTCATTTCCAATCCAGGATTGATTCATTTTAATTTGAGTCAGACGGTCTGCATTTTCTGTAGAGAGGCGGATATGCCGATCTGTGACGATGCCTCCGGCAGCACTGAAACAGCGTTCCGACATAACGCTGGCTGCCGGGCAAGCCAGCACCTCTATTGCGTACATTGCCAGTTCGTGCCAGGTGTCTAGCTTCGATACCCAATAGTTGAAGGGTGCAGATGGATGGTTCGACACAGCTACGCCATCTGACATGTAGTCCTTGACCATCTTCTCCAGGCGATCGGTGTTGGAGGTGGATCTGCACGCTTGCTGTTCAGTGGGCTGCGGCTGCATGGGTGTCAGAAAATTTTCCCACTCCAAGGACACTGCCGATACCATTCCCTTTTGGGTACTAGCTGCGGCTTGCGTTGTTTGCTGCCCTCCTGGTCGTCCTGGGTTTGCGGAAGTCAGTCTGTCTGCGTACAACTGGCTAGAGGAGGGGGAGGATGTCAATCTCCTCTCTAAAGTCTCCACAAGGGCCTGCTGGTATTCTTCCATTTTGACCTGTCTGACTCTTTCTTCAAGCAGTTTTGGAACATTGTGTTTGTACCGTGGATCCAGAAGGGTATAAACCCAGTAATTGGTGTTGTCCAGAATGCGCACAATGCGTGGGTCACGTTCAATGCAGTCTAGCATGAATTGAGCCATGTGTGCCAGAGTCCTACCAGAATCCTCATCATCCTCTTGTGAGCGTTGTGATAGTTGTTGTGATGCATCATAGTCGTCACCTTCCTCCTGGTCTGCTTCTGCTGACCATTCGCGTTGAATTGTGGAAGTCCAACGTGCACCGCTCTGGCCCTCGTCAGTGGTGGCATGAAATTCCTGCTCCAACTCCAGCTGTTCCTCCTCCTCTTCTTCGTCATAGCTGCTGGGGCCAGCGTTCCCTGAGGCGGATGGCCTGATGTTGGTACCATCACGCTGATCGTTTTCTCCTTCAGATTCCCCCAGTTGCATCATGACAGCTGTTTCCTTGATTTTTAACATCGACCTCTTCAGTAAACACAGCAGTGGTATGGTAATGCTGACTGAAGAGTTGTCACTGCTCACAAGCAACGTGGATTGCTCAAAATTTTGGAGGACTTGGCAGAGGTCCAACATGTTGGCCCAATCGGATCCACAGAAGCTTGGCAGCTGGCCGGATGCGCCTCGGTACTGCGCCGTCATGTACTGGACCACTGCACTCTTCTGCTCGCAAAAGCGGGCTAGCATGTGCAGCGTAGAATTCCAGCGCGTAGGGACATCACACAGCAAGCGATGGTGGGGGAGATTGAAGCGCTCCTGCATCTTGGCGAGTGCCCCCGAAGCAGTACTGGAATTTCTACAATGTTTGGACACTCGACGCACCTTCAACAGCAGATCGGGCACGCCTGGGTATGTCCTCAGGAACCGCTGAACTACTAGGTTCATCACGTGCGCCAGGCAAGGGATGTGTGTCAGCTTAGCCAACCTTAAAGCGCGAATGAGATTACTCCCATTATCACACACAACCATGCCCGGTTTCAGGTCCAGCGGTGCCAGCCACAAATCCGTCTGTTCCTTTATTCCCCTCCAAATTTCCTCCCCTGTGTGCTGCTTATCCCCAAGGCAGATTAGCTTCAGCAACGCTTGCTGACGCATGCCAACAGCTGTGCTGCACTGCTTCCACGATCCTACTGCTGCTGGGTTAGCGTTTCCGGATGAGGTACAGCTTTGAGATGCGTTGGAGGAGAAGGAGTCAGAGAGGTAGGTGCTGCTGTTATCCAGTGGGAGGGACGGCGGTGCAGCTGTTTGTGGCGTGGGCAACACCCGTGCCGTAGCAGGTGAGGAATCGCTGCCAGGCTCCACAAGGTTCACCCAGTGCGCGGTAAGGGAGATGTATCGACCCTGGCCGAACGCACTCGTCCAGGTGTCAGTGGTGAGGTGAACCTTGCAGGCAACGGCATTCTTCAAGCTTCGGGTTATTTTGCTGACCACGTGCTCATGCAACTCAGGCACTGCAGAGCGCGCAAAGTGGTAGCGGCTGGGAACCACGTAACGTGGGATGGCCACTGACATCATGCCCTTGAAGCTGTTTGTCTCCACCAATCGATATGGCAGCATTTCGCAGGCCAGAAGCTTGGCTATGCTGGCTGTTACTGCCACGGCCCGGGGGTCATTTGCTGGCAATTTCCTCTTGCGCTCAAACATCTCCGACACAGACAACTGAACCGTAGCGCTGCACACGGAAGGGCTGTTGGTTGTTGTGTTTGATGAACACTGGGAGACCTCAAGAGCACTACTCCGGAAAGTGACAGTGTCAGCGTCGTCTGATGTTTGTGA
Organism: Hyperolius riggenbachi; assembly: GCF_040937935.1. NCBI lineage: Eukaryota > Metazoa > Chordata > Amphibia > Anura > Hyperoliidae > Hyperolius > Hyperolius riggenbachi. Next base: position 271,644,861 of record NC_090648.1, read on the forward strand.
ATGTTGTGAACCACGCAATGGCTGGGCTACTGCTGCTGCTGAGGCGGGTCTGGTGGTGAGTCTGGTGAACCCAAGGGAGGCAGTGTTGTTTCTGGTACCCTGTCCTGACGCGTTTGCCCAAAGAGTGGGATGTTTGGATAGCATGTGACGGCTCATGCTGGTGGTGGAGAGGTTGTTAATATTTTTCCCCCTGCTCAGGCGGGTCTTGCACACCTTGCAAATCGCCATGGTAACATCCTCAGTGCAGTCTTCAAAGAAAGCCCAGACTTTGGAGCACCTGCCTCCTTGCTGGCGATTTCTGTTTGCTCCTCTTTTGCCTCTCACTTGAACTTCCACGCTTGTGGTGCCTGAAATTGCGCGCCGCCTACCTTGTGGCACAAGGCGAACTCGTGCAGCAGTGTGTTCTTCAACAGACTCATCTGTGCTGCTGCTACGACGGCGATGTTCTCGTTCACAAACAAAATCTGGGTCTCTGTCCACATTGTCCATACCCTCCTCTTCCATCTCCTCAAACTCGTCATATGTCATTGTGGGCCACCGCCGTGGAGTAGAGCTCCCCACAACAACCTCTGCGCAGCACACTCCAACGTCGTCTTCCAGATCTTGTCGGCCGACCTCCTGCAATTGCAACCCCTCCTGCCCAAATTGCTCTGGGATTTGGGTTTCCGAGTCCTCTTCGGACTCGCCTTGTATTTCAGTGCGCGGTGCATTTCCCACAGTTAACGGTTGTGAATCCAGGCACAACATTTCTGGCTGTTCCTCCATTGACCTTTGAAAGGTGGAAGTTTGTTGGGCTGGGAATAGCTCCTGCGAATACCCCATTGTGTCCTGAGGTAATTCATCGGACTGGTTATCTGGCAGTTGTGTGCGTGGTGTCGCTGCCGGTTGTGTCAGCTTTGTGCCCACTGGCTCCTTGTAACTGGCTGAGGACTCGGACCTCGTGCGTGATGTGCTGGTGCTGCTTAACCCACTGCTGGACGCTTGAGAGGTCATCCAAGTAATTATCTGGTCCTGTTCTTTTGGATTTGTGAGGGTTGTTGTCCTGGACAACATGGGCGGTATTGAGTGGGTTTTCTTGGGTGCTCCCCTGTGGCCTGTACGTGAACCGTCAGGGGAAACACCTCTTCCCTTGCCCCTCCCTCTTTCACCGGATTTCTTCCTCATTTCACTTATCCTTACAGTACACGCTGACTGGCAGCAGTACAGTGGCAGTACAGAAATGCTATACAGTACCACTATTCCCAGCAGCGACACAGAGCACAATGCTATACAGTGACGGGTGAGCGGTGTACCACTATTCCCAGCAGCGACACAGAGCACAATGCTATACAGTGACGGGTGAGCGGTGTACCACTATTCCCAGCAGCGACACAGAGCACAATGCTATACAGTGGCGAACGAGCGGTGTACCACTATTCCCAGCAGACACAGAACAGTACACAGAATGCTATATAGTGTGGCTGAACGAGCGGTGTACCACTATTCCCAGCAGACACAGAACAGTACACAGAATGCTATATAGTGTGGCTGAACGAGCGGTGTACTACTGTTCCCAGCAGACACAGAACAGTACACAGAATGCTATATAGTGTGGCTGAACGAGCGGTGTACCACTGTTCCCAGCAGACACAGAACAGTACACAGAATGCTATATAGTGTGGCTGAACGAGCGGTGTACCACTGTTCCCAGCAGACACAGAACAGTACACAGAATGCTATATAGTGTGGCTGAACGAGCGGTGTACTACTGTTCCCAGCAGTGACACACAATGACTGGGGGGGACCCTGGCTAGCGTGGCTGGAGCGCGAACTACCCTGCCTGCCTACCCAAAGCTAAACCCACAGACAAATGGCGGAGATATGACGTGGTTCGGGTATTTATTTACCCGAACCACGTGACAGTTCGGCCAATCAGAGCGCGTTCGGGTCCGAACCACGTGACCCGTTCGGCCAATCACAGCGCTAGCCGAACGTTCGGGGAACGTTCGGCCATGCGCTCTTAGTTCGGCCATATGGCCGAACGGTTTGGCCGAGCACCGTCAGGTGTTCGGCCGAACTCGAACATCACCCGAACAGGGTGATGTTCTGCAGAACCCGAACAGTGGCGAACACTGTTCGCCCAACACTAATTGCAAGGCTAATATTATCTAAAAAAGAATCTAAGTTCATTATGATAGAGAGAAATCCCTTTCATAATTGTATGGCTCTGAATCATAGGCCTACAAAGACTGTGAATGATGCATATTGTATCTTCTGATGACCTATTATGTAGTATATTTTATTTTCAAGAATACAAAGTGTTATTAGATTTGATTCTACAGGTATCATAATTAGTTTTCTACTTACTGTTTGTATATACTTTGTGTATAATCATGAGAGTATATTATTTTTTATACATACAGATTGGAATTATTGTCTTCCTTTTATAGAGCAATATAATCCATTAAATAATTGACTACTGATAAGGCTAACCTTTACGGTACTCCCTGGAGGTCTAGACATCCCTTGCGGAGTTACAGTTTCATTAACAGGGAATTCCACCATTGTGAAAACTGACAATTGTGCATTGGCAATATATGCATTGCAACACACTGTGTTGCTGCATGTGAATGTACTGCCATGCAGTTGTGAAGCCTGATGCACGCATTTAATTTTGATTGGTCAACTTTACCACTTCCGTATAGTATGAAAGCTTACCTAAACAATCTGTTCATATTATTCAAAGTCAATTTGCCCTCATACTACATTGAGGTAGTAAAATTGGTCAGTGACTAGCCAATCAAAATTGCATGCGTGTATGTGCCTTTATTAGGGCATGTTCAGAACCCATGTTTTCCAAACATACTTCCTAGCATGCAGAATTCTGCCATTTACATCAATTTACACTACTTAAAGAGGAACTCCAGTGAAAATAATGTAATAAAAAAAGTGCTTCATTTTTACAATAATGATGTATAAATGATTTAGTCAGTGTTTGCCCATTGTAAAATATTTTAAATCCCTGATTAATATTCTGACATTTATCACATGGTGACATTTTTACTGCTGGCAAGTGATGTAGCTGCTGCTTGCTGGTTTGGCAGTTGGAAACAGCTGTAAACAACTATTTCTCACAGTGCAACAGGGTTCACAGACAGGAAACTGCCAAGAGTATGTACACAGAATTTCTTTGTGTGAGGGCTTTCACCACAATATAAGCCATATTTCTCATGTAAAAGAGGGTATCAGCTACTGATTGGGATAAAGTTCAATTCTTGGTCAGAGCTTCTCTTTAAGTCAATAGTGCAGACTTTAGCTGCTGATTGCAAAGCCCCTATGTCATGAAAGAGCCGTGAGAAAACGCAATCGCAATCAGTTTTCTGCACCGATTGTGGTTAACGATCTAATCTAAAACTTATGTGTAGGTCTCAGCAAACGGCAGAGCTTGGGGTGACTTGTGTCTTTATGAAGCTTGACTATTCAAGTTGTTTAGCCCAGAAGACATTTTCACACGTACCTGTGACAGCTCAGACCAGGTAATTAACCTCGTTGCAGTTACCTGTGAAAGACCAACACACACACCATCAGGGCCTCCTACAAAGGAATAGTCAGGAAACGCACAGCAGGGTGGACTATTCAGAAACTGCAGTCTCGCAGACATCTTGGCAGCGGCCCAGCATGACCTCCTAATATGGACAGCACAAAGTGAAAATATACCCAATATACCCAATCATTTTTTGGTAAGATTGTAGCAGAATGCCACTGACTATCTCTAGGATAATAACACATTTAAGCGCAGATGAAATTGTGCACGTTTTAAGATATCGTGGAAGTTCCTAGCTCTTTCCCAAGCCGAGATATTAATTTTGGTGCAACCAATTGGGCTAGACTCATGAGTCTTGATCTCTGTATGATCCCCCAGATCCACTGTGTATTAATCTGTTGTCAGTGCAAATATGGCATTTATCATTTTTGAATTACAGGGTTTTACAAGTTTAAAACCTAAATCTCCTTCCAAGGGGATGGACTGTGATTGGTGGTAAACCGAAGGGGGCAGGCTTGGTCCCACCCCAAAACTAGCTTCAATAAAACCAAGCTGCAGGCAGGGAGAAGGAGTTCTCCCATTTTTCATCTAACCAGAACCAGTTAGAGGACCGTGGTGCTGGTTCTCTCTTTCTTGCAATCTGCACCAAGGACTTTGACTTGTTTTCCCAAAAAGGATATACAGGTAGTCCCCGACTTATGAACGCCCAACTTACACATGACCCGCCGATACAAACAGCATGGATTCAGTGTTTCTATGGGAACAAGCCAAATTTTTTTTTCAAATTGTAGTTTTTGAGAAAATCAATTTTAAAAATTCAAAGAAAAAATGGCTTTTAAACTTGTATAAGCAGGTACAGAGGACAGATGTGACTCAGAGGGGGCAATGGAGACACAGGGGGGGGGGGCACAGAGGCGGTACAGAGGGCAGAGATGACACAGAGGGGGACACTGGAGGCACAGGGGGGCACAGAGGATGTACAGGGGACAGAGATAGCAAATTTTTCTGACTTAAGAACAGATTCAGGTTAAGAACGAACCTACAGTCCCTATCTTGTTCGTTAACCGGGGACTGCCTGTACTCCATCCTGAACTTAATTATTCATTTATTTCTTCCCTTCCTTTTATTTTTATACTGGGTTACGTTCTCTTTATTCATTGATTTTAATGATTTTCTGTATATATTAATTATTTATATTGCATTTATTAATAAAAGTCACTTATTTCTCAGCTACACCTACTATTCAGCCCCACAGAACAAATCCTAGCTTTCCAAAGAGTCGCTACTACTGTTCATATAGCCAGATAAAATAGAGTGTGTTTAAAACCGTTTTTATCCGCAGGTCCTAGAATCAGTGAGAGTAGGTCCTCTGTCCTTCTATAGAGGTGATGACAAGTTTGTACCCTGAAATAGTGTGTACTTTGTGTTACTGTAGTTTGCAAGTCCCCTTCTAGCCTGTCTGCTGCCAAAATTCCAATGGTTTCAGCTCATCGATTGAGTCCAAGAGGATGGACAGTCTGTGGATTGGAATATATTGGAAGGCACTGAGCGGTCTGGCCACTAGGGGGCCTGTGATACCCTATACATGCATTTGTGAACAAATTTGCTAGGTAGTTTCTGTGATAGAAAAAGTTTAAAAAATGTGTTGAAAAGGACCTTTTAGTGTTTGAGAAAATTGATTTTGAAAGGTTCAGAAGTTGAGGATATTGGTGTGAGATCATTAATTTAAGGTATTTACTGCTGATTAAGGATATTAACCCATTAGCAGCTTCAATAGCGTTATCTCTGCTGCTTTTGCCCTCAGCCTGTAGAACTTGTTGTGCTGTAAATTCTTGGAATGCTTTGATGTCTCTCTGATAGTAGAGGCTATAGAAACTGAAAACAGAAATTCTCTGTTTTTGTCTCACACTGTCTCCTTGTGACAAGTGGAAATAAATACACATTACAACAATACTATTTAGTAGCAAGGAAATGTAACAAATAAGAAAAAAACATAATGGCCTCAAGTCTGGTACGCTTACCGTCGGTTTTACCTCATAAGTGGTACTTTACCACATGAGGTAAAAGCAGTTTGCTATTCTGGTAGATTTTAGTCATAAGTTACCTCATGCAGTAAATTAGGTCATAAAATGTGCGGTATTTTACCAATAGTAGGAATTCTCATGAAAAATACAGGACCTGCCTGTACCTGGCGGTAAAGTCAATTTGTATGCATGTTGCAGTTTTTAGTGGAGTTCCTATTTAGTTCCTATTCCTGTTTTAGTGGAGTTCCTATTCAGGCTGTGTAATAGAGAAGAATAGTAAAAATAAAACTCCATATATTTACTGCATTATTTTATAGGGGATGCCTATAAATATGCCAAAGGAGAGATTGAAGGGCGCTGCTCCCTACCTATGCACTTCTATATCTACCAGCTGCTTGAATCCTCAGGTGTGGGGTGTCCCCTTAGCCCCCACCAAATATCAAAAACAAGGGAAATCCAAAAGAGGACAGCGCTAGTATCTGAGTTTCTATATATCTATATTTTTTATTTAGGACATCCTTTCGGCCTCTTTTTTATATTGTCCTTCTTCCATGAAATTTTGCTTAAGTCTCATACATTGGCCTTTAGGAATGTTCTCCAGCCATACCGGTAGATGACAACTATTAGCCAGGATGTATCCGTTCACATCGGTAACTTTCCTATAAGTTTTAGTTTTTAAATGTGTTCCCTCTATGTAAACAGACACATCTAGAAAGTTGATTTCCTCTTTGCTAATTTCTGCTTTAAACTTCAACCCCCAATCATTATGATTTATTTTGTCAATAAAATCCTTCAAAGCAACTTCCATTGTGTGTATGGTAGCATGTATGTGGATACAACTGGGCTTCCTTGTCACAATCTAACCGCATTTTAAGCAATTATTTGTCATGTATAGGATCTCGTAGATGGGAATTTTTAGTGAGGAATATTATGTGTTTTTTTAATCATACAATTTTAATTTTTATCTGATATAAAAATCCTTTTTACCTAAATAAAAAATATAGATATATAGAAACTCAGATACTAGCGCTGTCCTCTTTTGGATTTCCCGATGCCTATAAATATACTTTCCCAAGGTTGCTACATAATTAAATACACCCCCCCCCCCAAATAAAAAACACCTTCCAAAGAGTATCCTAAGTTATGAAAGACAATTGAAGACTATTATAATTGCCCCTACATTTTTTCTGCATGTTCAGAAATGCGAAAATATCTTTCAGAATTGCCAAAAAAGATGAAAATACTGCATGAGGTATTTTACCGACACAAACAAATATTTACCCCACACAGCTACCAGAATTGAGGCCATTGGCCTGGATCACTTACCAGCCTCTAAATAAATTGGATGCTAAAGAGTTAAAGCACTTTTTTCATTGTTGCATTTTTGCAAAAAATCTTACAAAGGAGTGATGACATTCTTTAAAACAATGTCAAAAAGAAGTAACAACCCAAACACTGATCCTGTAACAAAGCACACGTAATTAGAAACATTATTCTGGAGCTGTTGGTAATTTTTCCTTCCCTCAAGTTTTTAGCTACACAATTTTGATAAGAAAGGGCCTGGTTGATATAGAAATACCCTATATAACACATCCGAACAAAATATTTTTAGTTTTGGTTGGAGTTCCATATAAAATTCCAACAATTTCTCAGTATCTTCAATACAAGGTTTATACAAATCCACTTTCTATTATTACAAAGGAAATGAAAATTAAAAAAAAGTTATTCTGTTTGATAGAATGTTCTTGCACATTTTATCACAAAATCATACTGACTTGTAACATTCTCTTCCATTTTGTGAAATTATACCCATAACATTATAGCTAGGGGCGTAGCAGTTATGGGTGTCAAGGCTCTTAAACACCATAAAAAATATTAAATGGTGAGCTCTTTTGGGTATATTAACAAACTTTTACTGCGGTAATGCTTTGTAATATTCTGTAATGTTTTCTAGAGGAAGATAATGCTGAACTGGCAGTAAACATATTATAAAGTAAAGGAGCTCAATACAACGAGGGATGTTCTAGTAGTGATTTTAACTGTATTATTAACTGTACTCATATATAGATGAATTTAAAGCAAACCTGTGCCACAAATATGCTTAATAACTAGAAATTAATGTACAGTTATAATGGATGATAGTAAGGATTGCCCTGCTGACTCTTGTTTGTGGCTGTAGATTTTCCAATTTATGTGTTCAATCTCTCATTGGGGAATAAGCATAATGGGGATGTCTGTTACCTGTATTTTACTTCCTCAGTGTATGTGAGAATCAGAGCAGGGACAAGGTCCTCCAGCACCCAAGGCTGAGACACCAAAGTGCGCCCCTCCATCCCTCCCACCCCAGCTGTCACACACTGATTGCTATTAGACTAAGAGGGCCACAGGGCCCACAACCTCCCCAACACCTTAATATCTAGTTATCTGGTGTGCAGTCACTGCTATGTATCCCCTTTTCTTATTTCTTTCTGCTTCATACACAATTAGGAATAAGAGCTCAATGAATTTTGCGCCCTCTCCTACACTGCGCCCTGAGGCTGGAGCCTCTCCAGCCTATGCCTCGGCCCGGCCCTGGTGAGAATGACTAAAATATTAGTCACATTTTTCTTTTGTAACTGTCATTTTATGTTGCTTATTAAACATGACATATGGTTGACATGGGCAACAAGCACAAATGCTTCCCATAAATGAGTCCCTGGGATGTATTTGTATCTTTCTCATAGGAAAATCTGTTCTAGGTTCAGCACAATGGTGCTATTAATACTGTCACCACCAATAGAATTTGACTGGAAATGGTGATGGTTGGCTAATGTGAGTAGTTAAGTAAGGCAGGAAGCACAGTTAAAGACTAAGATCTCACTTAATACAAATAAGACAAATGGCAAAATCAGAGTACGGCAGAGAAAGTAGAGAAAGTGGAGAAATTGCTCCTGTAACCCCTGTGGCCAAAGGCAGGGGGAGGGGCGATCCAAGAGTCACTTTAAAGTGAACCTCCAGACTAAAACTCTACTCAGCAGCACTGAAAAGGCTTGGTGTTTCTTAAACAGTTTCACAGCATCAGAACTTTGTTTTTCTTACCCAAGCCTCATTTTTTGCTGCACGGAAGTTAATCTCCACCCCATAAAAGAAATCTGACTGGGCGTTTTTCCCCTGATGCTGTGCAAAGCATGATAGGATTTCTGATGTTGTTGTTCTCCTTCTGCTGTTTTGGCACAAATTAGTCTTTTTTAATTTTGATTTTGAGATTTGAAGCCTAGTGCGCGCAGCTGGAAGGGGGTGATCAGGACACAGGACAATTGGAACTGTGTCTCATGCTCCCTGTTACCTCCTTTCAACCAAAAAGATGGCTGCCTCATGAAATCACAAACATTTGCCTGCTCTTTTAATACAAGGCGGGTAAGGGATTGTATTACCTATCTATTTTAATTAACATAACTAATGTAACTTAATGACACTATGTTTTTTTAGGCTGAAGTTCCTCTTTAAGGAAAATTCCTGTCCATCGATGATCATGCGCTATAAATTTTCTCTTGCTAAATGTGTATACACACCATCAGGGCTTGTTCACACAAAGGGCATTTTCGGGATTTTTTCAAGTGCAGGCAATTTTTAAAATCGTTTATGCAATGACTCTATATGACATGGTTCACATCAGCGCGTTTCACCTGCTTTGCGTTACGCAAAGAGGTGCCTGTACTATTTTTGGGGTGATTTTGCTCTGATTGAAGCTATAGGAAGAGTGCTAAACGCTCACAAAATCGCTTTGTGCGGCGATTGCGGCTGGAAATTTTAAGAATAAATACATTGTATGTATTCTTTTCCGGGTCACAGAGTTCACTTCCTAACTTGCGTCAGGGAGTGAATGAAAAAATCACTCTGCAAAAGTGCTTTAGAAAAGCGCTTAAAAAAACGCAGTGTGCAGGCAAGTCACTTTCCTGCACACTGCATTTTTTCAAGCGCTTTTCTAAAGCACTTTTGCCTCATGGGAGGCAATAAAAAAATCACGTACAAAATCACAAAACACTTGCATTTGCGATTTCAATTTTAGATGTGAACAGAGCCTTATAGTTCATTTGTAAAGCATCCCAGGGTGTGCTATTTTCCCCTGTAAAAACTTGTGTTTTTTAAAAAAAAAAAGATGGGTTATTTTTGACACACTGCATTTGTATGCATCCCATGGAAACTATATAGTTTTTCCACAGGGAGCAATTTTTATCTAAGACAGGGAAAATTTACTGTTAGGTAAGGTGCTTTTGGGAGTTATGTTCCCTGCATTGACTTAAATGCAATTCACCCAGGAATCTTCCAGCGAATCCGCAAAAATGTATAAGGCAACTTTCAAAGCAAAATACAGGGTAATTCTGTAACACATTTCAGTAAGCAAAACTGGCCACATTCACCACAAGATTGAAATTTGACTGCTCATTCTCGTCCATCTGTGCCATACCTAACAAAATGCTGAACTGCAATAATAATGACAAATTCCAAGAAACACTCCTAATCCTTGTGGAAAGCCTTCCTAGATGTTTTGAAGCTGTTATAATTGCAAAGGGTGGTCCAATTCCGCAATAAAGGATCTCAGTGAAACTGGATATGTACATTAGGTTCTGCACACCCATAAAACTATAAGCAGCATAATTGGAAAAACAACCGTGAGTCAGTGGTGCTCAGCAGAGCTCGAATATTCGAGTAGCTCGAATATTCGAGCTCTTTTTCAGCTATCCGAGCTCGGTATTCGAGCTCCGAATAGCTGTAGCTATTCGAATGGGCTATCCGAGTACACTCGAATAGCCCATTCACTATTCGAGCTATTCGAGCAAACGGCGCTATTCGAGCTCGGTACCGAGCTCGAATAGCGTCATAGCCCAGATTGATGTCCTTAGAGCCAATCAGAGGGCTCCCAGGCCCTCTGACGGCAGCCAATCACAGAGGGGGACCCTGGCCAGCCCCTACCCTATAAATAGCGGCCGCCATGTTCCGTTTCTCCATGCTTGCCTGAGACTTGTACAGAGAGAGAGTTGCTCCTTTGTGCTTTGGCTTAGCAAGTGCTCTATTGTGATCATTTACCTAGCGTTTTTGCTCACCTACACCTGCCATATACACCTATATTGTTGTTAGTTAGATAGACATTGTATTTTAGTTAGTAGCTTGTGTGTTACATTAGAGACAGGCAGCTGCTGCAAGCTTACAGGTTTAGGCCTCAGGGGGGCCTTGCCTCTGTGGGCAGCTGTCCTCTGTTTATTTCTCTCATCTATACCAGTATTTCTGCTGTCCTTTACTAATAGTATTGTAGTTATACTGTACTAGGAGTAGGACACTCACTGACTGTCACTGTTTATAGGCTACTAGCTAGCTCCTGCGTGTGTGCACTCACTCACTGTCTGTGTGTACACACACTCTATTTCCTTCTGATTACTGATAGATTATTGTTAGTTAGTTGTACTTACTTACTCTTACTGTACCCGTAGGGACACTCACTGTCACTGTTCATATAGGCTACTAGCTCCTGCGTGTGCGCACTGCACTCACTGTCTGAGTGTACACACACAACACACACTCTATTTCCTTCTGATCGCTGATTGATTATCGTAATTAGTTAGTTCTACTTACTGTTACTACTTACTCTTACTGTACTAGGAGTCTAGGACACTCAGTCAGACAGTCACTGTGTTCATAGGCTACTAGCTCCTGCGTGCGTGCACTCACTGTCTGAGTGTACACACACCCACACTCCATTTCCTTCTGATCGCTGATTGATTATTGTAATTAGTTAGTTCTACTTACTGTTACTACTTACTCTTACTGTACTAGGAGTCTAGGACACTCAGTCACTGTGTTCATAGGCTACTAGCTCCTGCGTGCGGGCACTCACTGTCTGAGTGTACACACCACCCACACTCCATTTCCTTCTGATCGCTGATTGATTATTGTAATTAGTTAGTTCTACTTACTGTTACTACTTACTCTTACTGTACTAGGAGTCTAGGACACTCAGTCACTGTGTTCATAGGCTACTAGCTCCTGCGTGCGGTCACTCACTGTCTGAGTGTACACACAACACCCACACTTCATTTCCTTCTGATCGCTGATTGATTATTGTAATTAGTTAGTTCTACTTACTGTTACTACTTACTCTTACTGTACTAGGAGTCTAGGACACTCAGTCACTGTGTTCATAGGCTACTAGCTCCTGCGTGCGGTCACTCACTGTCTGAGTGTACACACACCACCCACACTCCATTTCCTTCTGATCGCTGATTGATTATTAGTTAGTTCTACTTACTGTTACTACTTACTCTTACTGTACTAGGAGTCTAGGACACTCAGTCACTGTGTTCATAGGCTACTAGCTCCTGCGTGCGGTCACTCACTGTCTGAGTGTACACACACCACCCACACTCCATTTCCTTCTGATCGCTGATTGATTATTGTAATTAGTTAGTTCTACTTACTGTTACTACTTACTCTTACTGTACTAGGAGTCTAGGACACTCAGTCACTGTGTTCATAGGCTACTAGCTCCTGCGTGCGGTCACTCACTGTCTGAGTGTACACACACCACCCACACTCCATTTCCTTCTGATCGCTGATTGATTATTGTAATTAGTTAGTTCTACTTACTGTTACTACTTACTCTTACTGTACTAGGAGTCTAGGACACTCAGTCACTGTGTTCATAGGCTTCTAGCTCCTGCGTGCGGTCACTCACTGTCTGAGTGTACACACACCACCCACACTCCATTTCCTTCTGATCGCTGATTGATTATTGTAATTAGTTAGTTCTACTTACTGTTACTACTTACTCTTACTGTACTAGGAGTCTAGGACACTCAGTCACTGTGTTCATAGGCTACTAGCTCCTGCGTGCGGTCACTCACTGTCTGAGTGTACACACACCACCCACACTCCATTTCCTTCTGATCGCTGATTGATTATTAGTTAGTTCTACTTACTGTTACTACTTACTCTTACTGTACTAGGAGTCTAGGACACTCAGTCACTGTGTTCATAGGCTACTAGCTCCTGCGTGCGGTCACTCACTGTCTGAGTGTACACACACCACCCACACTCCATTTCCTTCTGATCGCTGATTGATTATTAGTTAGTTCTACTTACTGTTACTACTTACTCTTACTGTACTAGGAGTCTAGGACACTCAGTCACTGTGTTCATAGGCTACTAGCTCCTGCGTGCGGTCACTCACTGTCTGAGTGTACACACAACACCCACACTTCATTTCCTTCTGATCGCTGATTGATTATTGTAATTAGTTAGTTCTACTTACTGTTACTACTTACTCTTACTGTACTAGGAGTCTAGGACACTCAGTCACTGTGTTCATAGGCTACTAGCTCCTGCGTGCGGTCACTCACTGTCTGAGTGTACACACACCACCCACACTCCATTTCCTTCTGATCGCTGATTGATTATTGTAATTAGTTAGTTCTACTTACTGTTACTACTTACTCTTACTGTACTAGGAGTCTAGGACACTCAGTCACTGTGTTCATAGGCTACTAGCTCCTGCGTGCGGTCACTCACTGTCTGAGTGTACACACACCACCCACACTCCATTTCCTTCTGATCGCTGATTGATTATTGTAATTAGTTAGTTCTACTTACTGTTACTACTTACTCTTACTGTACTAGGAGTCTAGGACACTCAGTCACTGTGTTCATAGGCTACTAGCTCCTGCGTGCGGTCACTCACTGTCTGAGTGTACACACACCACCCACACTCCATTTCCTTCTGATCGCTGATTGATTATTAGTTAGTTCTACTTACTGTTACTACTTACTCTTACTGTACTAGGAGTCTAGGACACTCAGTCACTGTGTTCATAGGCTACTAGCTCCTGCGTGCGGTCACTCACTGTCTGAGTGTACACACAACACCCACACTCCATTTCCTTCTGATCGCTGATTGATTATTGTAATTAGTTAGTTCTACTTACTGTTACTACTTACTCTTACTGTACTAGGAGTCTAGGACACTCAGTCACTGTGTTCATAGGCTACTAGCTCCTGCGTGCGGTCACTCACTGTCTGAGTGTACACACACTAAATTTACTTGTGATTACTACTGATTATTGTAACTGCTAGTTGTACTTCCTGACTGTTACTACTTACTTACTGTACTAGGGGACACTCACTCAGTCACCTCACCAACCAACCCACTCCATTAAAGTACCCCACTTTTCACCCGCCCTTTTAAAAAACTTTTGTCTATACGCCCAAAACATTGAAGATGTCTGGAAGTGGCAGCCAGCGCGGTTTGGGCAAGGGGAAGGGCAGCAAGGGAATCAGGAGGAGAGGGAGCAGCATTGTGGCAAGCCGCGGCCGCGGGCGCGCCACCATGCACAGTTCCGCAGCAGCAGCAGCAGCGTCAGTGGCTAACATTCCTCCCATAGCCACTGGCCGTGGACGCCTTGGGCGCCGCCCAGCAGGAGCATCTGCAACTCACGCTGCAGAGACACAGCAGCAGCAGCGTGTAGCACCTGCTCCCATTTTCCTCCAGCCGGGTCGGAAACGTCCCATTGAGGAAAAGGATGCAGACACTGTGGTGCAACTCATGACGGAGGATGAGCAGCCCGCCATCAGCTCTGCATCCGAGGCCTCCACCCTCACCACCACCACCACCCCTGTTCGCAGCAGCCGCCCAGCAGGGTCTGGGGAGGAGGCCAGTTCACCGTCACTCGCCGACCTGTCATTCAGCAGTCTTTTGACCCCAGGCATCATGAGTAAATTGTCTGCTGTTGTTGGCGATCTTGAGGAGGAGATGCTGATGGGCACTTTGGGGGATGAGGGATTGGACAGCAAGACTGTGGCGACAGTCAAGCAGCCCATCCATGCATCAGGAGAGGAGTTTGGGGGGTCCTCATCCCAGCAGGACATGTTTCAGGAGGGGGAGGATGATGATGACCCGGTGACAGACAGAGACTGGGTGCCACCACCTCCAGGGGATGTCGTCCTCAGCAGCTCTGAGGAGGAGGAGGAGGATGCGCTTGTGGGCCTTGCAAGGAGGCGCATCATTGCAAGCATTGGCAGCGTCCCACACCCTGCTGGTGTCTCAGGCTCAGCAGCAGCAGCAGCAGCATCAGCCAGTACCACCACCAGCCGCACCCAAGCCCCCCCCCCCAACCACCACAGGGAGACAGGCAGCAGCGCTTCCATGCCGTAGGGGGATGTTTCTGTCACCAATCTGGCGCTTTTTCACCATGCCCACTGTGTACAGCAAGTACGCCACTTGCAACCACTGTCAGCGGAAGTTGAGCAGAGGTGCAGACCCCTTAAAGTTCAGCACCAGCTCGCTCATCAACCACCTTGCGGCTAAACATTTCCACCAGCATGAGGAGTTCCAGAGGCTGAAGGCATCTGGTGCTGGCAGTGGCACCACACCCATCACTGCACAGCCTTCAGCAGCAGCAGCAGCAACAGCAGCCACCCGCCCTCCTGCTCCTCCAGCAGCACCAGCAGGAGTGCGGAAACGCACTGCTCCTCCCCCCTCTGCAACTCCTGCCGCCGAAACTGAGGCCTGTTCTGGCAGCCAGTCCTCAGTGGCCTCCTCTGCTGTGTCTGCTGATTCCCGTGTCAGCAAAAGGCCACGCCAGAGCCTTTTGAGCGAGTCCTTCCAGGGGGTGGTTAGGGCTCTGCCTCCCAGCAGCCGTCGCGTGCGGCAGCTGAACGGCTTGCTGGCACGGGCCATGTGCTCCCAACTCCTGCCGTACACGCTCGTGCAGGAGGGGAGCGACATTCGTGCGCTGCTTGCTTGCGCAGCCCCAGACTGGCAGCTCCCCAGCAGACACTTTTTCTCCCGCAAGGCCATTCCTGCACTGCACCGCTTTGTGATGGCCAATGTGGAGCGAGGGCTGGAGCACGCGGTTGGTGAAAGGGTCCACGTCACCATGGACTCCTGGAGCAGCCGCTTCGGGACAGGCCGCTACCTGTCCTTCACTGTCCACTGGGTCAGCTTGGTGGAAGGGGGTGAGGATGGGAGAGCAGCAGCGGGCACAGCAGCAGCAGCAACACAGTGGGTGGTGCCACCCCGCAGGGTCAGGGGAACTGCAGCAGGTTCCTCCGATCCTCTGCCATCCTCCGGCACACCTGGCCAAACCCCCCGCCTCAGCAGCAGCGTGAAGGCCCGCCACTGCCAAGCGCTGCTGCACTTGGTCAGCCTTGGGAAGACCAAGCTGATGGCAACCCATGTGTTGGCCAAACTCCAGGAGCAGGAGAGGATTTGGCTGACCCCCAGAGGCCTCAGAGTCGGAGAGGTGGTGGCCGACAATGGGGCCAATCTGGTTGCCGCAATAGACAGGGGAAACCTGACCCACATCCCCTGTCTTGCCCACGTGCTGAACCTGGTAGTGCAGAAGTTCCTGCGCACCTACCAGGGGATGGGCGAACTGCTGGAAACGGCAAGGAATGTTGTGCGTCACTTCCGGCGCTCGGCTGCAGCCTGTGCGAGCCTGGAAGACGTGCAAAAGGAGCTGGATCTGCCACGCCATCGGCTGATCCTTGACGTTCCGACTCGCTGGAACTCCACCCTGGCGATGTTGGAGCGTCTGGTTGAACAGAGGCGCGCTGTCAACCAGTACCTTGCCCTGGCCAATGTTTCCGCAGCTCAGAGAAGGGACAAGACCAGCAACATCCCGTCCATCGTCCCCGATGATGACTGGAGGCACATGCAGCAGGTGTGCTTAGTGCTGGCTCCCTTCCTGCAGGCCACAAACATGGTGAGCAGGGACCATGCTATGGTCTGCGAGTGGGTGCCCCTGGTTTCTCTGCTGAACAGGGCCCTCGATGCTTTGCTGGAACAGGGAGCGGCAGCCTTGGACCAGCAGGAGCGGCAACCAGCTGCGCAGTCCACCTCTGAGGGGGAGGAGGAGGAGGACTTGGTGGAGGTCCCTGACCTGGCAGCTGATGAGGGGGATCAGCACAGCGCAGCTGAGTTGGTGCGGGGGTGGAGAGAGGATGAGGCGGCAGAGGAGGAGGATGAGGACAGCACTGACGTCGATGTGCCAGCAGACGTGGCCCGCCTCTTCCCAATGGCAGCGCACATGCTGACGTGCCTGCGCAGGGACCCCAGGGTGATCCAGATGAAGCAGAGGGAGGACATCTGGATCAGCATGATGTTGGACCCACGCCTCAAGGGGAAGTTGAGCCAGTTCCTGCCGCCTGCAGGAGGAGACCCAGCGCAACAAATAAGGAGCTTGCAGCAGGCCCTTGTTGAGCGCTTGGAGGAAGCCTTCCCCCAGCCTTCCACCCCCACTGTCCAGCAGCCAGCACAGAGGCAGCAGCAGGTGCCTGCATCCAGCAGCAGCAAGCGCCCCACAGACCTGCTGTCTCTCAGCCACGAGCTCTACAGGACTGTAGAGGCTCCGGCAGCAGTGACTAGAGAGGAGATGCATGCAGCAGCATCCTCCTCCGGTCACAGCCAGCGCCTGACCCGCATGGTGGCTGACTACATGGGGTCGTACAGCGGGCTTGACAGCGATGCCCCTGTTGATCCCATGGAGTATTGGGTCAAGCGCATGGAGATCTGGAGCGAGCTGGCGCAGTACGCCCTGGAAGTGCTGTCCTGCCCCCCTTCCAGCGTGCTGTCCGAGCGCTGCTTCAGTGCAGCTGGTGGCGTGGTCACCGAGAAACGCTCACGTCTGTCTCACAAGTCTGTGGACAGACTGACGTTTCTCAAGATGAACCAGGCGTGGGTGGAAGGCGAGTTCCTGGCCCCTGTTGTCGGCGAGAGGGGGACATGAACTGGCTGCCGGAACCATCGTTAATGTGCCTTACCACCCTTTACCACCTCCTGGCTCCTGCTCACTAAGCCAGCCTGGTTCACTTTGACTATTACGTCACCTGCAGCCACACATTTTACACCTACAGTGGGCTGCTGTGTACTGCCCTTCTGCTGTCTGTCTGTGTTTCCCACTGCCAGGGTACACAGATGATTAACCTTCTGCTGCCACTCTGCCACCAGCTATTACGTCAAACAATAGCTATATTGGTTGCAAAACCAAAACCAAACAAACCATTAAAAAAAAAAAAAAGGTTTAATTTTTCTGAGGTGCCCGGGTTGAAAACTGTGTTGTCCCAGTTGTGTATTGGACACAATGTGGGCTGCACGACCGCTGTCTGGGACCTCCTGTTGTGTTTATTTACAGCCCTGGTATCACCGCTAGGTACCAGGGCTATTATGTCACGCTGCCTACCTGCTGCCACACTCACACTGCTCCTCCATACCTCCTCCTGCTGCTGCTGCTGCTGCTGTCTGTCTGTGTTTCCCACTGCCAGGGTACACAGATGATTTACCTTCTGCTGCCACTCTGCCACCAGCTATTACGTCAAACAATAGCTGCTCGCCTACTCCTCCATTCCTCCTCCTGCTGCTGCTGTCTGTCTGTGTTTCCCACTGCCAGGGTACACAGATGATTTACCTTCTGCTGCCACTCTGCCACCAGCTATTACGTCAAACAATAGCTATATTGGTTGCAAAACCAAAACCAAACAAACCATTAAAAAAAAAAAAAAAGGTTTAATTTTTCTGAGGTGCCCGGGTTGAAAACTGTGTTGTCCCAGTTGTGTATTGGACACAATGTGGGCTGCACGACCGCTGTCTGGGACCTCCTGTTGTGTTTATTTACAGCCCTGGTATCACCGCTAGGTACCAGGGCTATTATGTCACGCTGCCTACCTGCTGCCACACTCACACTGCTCCTCCATACCTCCTCCTGCTGCTGCTGCTGCTGTCTGTCTGTGTTTCCCACTGCCAGGGTACACAGATGATTTACCTTCTGCTGCCACTCTGCCACCAGCTATTACGTCAAACAATAGCGATATTGGTTGCAAAACCAAAACCAAACAAACCATTAAAAAAAAAAAAAGGTTTAATTTTTCTGAGGTGCCCGGGTTGAAAACTGTGTTGTCCCAGTTGTGTATTGGACACAATGTGGGCTGCACGACCGCTGTCTGGGACCTCCTGTTGTGTTTATTTACAGCCCTGGTATCACCGCTAGGTACCAGGGCTATTATGTCACGCTGCCTACCTGCTGCCACACTCACACTGCTCCTCCATACCTCCTCCTGCTGCTGCTGCTGCTGTCTGTCTGTGTTTCCCACTGCCAGGGTACACAGATGATTTACCTTCTGCTGCCACTCTGCCACCAGCTATTACGTCAAACAATAGCTATATTGGTTGCAAAACCAAAACCAAACAAACCATTAAAAAAAAAAAAAAAGGTTTAATTTTTCTGAGGTGCCCGGGTTGAAAACTGTGTTGTCCCAGTTGTGTATTGGACACAATGTGGGCTGCACGACCGCTGTCTGGGACCTCCTGTTGTGTTTATTTACAGCCCTGGTATCACCGCTAGGTACCAGGGCTATTATGTCACGCTGCCTACCTGCTGCCACACTCACACTGCTCCTCCATACCTCCTCCTGCTGCTGCTGCTGTCTGTCTGTGTTTCCCACTGCCAGGGTACACAGATGATTTACCTTCTGCTGCCACTCTGCCACCAGCTATTACGTCAAACAATAGCTATATTGGTTGCAAAACCAAAACCAAACAAACCATTAAAAAAAAAAAAAAGGTTTAATTTTTCTGAGGTGCCCGGGTTGAAAACTGTGTTGTCCCAGTTGTGTATTGGACACAATGTGGGCTGCACGACCGCTGTCTGGGACCTCCTGTTGTGTTTATTTACAGCCCTGGTATCACCGCTAGGTACCAGGGCTATTATGTCACGGCGAGCTGCCTGCCTCATTGACTGCCTGCTGCCACACACTCATCCTCCTCCTCCTGCTGATGAATTTACCTCCTGCTGTCTTTGTGTTTCCACTGCCAGGGAGCACATACAATGGCGCTTCCAACATGCGTGCGCCCACCAGCTATTTGTTACGCTCAAAAATAGCTGCATTTCTTTAAAAAAAAATTGAAAAGAGAAATACGTGAAGAAGAAGAAGACGATATTGAAAAGGAAGGAGAAGAAGAAGAAGAAGAAGAAGAAGAAGAAGAAGAAGAAGAAGAAGAAGAAGAAGAAGAAGAAGAAGAAGAAGAAGAAGAAGAAGAAGAAGAAGTATATACAGTAACACTACTGAACAAAATTAAGGACACAACTTCTCTTTCCACATTTTTTTTTAAAGGAACATCCCCACATAATCACTTGCTGTTGTTACTTGGAAAAAAAGAGGTTTCTTGCATCATTCACCCTCAAAACAAGTGTTGGAAGCTATTTAAGGCCAATTCGAATAGTCAGCTCGAATAGTTAGCTCGAATACCGACTCGAATAGTGAGCTCGAAGTCCGAGGTCGAATCGAATAGTAAAAATTATTCGACTCGAATATTCGAATGACCTCGAATAATTTACTATTCGAATTCGACCAAACTCGAATTTTAAAAAGGGGTATTTGAGCACCACTACCGTGAGTGCAATGTAAATTAAAGACACTTATATAGATAATGACATGCACACCCACATAAATTTGCATGCAAAAACTTGTTTATTTATCTGGTAATATATCAAAAGGAGATGCACCCGAATACATTTCTATGCAAAATCTTGTATTATATATCTGGTAATGTATCAAAAGAAAATGCACAGTGTTATAGCACAGACACTGGCGTGGGAAGCAGGGTAAACATAAAATACACAGCCACAGTATGAATTTCTTACATCACAGCAAGTGAACATATGGCTAAAGTTGGAGAAATAGCCCATATGCTACTAACAAATGCAACTAATCCCTAAGGTGGCTCACGATACAATAAAATGATCCGATTTTACAGCACTTGGATAAATATGATGGGATCTCCCGAAAAAAATCGGAAGTTTTTTTTTCATTCAACTGAAAAATCTGATTGGATTTCCCTTTTTTCCCAATTTTTATTGATCCGGGAACACTGGAAATGTTTCTTTAGTTTTCCTAAAGATTGTATGGTGCGTGTTAGATTGTCAGTTTATTAATATATACATCCTAGCAATTTTCTCAGAGTTTCCAATCATTTTTATCATAATTGGGGAAAAGTGGAACTTAATATTTGTGTGGTACATTGGTCATATTTATGAAATGTTACAATCAGTCAGAAAAATTGATTGCAATTATTAAATTGAACAGATATTTAAAAAAATTGTATGGTCTGTGGCCACCTTTACACAAAGGAGGAAATAGATTGGCCTCAATTACCCAACAACAGTGTTTTTTAAGGTAAGAAAAACCCATTGGACATGGGTTAAACTTTAAAGTCCACAAGGCAGTGCACCAAGTAAGCGACTCAAGCGTCTATGCAGGGAGGTATTCCTCATTAGACTGCTTCCAGACAGAGTTTAAATGTTAGTAACCTGATCCTGATTGGCCCAATTGCACTGAGGCTGGCCCTAGTGATGCATGTACACTAGTGGCAGCTGCTTCCGCAGTGTACATGATGTCATTTCCGCTTACACCAACCTCCAAGACATAGTGGGCAGGGAAAAACCTGCCAACCATAGCGTGTGTACGAAAGTGGGAAGAGCGTTGTCCTAGAAACCATAAACAATCCTTAAGGTGCTCATACATCGATACAGTGATCAAATGGGCCAGATCTATAGTACAAATTAAAATGGACACAATGAGAATAGAGTTAATATTTACACATATACATTAGCACAACTGAGTAGCCTTTTAGCTACAGCGATCTATAAATAACATTAGTAGTGGATCAAATAATAACTGATCGATCCACCTCCTCATTTAATCAGTAAAAAAGTGGCACGCCAATGGAGAATTTAGGTCACAAATATTGCGTAACATAATTGGGTAATTGTTGCCAATCTGTTTCCTCCCCTGTGCTACAGGAATTAGTTGCATTTGTTAGCAGTATATGGACTATGTCTTCAACTATAGGCATATTCACTTGCTGTCTGTGTTGTTGTTATCCATACAGTTGTGTATTGTATGTTTACCATGCATCCCATGCCAGTGTCTGTGCTATAACACTGTGCTTTTTCTTTTAATATATTGCCAGATATATAATACAAGTTTTTGCATAAAAATGTATGTGAGTGTGCGTGTCATTCTATATATAAGCATCTCAGTGAAGCTACCTGGACACCAAACATCAATTGTGACAACATAACTAGCATGAAACTTCAGTCTTTCATTTAGCCTATCACTTTAGTGTCATCCCTCCAATATGTCTGACACTAATCTATTCTACCATACACCTAGTCTATCCCTGACCTCACGGCCTCACAAACCTCCTTCCTCCTAATCATAACATTTGTCACAGTGTGATAGATCAAAAGATCTGCACAGAGCATAGCACCAACACGGCTTGTTCTGTGTGATAATTCAGCTGATAACGAAGCTGAAATTATCAGAAATGAAATATTAAACATATTCATATTTAACATTTTTAAGATGGTCTTTACCATATTAAATTTACATTGGTACTTTTCTGCTCCAAAACGCTACAGCTTTGCTACTATTTACAAAAAAAAAGTTGCATGACCTTCCTTAGATTTGTCTGCTTGTAAGCAGCAGGGCAAGCTGGGATCCAAATTGAAATCAGCTGTAGCCATCATCAACACACGCTGAGTATCTAAACATACACAGTTAGACCTAACCCTGCCTTTTTTGACTCTTTGCAGCTCTTATCCATCAAGTCATAATTTCCCACACTTATCTTTAGACAAATCAGTTCACTGAAAATACTGTACTTTTCTTCCGTAATTATGCTGTTTACTTATGACAGGAAATATTTTTTTTTTAGATTGTACTCAAATAAATAAATGTACTGTTTTATAGATAAGCTGTTTGGAACAGATTTGCTTCATATAGCTGTGTTTTAAAAAGCAGTTTCCCAGTTAAATGCAGCAATATAAGGTTACTGTTATAAAGTGTTTGGCATATCTAGTGATATTGTTATTGTAAGATAAACATGACAGTGATTTATGCATTTTACGTTATCAGCCAATATGTGATTGATATATACTGCATGGCTTCTATACAGATGGTCACCGGAATAGATGCTAGCATAAAGCAATTCATGCAGTAGATATGTTTTTCAAGCATTTGCCTTGTACTTAGTAAAAAGAAATCCTAGACTGACATAATTAAACATTCTTCACTGTTTGTCTTTGATATCTACTAAATGACTGAGCCCAGGTGAAGTCAATCAAAATATAAATGGATAATAAATTATACGTATTTCTCCCGCGTGAACAGGTTCATGTAGACCATGTATGTATATACTTGCTGCTTATTTGCTAACTGGAGTGTAATTGCAGTGCGCATAAGACCTGGCTGCCTAAATGCCTGTTAACAGAAGGTGTTCATGCAGTGTACAAAATGGGACACAATGGGAGCACAACACATTTCATGCAAGCACAATGGGGGCAAGCTGCTCAGCTGTTTAGACGAGCAAAATATGCAGGTTAATGCAGGGCATGGGAAATCATGCACGCACAATTTTCTTATTTCTAACCTGACAGGTGAGCTTAAATACTGTAAATCTTGGCAGCAGAATACCTTTCTAATGTTTTAATTCCATATCCCGACTTCAGAATAACTAAGGGCTAGTGTGCTCATAGACAATTACATTTTGCCAGCATCGTAAAACATTTATGAAATAGTGAGTCCATATAATAAAATAAATAATTAAGGTGATTGTAAAGCTGAAAAAAGTCAGATCTTTACCTATGGACAGGGAAGGCTCTGGATCCTATAGGGCAGAGTTCCCCAACCCTTTCCTCAAGGCCGACCAACAGTGCATGTTTTGCAGGAAACCACAAACATTCACAGGTGAGGTAATTAGTGTCTCAGCAGAGCTGATTAACTCTACCTGTGTGGATTTATACAAAACATGCAGTGCCCTTGAGGACAGGGTTGGGGAACACGGCTAGAGCCTTCCCTGTCTTCTCTTGCACCCCTTGTTCCATTGTCACTCCTGTTGTATGTACCAGGCCTGTTTCTAGGGCCGTGCGGCCGCCCTGAGCGCTATTGGGAGGGGGGGGGGGGGGGCACTGTAATGGAGGGGGGAGCCGCAGCGAGGGC
Source organism: Hyperolius riggenbachi (assembly GCF_040937935.1). NCBI lineage: Eukaryota > Metazoa > Chordata > Amphibia > Anura > Hyperoliidae > Hyperolius > Hyperolius riggenbachi. Next base: position 271,668,432 of record NC_090648.1, read on the forward strand.
AGCCTGACCTCTCCCTCCCTTCCTCTCGCCGGGCCGCCATCCGTGCTCCCCCCTCGGACTGCAGAGTGAGCGTGCAGGGATCAGCTGTAAATAGCTACTCACCTCCCAGGTTCCAATCGCCGCTCACTCACCGCTGGACTCCTCTCTGCATAGCCGGGTATACACCAGCTGCTTCCTGTTAAACAGGAAGCAGCGTGTGTATCAGTGTCTATGCCGAGAGGAGATCAGCGGCGAATGAGCAGCGATTGGAACCCGGTAGGTGAGTAGCTATTCACAGCGCTTCCCTGCGCGCTCACTCTGCAGTTGGAGTGGGGAGCACGGAGGGCGGCCTGGGAAGAGGAAGGGAGGGAGAGGGAGGGAGAGGTAGGGCTGCCCTTGCTGCGGCTCCCCCCCCCCATTATGGGGGGTCACCTACCTACCTCACCTATACTGGGGCAGCTACCTAACATATACTGGGGGGCACCAACCTAATCTAACCTATACTGGGGGCAGCTACCTATCTAACCTATACTGGGGGCAGCTACCTATCTAACCTATACTGGGGGACAGCTACCTAATCTAGCCTATACTGGGGGGACAGCTACCTAATCTAACCTATACTGAGGGGCACCTACCTAATCTAACACATACTGGGGGGCAGCTACCTATCTAACCTATACTGGGGCACTTACTTATCTAACCTGTATTGGGGGCACCTACCTACCTAGCTAGCCTATACAGGTGGCAACTATACTGGCTACCTATATTGGAAGCACCTACCTAACTTATACTGGGGGCACCTACCTATCTAACCTATGCTGGGGGCAACTATTCTGGCTACCTATATTAGAGGCACCCACCTAGCTAACCTGTACTGGAGGCACCTACCTATCTAACTTATACCGGGGGCACCTACCTATCTAACCTATACTGGGGGCAACTATACTGCTACCTATACTGGAGGCACCTACCTGGCTAACCTATACTGGGGGCAACTATACTGGCTCACCTATGCCTGGCTACCTATACTGGGGGGACCTATAGCTGGATACCTATACTGGGGTACCTATTCCTGGCTACCTATACTGGGGGGACCTATACTGAGTGCAACTAGACCTGGCTAACCTATACTGCAGGCACCTATACATGGCTCCACAGGGGGGTGCAATTTTTAAACCGTCACCCTGGGTGCATTTTTGCCTAGAAACTGCACTGGTATGTATTTGGACAATTGGTCTAATACACACCTGTCAACCCTCAGGAGGCTTCAAAGCACTTGTATCCTTGAGTGCTTCTGAAGATGGATGGCTCCGTACTGTGCTTGTGTGAGCGTACTTACGCATGCATGCCCAGTACAGATCCACCTGTCACCCGAAGCACTCGGGTACACGAGGGCGTCCAAAGCCACCCAGTTGGAACAAGGGGTACAAGAGAGGACTGGGAAGTATCTATAGGATGCAGAGCTTTCCCTGTCTGTAGGGAAGGCTCTGTATTTTTTTATCTGGGGGGGGGGCTGAGAGGCTTTACACTAACTTTAATTAAAATGGTTGGTACTTTTCCGTTAGCCGGGCGCATCCACTAGGTGGGGTTAATTACTATTCCCCCTCCAGGCCGCCATGGATAGTAGGGAACAATATGCCTGCTTAAGTGGTGGGAAGTATTTTGTATTGCTGCTTATGATTGTCTCAGGTGGAAATGTAGTGTACTTTTTATGTTTATGCACATGTGATACTTTGCACTTGGCACCAGATGTTACTGGGAGAACTCTATCTGCCTGAAAGGAGGTGACTACTGCGATGTCAGTTCTACAGAGGAATCTGGCTGATGCATATATGGCCTTGTAGCTTGGTCACTATAGTTAGGGTAAGTGTTTACCTGTTATGGTGAAGGAGCACATCTACTTCCATCCTAGATAATGGTGGTGTTGTTACAACTGCCTGGAGAGATATGTTTTTACAATTCTTATGGACTGTATGTTATGAAGGATCAGTGATACTTGTTGGCAGCATTGCTTCATTTTGTAGTGCCGGTGTTATTATTCTGTTTTCATTAAAAGACTTGCTTACACAAAGGCATTTTTAAGTGCTTCAGAATGACTTCTGCCTATTTTACAAGTTTTTTTAAGCTTTTTTGGTTATTGCTCAAAAGAGTAAGGCTGGGTTAACACTAGTCAAAGTTTGCATGCAGTTTTTCCCATGGTGAAACAGGAACCAGCACGCCCAGTGGTAATCAATGGTTAATGGCAATTCCCATTATGTGCAAGTTTTCATTAGCATTGCATGTGTCTTTGGACATCACATAATTTGCTGTATGCAGGCAGTGCATGGCAATTTTAATGGTACTTAAAGCACTGATGTAGCATCTATTGTGTAGTTAGTACAACCCAAATGAACTATGCCATGTACACTTTGCTATTTGGGTAGCCTGCTTTACACTAGCAACCGTTTAAAGTGTGGTTGAACAAAAAAAATAATTACAAAATTAAACAATAAGGTTGTATTGTAGCAACCTAAGTTAGCACTCCCTACATCTCCAAGCTCCATTCCCAAAGCCAAACTTACACCTTTGTGCCTCCCTCCATGCCTGGGGGATTTCTGTGTGTGCACATCATTTCACACTTGAAGATGACTTAGGACTGGTAAACTGCTGGGCACTTCCTCTCCCTTCTCTGCACATTGCAGTCATGTAATAGAGGGGCAGATTAGAAGCATTTATGTTGGGTGACAGTGGCGTAACTAAGGAGCTTCAGGCCCTCAGTGCAAGTTTAACCAAGCACTGCATATCGATATGGAGCCCCAAAACCTATCAAGGACAGCTGCAGTGTAAGGAAACAGTTGGTTAAGGATTACCACTATGCAATGCACATATAGCTATTGCCCCTATCTAGTATCAGCGCCCTGTTGTGGAACCAATTATACATTGTCCATTTATTTTATTAGTATTCTAGCAATTGCAAAACTCTCACTCTCAAATTAAAGGGAACCAGAGACGAAGACTGCCTAAAAAATGAAAAAATATTTTATACATACCTGGGGCTTCCTCAAGCCCCATCCGCATGGATCGCTGCCTCTATCGCCGGTACTGGGTCCCGTCACTTCCACAGGACGTGACCAGTTTTCCGCATGCGCTTGAGTGAACTGGCTTGACTGGCCGAAATGACGGGACCCGGTACCGGCGGACAGAGGCAGCGGAGAAAGGCGGCGTGGGAGCGATCCAGGCAGTTGGGGCTGGAGGAAGCCCCAGGTATGTATAAGTCTCTTATGTTCTTGTCTCTGGTTCTCTTTAAAGGACTCACGAGGTGACATGTGACGTGATGAGAGAGCATGGTTATTTTTGTGCTTAGCACTGTACATACCCATGTCTGTGTTCATTTTTTTCTTTTTCTGCCTGAAAGAGTTAAAAATCAGGTATGTAAGTGGCAGTTCCTGTCCGGGTTGGGACCGGTTCGAACTCTAGCGTAACCCTCACTGATAAGGAATTGCAGCGATAAGACACTTTTGTGGCAGTAAATGGCTTCTAAGAGCAGGAAAGAGATAAAGAAGATCAATAGTTCATATATTTTAGCCCTGGCATACTTCAATTAACGTGTCATTGAGAAAAATCCATTAAACAGTAAAAGCTGAAAAAGTTGATTTATATATAAAATTAAACTGTGGCATAACTTTAAAAGTCATTTTTAGAAGGAGGAGGACAGATACAATTGTTTATCTAATTTTTATTTTTCGCCTTGGATGTCCTTTAAGGAGAAATAAGTATAGTCTCACAATTTCATAAATGCTTGACTTCAATGAACAATTTCATCTTTTTTGACAAATATCATGTACTTGTGTTCCTTGTTCTTGTTAGGTTTTAATATGTTTTGTCAAATCTTAAAATAAGTCTCTTTTGCTCTGACAAAGTAAAGGTAAGAAGTCTAATCTTTTTTTGTAACAATATTCATACATTTTTAAAGATATTGCTTAAAAGCAGTGTCAAAATCAGTGGAAGAAACTGTAATAATCAACAGTTTCAGGAAGACCGCTTTACAATTAACTTTATTGTTAGCTTTGGCATTTGTTCTATTCAGCCATATATTAATTATAATTATAGCTATTTTTATATACCAAGCTGTAGTTAATGGCAAATGATAGCCTAACATTTGTTGCATCCTACTTAATTACTACATAAAAAGTTTCAACACTTAACAGAGCTGAATAGTTAAACAAATCGATGAATGCGAATGTTGGCCTGAGCTTGTATTATTCTAGATTGCATATCTGCTTTGTCCACTTCTCATTGTTATTTTGCAGTGAACAAAATAAAAAAAAAGCCATTAAAAAGTTAACAGTCAAGTTAATTGCTTTCCCCATTATTTAACATTTCCCACATGCTACTTGGCATTGCTAAAGTATGCACTAAATTATCCTATAAAGTAACTGTAACTTACTTTAACAAGCTACTTCACTGGTAAAAATGTACTTTCTATGCAAGTAATGCACCTACAGTGCTTGACTGAGATTGTGGTTCTCCACAAATGATTACAGGAGATCTAACATTTTAAGAAAAAACAAAAACACCATTCAATCCTTAAATTGAACTGCAGACATATACAGCTACTACTTTTAAAATCCACTCATTCAGCTCAGCAACTTACCATATTTTTCTGACTATAAGATGCACTTTTTCTCCCCCAAAAGTGGGGGGAGTTAGTGCATCTTACAGTCCGAATATATGGTAAGGTGTTGCTCACCTATGAAACACATGCTTTAAATCTGGATGCTCAGTCTCCTCCTTAGTCCATCTTGGTTTCCTTTCCTGCATGACCCAGCGCATGTGAACATTTCTCTTGCTCTGGAGGGATGGCTCCCTATCCTGGGAAGTCAACCAGAAGCTGATGGAGGGTTCCTGGTGACTGGGCAGAACGCAGCTCTTCTCCTTGCCTGGTTGCTGGCTGTCCTACTATGCTCTGCAGCTAATCAGAGTGTATGTGGCGGTGCCCCGGCCCTGGGTCCATGCCGCAGAGGGGAGGGTTAAGGCAAGACAGAGGAGAATCCTTAACCGAGATTGGATCCTGGCGGGACCAGTCTCCTCATTGAGGCCAATCCCTGCTCTCCGTGAACAGCAGTGACCTATCAGGCATCAGTGGGCATCGTTCAAGGACAATGCCCACTGCAGTTCCATCTGCGGCCCCTTTCCATGGCTCGTTGCATCTCTGTATGTGGCACACAGGGACAGACTTTGAATGCAACTCCACTGAGCACTTTCAACCCACCAACTCCACGATTACAAAGGGGGAGGGGAGGGGTGCAGCCACATTCACAAAGGGAGATGGCCTGAGAGTGAGGTTATGTGGGGAAGAAATAGCCCAAATACAGTCCGGGATCAGCCACAGGTACAGCACAGTAGCACTAAAGGACAAACTGCCAGTAAGTATGTAAGCATATAGGGACACTTTTTTCATATGGACAGTCTCTCTTTAAGAACCAAATATGTCTGTCCCTCAGACTTCATTTGTGCTATTTCAGGATTGATGTACAGCACTATGAAATCAGTGGCAAGGATGTTAACTAAGGTGTTTCAGGAGTGTGCACAGAGGTGTGGCAAGGGTGCAAAGAAGTACACAAGGGGGACAGAGAAAGTCACAAAAGGGGAAAAGGAAGACAAGGGGACACAAGATGTACAAGGGGGATGTAATAATGGGAGGGAGAAGATCCACAAGATGCCCCTGCACCATGGACACACCAGGTTTAGTATATATTTTTTCCCTGTTTTTTTATCCTCCAAACCTAGGTGCATCTTATGATCAGCAGCATCTTATGGTCCGAAAATATGTAAGTTTTTGTTGTTCCACTCAACAGACGATTTCCCATTGTCCTGGATGTATTGGAAAATATTTTAAATAATCTATCATCTTGAAAAAGTATAGCTGGTCACATCTTGGAAGATAAATATACGGTTTACTTAGGATAAAAAACAAAGGGGGAAATTCAATAAACTTTGTTAAAACTGCCATGTGCAGGCAGCATACCATAATTTTAGCATTAATCATTGCTGACAAAGTAACAATTAGTGTGAGCGCATTACCTGGGTAACTCGTGGGTGCACACAAGTTCATCGGAGAGCTTCATTCACGGCCAAGAGGATATTGATGTGGGACATTTGTGAGGGTATTGGCATAGGATACATAATTAAAGGTAAGTGTTTATGGTTAAGAACATTAAATTACTTTTTTTGTGGTGAAGTTTTATTTTTTATTTAAACTCTTTGTGGAAATGCTTAATGGGTCCATTACTACCCATGTCACCTTGGAGCGGTGATCTGGATGTTCCCTCCTTTTGGGCACTGGAGACGATGAACCCCTTGGCCATGGTATGGGAGGGCATTGGTACATACTCTATATGCTGCAAAAAAAAATCTGTAGAATGTCTTTGTCCTGCTGTGTGTTGACAATTCTGTCTAATTATGAGTCATTTGCATACATTGTAGTTGTGAAAGAAAATCATTTTTTTTAAATCTCTCACATTTTAGTGCTTTGTTAAATATAATGTTCATTTTCCAGATGCACTCTAAAATATTATGTGTGCATTTTGGAAAGAAAACTATAATTTTTGTGCATAAGTATACTGTAGGTAATATTGTTTTTTTTCCCTGTTATCATTTCTTACACATACACTAAAATTTTCCTAATTTGCAAAAGTATTATTTTTTCAAATATGCATAGAGGACTGTATATTTTATTTCCAGCATTACAGGTTTCATTAATATAACTGCTTGTCAAAAAAAAGACCAATATCGGAAAACAATTTGGAAAGGAGAGCTATTATCATCATCATGGCAGAAAAAAGGAATAGGGTAAACTGACTCCATGGGCAGCTCCAGCACCAACACAATCCAGGAGGAATAGTCCATCACAGATTCCAAAAAGCCAGCTATTTTTTAAACCTAGTGTATGCTCCTTACTATCTCGGAATGAGCATGCTGCAATGATAATATACTGAATGATCCAAAAAAAAGCCAACTCAAAGTAGCTGCATCTCTTCTCAGACATAAATCAGCCAATAATAATAATAATAATAAGCCGGGAATATTCAGGCTCTTAGTACTTCTTCCACTGACAAATCTATGAAAATCTCTAAAGCAATTAACAATCATGGGGACTAAATCCCTACAACCAGAAGAAGGGGACCAGGATATACAATACACTGATTCTCAACATTTAATGTGCTCACATATATTTCTTAAGAGGGGTCCACAACTAAACAGAAAAAGAGATGCCGCCTCCTGTTGCTTATTTTGAGGCTAAGTCAGGTCAGGAGGAAGAGGGAAAGGAGGTAGATTATGAGTAGGGATGGCCCTGCTTAGGAGAACTCATGGAGAAGCATGTGATCAGTTTGATCAGCTGATAGATTTGTAAGGTTCTGATTTGCTGGTCCTGATCATGTGTTAAACCAGGAAGTCATCTGTAACGTTTGCGGAATCGTTTTCGTGGTCAGCGCACGACATGCGCACTGACACAGCGAAAACCTTCCACAAGCGTATAATTGGGTGAACCCAGGCTAGGTGCAATGCACCAGCAGAGGGCAATTCCCACCGGCAGATGGCGCTGTGGAGTGCAGACGAGTACAATCGCTGCACAGCCACAGATGCCAGATGAGGATTGTACAGATCAAGACAATGCGGGGCTGAACAGCCCATAAAGAGAAAGAGCACAGGGACAGGACGAATGTGTGTGTTCACCAATCTAGTCGCGACCCTGCGACGGTGAACACACATCAGCAGAAACAAAAGTAGGAACGCGATCGCGAGAAAGGCGATCGCCAGAAGTGACACAAGTCAGACTAGAACAGAACACAAGAGGAGCAAAGGCACAGCAAATAATACAATGAGAATGATAAAGAAAATAACAAACGCTAACTAAACGCGAACACCGCACTCATTCGCAACAGCGAACACATTTATAGCGCGGTCTCCGCGTGTTAAGCACAACAGAGACAAGCACGCCTAACTAACCACCGACAGACAAACACAAAACAAAGAATGTGAACGCTTGCTTAACGGTTACCTCACCGAGCCTACAGCAAGCGCCCGTATCAGACAAGACAGACAACCGAGAAACAGGAACTAGGCAGAAAGGATCCACTGCTCTTCCGCCCGAGCAAGTGTGATCCAAGCAGGAACACAGATCAGAAAGATCCACAGCCGCTAACGCTAGTGGCTAGTGCGATCTAAACAAGACAGATCAGATGAGGTAGCCGGAAGCAACCGCAGCTCCAGCTTACACTCCAGAAACTAGATCAGAAGGATCCATAGCCACTAACGCTAGAGGCTATTGCGATCCAGACAAGACAGATTAGAAGGGGCTACCAGTAACTACCGCAGCGCCGGTTAGCACCCCAGACAAACAGAACGATTTCATGTCGACCACCGCTGGGACAGGACAATCGCAACAGACAAACAAACAGATATGCAATCCTAACTGCACTAGGGAAACTGTCTATTGCAGTCCCAAGAATTACTCTAAGATAACTTTAACAAGAAGTAGCTTGGCTGACACTCTAGGAGTGTTTACTACAAACCCTGAAGGAATGACCAGCAAAGGACTCTGGGAAACATAGCTCTTTATACTGCCAGTCATCAAAGGAGGCAGGTAGGGGATTTACATAATGAATGTATGCAAATTCCTTAGCAGCAGAACAGACCAGAAACTTGCAATGGAAAGACAGGTCTCTCTTCCAGAGACCTGCAGCCCACAGACTAGAGGAATGGATCATCACAGTACCCCCCTCTTTAGGGACAGATTCCAGACATCCCTCAAAACTGGTATTTCTACAAAACTCTAACTGAAGACTCATGAAGGTCGGGATAGCCTGACAAGGCCCAATTCCAGAATCAGTCCACCCGAAACCGACCTCATCGGAAGCAGAAGCCACCGAAACATGCCCATCAGTACTACAAGTCTCAGTGTAACACCCATCAGGACTGTGAATGCCAGAGAAGAAGCCATCGACACCCTCCAGACAATACCCACCACCTTCCAGGGAGCGTCCGAAAATACCAAATCTGCCACAATACCTGTTCGAAGTGTCCCTTTCAACACAAAAGCCACTATTGATCCTATCCAGGGTACCAAGCAAAATTTCTCCCGGAATCTCCCAGAACCCTTTGAAGCTCCGCAGAGATCCCAAGAGGCCAGAACGCTCACCAGGCCCACATGGAGAACTACCAAGAACCCCTATGGAGCCTATGATTACTCTGGACTCAAAATTACCAGGACACCCACCAAGATCAGGACTTTCAGGGACCCCCTCTGGGCATGCAAGCAGGCAGGCAACATCAGAGCATGTCTCCACCAAGGAAGCATCGGAGTATGCTGGTGACCGAGGCAAACTTGGGCTTTCTGGGTCACAGAGCACATTGGGGCACACCAGCACAGGAGAAACCTCAGGACATGTCGGGGAACTGCCAACCTCAGAGTCCGACACGACAAGACCAAAACCAGTACCGGGCAGAAAATCATCACGAGTAGAGGTCACTGGTACTGGTCTTTCAAAAGAAGACTCGGACTTAAATTCAGAATTTTCTGTGACTGTAATATCATCATTGACTACACATGAGTGAAGCTCCACAAGAGCTGCAAAGGTAGTCAGCACAAGAGCAATGCCTACCGAAGTGGGCAAAACCTCAGACGGATCTGGGGGGCAGGAGGCATCTCCTAGAAGTTCTGCACCCTTTAGGAGGGACTTGGAAACCTCCAAAACATCAACTAAGACCTCAGAAATGTCATTTTCCAAGTCTTCTATGAAGGATTCTGAACTATCCATGTTACAGGGCTGAACATTAAATACCTCCTGCAGGCAGGGCAGATGTCCCAGGAATGGTTCTACCATATGCTGAGACTGAATTTCATCATCAAGACAGGGATACATAGAACTATCTAGTGAAACTAGCTCTGACTTTCTGAGTTCCGTTTTACTGCAGGCAGATTCCTCCATAGCAGACAAACTAGACTGCAATTCTAAAATAGCAGAGAAGCAGGTGAAAATGGTTGCAATACCTAGACGAGCCTCTAGGGTCACTGCAGGAAATTTTAAACAAGGTAATACTGGCTCATCCAGAGTACAGGGTGGACTCAGAGAACCCTTCTCTGGACACAACAAAGATGCTTCAGTATCAGATTCGCAAACCCAAGGCGCTGTCTCACTCTTAGACTCTGCTAACGATGTCAAATCCGAGGAGTCAGAACGCAAAATTTGCGAATCCAAGATCGCAGTCGATTGCGAAACTGGACAATTTGAAGACAGGGATTCTGAGGTCTCCAGGCTGGATTGCTAGATCTCAGAAACGCCAGCTGACAATGTACTCTTACAAACATCACCTGAATGAAGTACACGTTGTTCATTCAGAATCATTTTCCACATACAAATCAGTGGACTCACAAAGTCAAATTCACACCCCTTTTCTTTTCTTAAGGCAGAAGCAGAACTTATGCATGCTCTCAAGACAGACTCACTTCTGGCAATGTAGTACTCACAAAACGACTTTGAATCGTTCTCCAATTCATACACCAACGCTTCAAGCTGCTTTTCCTGGAATGGGGGCTCCCATTCACACCTGACTAGGTCTGAGCATTCATACTGAACAGTATTAGAAGAAGAAGTTGTGACAACAACATGAGAAACTTTATTAATCATATTAACCTTACTCTTGAAACTGCATAGTTTTGGAATTTTCCCCATAACAAGATCATAGATGGAGGATCTTAAAGTAGTACTGGGAGAAGAAGATCGGTTTTTAACATGACAAGGGATCCTCCCTATCATTGACAAAACTGACACACTCACGCCGATCACAATCGACAGGAACATCTGAGAAACATTCATCAGATTTAAAACAGGGTAGTATTGTCTCATCAGTGTGAGACTTCCCATGACTGTGAAGTTCTTCCTCACATATATAACACAAGTACAATTTCTCACCGGTGCGAGATCTCCCATGAGCTACAGGCAGTAATTCAGGTACAAAAGAGTCCCCACACTCAGAACATGAATAACGTCCTGTGAAGTGAGACCTCAGTGTACAGGTTGGAGAGTCAATACTTTCTTCAGGATCAGACTCACAAACAGATTCAGACACCACACGATCAGAAGATAATTTTTTAAGATTCGTACTGGAATAAACATGTGATGACAGTGTCTCTTTATTAGAAGTAATTGGTTGGGGTGTGTGCAATTTCGTCCAAAATAGTCTGCCACACATAAATCACCAGATCCACATCACACTCATCACATTCATCAGAATCAATCAAAAGGTACATAGAGTCGAGACAATCATTCAAGACATCCGCGCTTTTTGCGATATAAAAATCGCAAAAGGCTTTCCAATCAAAATCAAATTCCTCCAACAAGGCCCCAATTTCCCATGAGGAACATGGCGGTTCAAATAACCCAGTATCTAGATAATCCCCATATGGGTGGGGATCAGGGACGAGCACAGATTTTTTAACTGCTTTAATATAGTGTGCGATCCTACCTATAATAGGATCCACATATGCTTTCGTCTTAGGCAATGACATTTTAAGCAAATCGAAGGTTCCCTCTGCCCTGGGAATTTCGGTTGGGCTGGTCATTCTGTAATGTTTGCAGAATAGTTTTCGTGGTCAGCGCACGAGATGCACACTGACACAGCGAAAACCTTCCACAAGCGTATAATTAGGTGAACCCAGGCTAGGTGCAATGCACCAGCAGAGGGCAATTCCCACCGGCAGATGGCGCTGTGGAGTGCAGACGAGTACAATTGCTGCATGGCCACAGATGCCAGATGGGGATTGTACAGATTAAGACAATGCGGGGCTGAACAGCCCATAAAGAGAAAGAGCACAGGGACAGGACGAATGTGTGTGTTCACCAATCTCGTCGCGACCCTGCGACGGTGAACACACATCAGCAGAAACAAAAGTAGGAACGCGATCGCGAGAAAGGCGATCGCCAGAAGTGACACAAGTCAGACTAGAACAGAACACAAGAGGAGCAAAGGCACAGCAAATAATACAATGAGAATGATAAAGAAAATAACAAACGCTAACTAAACGCGAACACCGCACTCATTCGCAACAGCGAACGCGTTTATAGCGCGCTCTCCGCATGTTAAGCACAACAGAGACCAGCACGCTTAACTACCCACCGACAGACAAACACGAAACATAGAACGTGAACGTTTGCTTAACGGTTACCTCACCGAGCCTACAGCAAGCGCCCGTATCAGACAAGACAGACAACCGAGAAACAGGAACTAGGCAGAAAGGATCCACTGCTCTTCCGCCCGAGCAAGTGTGATCCAAGCAGGAACACAAATCAGAAAGATCCACAGCCGCTAACGCTAGCGGCTAGTGCGATCTAAACAAGACAGATCAGATGAGGTAGCCGGAAGCAACCGCAGCTCCAGCTTACACTCCAGAGACTAGATCAGAAGGATCCATAGCCACTAACGCTAGAGGCTATTGCGATCCAGGCAAGACAGATTAGACGAGGTAGCCAGAAGCGACCGCAGCTCCAGCTTACACTCCAGAAACTGGATCAGAAGAATCCACAGCCACTACCGCTAGAGGCTATTGCGATCCAGACAAGACAGATCAGAAGGGGCTACCAGTAACTACCACAGCGCCGGTTAGAACCCCAGACAAACAGAACGATTTCCTGTCGACCACCGCTGGGACAGGACAATCGCAACAGACAAACAAACAGATATGCAATCCTAACTGCACTAGGGAAACTGCCTATTGCAGTCCCAAGAATTACTCTAAGATAACTTTAACAAGAAGTAGATTCTGCAAATTGTAAAATCCGGTGCACAGGTCCTTAAATAATTAGCTAACCCGATTAAGGGGAAGGCAGGTCACCAAATTATATAAGTAGCGCAAACAAAAGAGTGACCGCCACTCAAAGAACTATAAAATTACAAACCTTTATTGATCAATAACACTTCTAAACACCAGCTAATTCTCCAAATCTAAGACCTCCCCCCCCAATAAAAAACTACATTTGCTATCCTAACAGGAGCGCTCCTGGTTGCTGGGTGTGTGGTCAGGAGCGCTCCTGTTAGGATAGCCAATGCAGTTTTTTTATTGGGGGGGGGGGGGTCTTAGGTTTGGAGAATTAGCTGGTGTTTAGAAGTGTTATTGATCAATAAAGTTTTGTAATTTTATAGTTCTTTGAGTGGCGGAAACTCTTTTGTTTGCGCTATTTAACAAGAAGTAGCTTGGCTGACACTCTAGGAGTGTTTACTACAAACCCTGAAGGAATGACCAGCAAAGGACTCTGGGAAACATAGCTCTTTATACTGCCAGTCATCAAAGGAGGCAGGTAGGGGATTTGCATAAGGAATGTATGTAAATTCCTTAGCAGCAGAACAGACCAGAAACTTGCAATGGAAAGACAGGTCTCTCTTCCAGAGACCTGCAGCCCACAGACTAGAGGAATGGTCAAACAGCTGTCTGCTAGTGCAGCCAGCTGAGCGGATCATCACATCATCACAGCAAATCAGGACCTTACATATCTATCAGCTGATCAAACTGATCACATGCTTCTCCATGAGTTATCCTAATCAGAGCCATCCCTAATTATGAGCACTTTGGCTCAACATAGGTTTAAAACCAACAGCAGAGGAGCCATTGGCAAAGACATGATGAAGAATAGGTTGCTCTGCAGTACCAACATCCAGGGAGGAGGAGCAAAAAATAATAGAACAAAAAAGGAACAAGCACCATGACAAATAATGGCAGACATCAGTTTTCCAGTTGCACTCACCCTTCCTCATCATCAGAGATGCACATGAACAGCTGGAGCTCATTACTTTTGCACTTTTACAACAATGGTTTCTGGAAGAAGTATGGTCACCTACAAAATGTGTGATCAGCAGTTGAAGTGAAACAAAAATGTAACATACTAGAACACATTCCTAGTCATATGGTCATGCACATGACCCAGACCCACAGACAGAGAATTTGAAAGGAAAATGGAAAAAAAAGGTTTGTACCTTGGTGAGCCCCACACCAAACAACTACATTAAAAGAGAACTGCCACACAATGAGGTATTGATGCAAAACTGAATTTACTTTTTTGTTTTGCTACCCCAATTATAGGGAGTAACTGAGTGGCATTGTGAGACACCAACAACAGCAAGACTAGAGAGGAGGCATCCAACACCTCTCTGCTGTAATTGACCACTGTACAAGCTTTCTAGAAATCACAATAACAACACAAAAAAGCCTATTCTCCCCTCCAAATTATTCTAATGCAATTGGAGTTCTGGTTTCATGGAAATAAGAGTTTTGGGACTAATTTATGTGAACTGAATTAAAACCAAACAAAGGCACATTTGACCAGCTCTGCATATGGCAATGCTTGTCTAACATGGAGAACTGTAGAGACACCACTTTTGAAAATTTGTTCCAAGCAATAATGCTCTACACTTACCTAGACTATCCTAATCTATTACACTAAAATGGAACAAGATCTTCAAACTACTCTGGGCTCAGAGCAGGGGAAATGAGGGGGTCAATATGGTTGAGTATCTAACAAGGTAATAGATTCAATGTGTCACAGAAGTATACAATTTATTGCTTATATACATACAGGGATTCCAATAAAAAAATCCCCCATACAAACCAAGTTCAACACAAAATAGCTCCAAACCTTAAAGGGAACCAGAGATAAACATTTGAAACAAAATAAACAGGAGCAGGAAAAAAGGGCGCCGGCTGAGGGTGGACAAAAAGGGCGCTGCTATAGACTTTAACCACTTCAGGATCACAGGTTTTTTCCCTTAAAAACGAAAACGACTTTCACATTTCAGCACTCCTCCCATTCATTCAGTGGTAACTTTATTGTTACTTATCACACTGAAATGATCTATATATAGTTTTTTTCGCCACAAATGATGCTTTCCTTTGGTGGTAGTTTTTGCTATGAATTATTTTATTTTATATGCATTGTAAAAGGAATAATAAGGAAAAAAATAAAAAAAATGATTATTTCTCAGTTTTCCGCCATTATAGTTTTAAAATAAAATGTGCTTTGGTCCATAAAACCCACACATTTTATTTGCCCATTTGTCTGGTTTATTACAACGTTTAAATTGTGTCCCTAGTACAATGTAAGGTGATAATATTTTATCTGGAAATAAAGGAGCATTTTTCCATTTAGGGATGTTTAATACTTTTTCACTTATTACAAGAACTTTTTTTGCAAAATTAACAGTGATATACTCTCATGACATCCGTATTAGAAAAGTCCCTAAGGTAACTATTTATGTAAAAAAAAAATTAAATGATGTAATTTTTTTATTTTTTTTTTTAACAAGTGTTCTATTTCTGTAACTGTGGGGCAGGGTTGGAAGGGGTTAAAAATAATAAAATAAAAAAATAATTATAAACTTTCTATGTAAAACAGTATAGTGGCATAAATAGGTGTATTTTACTTTTTGGCCACAAGATGGTGCTACTGAGACCGTGTTACTATTAATAGAACACAGCTGAACACGGAAGTGTCGGGTCTCAGAGCTTGTATCACATTTACAAGCTCTCAGAAGACACGGGAACGGTGATCGGGATTGAGAATCAAAAGATTCTCACATCCTGATCACAGATGGAGGGGGCTGCGACGGTGGATCGACGGTAAACAGAGCGGGGATCGTGAACGCGATGGTAAGGCCGCATATCTACCCCCCTGATCCGCACGTGTAGTTTAAAGGGGCGTGGATATGCGTACCAAGGATCCTAAAGTGGTTAATGCAATTATCGTTGATACGGCAAAAAAAGCATGAAAAAAGGGCGCTGCGAAAAATTTTGTTTTAGAATTTTACAACGGTATAGTTTTTGTCATATTATTTTGTTAATAAGTACAGATTTTACGTTTTCAAAGGTATTATCATTAATATATCTAAAAGGGTGTTTCTGCAGAGGGAGTGGTTAGTGTTAGGCAACACCAAGGGGAGTGGTTAGGGTTAGGCACCACCAGGGGGGTGGTTAGGGTTAGGCACCACCGGGGGGGTGGTTAGGGTTAGGCACCACCGGGGGGGTGGTTAGTGTTAGGTGCTACTAGGGGAGTGGTTAGTTTTAGGCCCCAGCAGGGGAGGGTTCTGTGTGAGGATGGGTTTGGGTTAAGCAGTATTGACGAAAAACGTTACGACATTTAACATTAATTTTTATTCGTTATTATTTCTTGTTTATTTTTGCAACAGTCATTATCGTTAATAAAGCTTGACAACGATGATTCTCGTTAGCAAATTTCGTTAATACCTAGCACCAAATTCGTTAATAACCCGGACCCTTTTTTCACGGCGCCCTTTTTTCATATACGCAAATAAACATATAAATCAATAGCTTATAAAGAATAAATGCTCTACCTGATCATTTCACCGCTCTGTTTGTGTTTTTTATCTATTTTTATTCTGGTAAAAATCCAACATGGCCGCCAGCCCATACCATTCTTCTTCCATGTCATGAGCTCCTCTGGATGCGCTCTCTAGGCTTGCTGCACTTCTGTACTGCTCAGTGCACAAGCCTAGTTTGGGGGATGCATGTGCAGTGCTCTCAGCCATAGAGCGCACACACCTGGATCAAGTTACGGGACCCGGTATTAGAGCTGCAGAATGCTGAGGATAGCGGCGTGCAAACAATCCGTGCAGATGGGGGCTGGAGGAAGCCCCAGGTATGTATAAATCCTTTATGTGTAATTGGCTCTGGTACACTTTAAACCTTTCTTATGGCCTACAGATGATAATAAAAATAGCAAAAGAAATGTTTACTCTTTCCTAACAGTACAAAGGAAAACATTGTTTCTGTTTCTTCGGAGAGGGTTCTATCCAATTTCTGCAATAAGTAATCACACAGGAAGAAATCTCTTCATAATAGGAAACGTCGGCAGTTAAATGTGAGTTCGTAACCTTCTTTTGTCTGGAAAAAGAAATAACAAAAAGTTTTGCTAAAAGTTACACTATATTTTCACACAGATGAGTTATTGATTATGTTTTGATGCAGTATTATACTAACAAAATGCTTTAAAATAATATTAACAGGCCAAACATTGAAAAATATATGCAAAACAAGGGATGAGCTATTAATAATATTTTGATGCAGTATTATATTAACAAAATGTTTTGTAAAATATGAACAGGCCAAACATTGTAAAATATATGAAAAATGTAAAAAAAAGCAGTGGCATACAGTTTTCTCTAGTTCACTGACTTGACAAAATACAATTTTGCAACTAGTGTAGTTATTTTATTACCTATTAGTCATTAAACTGTAAAGTAATCACATAAATTGTACAACTTCTTAATCAAGGTTTATTAATTCAGTCATAAAGAACGCACTTTCAGAACACTATATTGGAAGACTCCTGAGCCTGGTAGTGTATTATGAAGAATTATACAAATCCAGGGTCTCAATATACAGTAACTATCTTTCATCTCATAAGCATTTTGGATTAAGAAAATGCGTAGGCCAGTTACACATAGTCTGATTGGACATTGTAGCAATATGCTGTGATAAAAACATAGAAATAAAAAAAGTTTTAAAAACTTATGTAGACTTTCTGTTTGGTTGCAAACAGTGTTATCCAGAATGGTAAAACATTTCTTCAAGATCAAATGCTGTGGCTAGCAAATCTCTTTTTAGCTAACATTATTGCCTGTGAGCAAACTTAAAGGAAACCAAGCACCTTTTGGCCAAAATATACTACTGTATATAAAATAAACCTCCCCTGAATGGAGGTTCGTAAATAGAGTGTGCCACATTGAGGGGGGTGACAGCCAGACATTATTTATCTTTGGAACTGCTTCTCCATCTTTTCCAAGGAGGCTTGCAATTGAAGCAGTTTGAAGGTCCTGCAGTGCTGTAGCACAGCCCTGACTGCCACAATGCATGGCAGCAGATGTGGTTCTTATATGTTTCCTATGCACACTTTGGTTTCCAACCACATCCCAAAAACATGGCCGGAACTGTTCTGCCAGCAAATAGTTTGTGGTGAACAACGGGTGTTCGCATTCATCCCCTCAGGCGAACACATGGCATGTTTGAACTGCCCCTATACATTATAATGGAGCCAAAGTTTGACCCCTCACCCTAGAGTCAGCAGAAACATGGCAGTCAATCAGCTATCCCTCCCACCTGGACCCCCCCTACCTACCAGAAAGACAGCACACCAGCCATTTTGCAGTCTGTGTTTGGCTTTTGTGCTAGGCAGATCAGGGCGAGTGTGCTGCAGATAGGGAAAGTGTTAGTTAGGCCTGTGTTCTGTATCCCCAGTGGATTTTATTGCTGCTACAATACCTATTCAGAGGTCACCAACTACATAACACCAGAGCCCTTCTAAAGGCTGTTTTGATCTTGTGATATTGATTTTCAGTGTGTCCACACAGTGCACGTTAGCTGTTGCAGACAGGTACAGTCAGTGCTTAGTGCTACAGTAGTTCACCCTTCTGAGGGCTGTTTTTCTTGCTATAGTTATATTACTATCCTGTGTGTCCAGTGCACACGTTAGCTGCTAGAGACAGGTCTGCTGGTCCTAGTAGTGCATCAACCATAACCCAATAATCCTTCACTGCTACTACTGGCATCTAGAATCCACTGCTGCCCCCTGTATAAGGCCTCAGTGAAGAATCAGTGTGTTTTGGTCACTTAACTGTCATTGAACTACCCCAGCCTTATCATAGTGACTGGAAAACCGTGATCGCATGCACTCCCACAAATGTGCGCACAAGAACGGCAGCCACTACACACCACTACACAAGGGCTGCCGCCGAGAGTATTTGTGTTCTGGATGTGTCAACTACTAAAAACAATGATTTGCTCACCTGATGTTATCACTAAAGCTCTTTATGGTTGTTTGAGTGCATTAAATGCGGCGTTTCATCTGTCATTGTGAACCGGGCATAACCCTTACACTACCTTATCGAAGTGTACGCATGCCGGACTTTTTAAAACACTTAATTCCACAAATTTAGGAATGTAAAGTGATTTCTGCCATTTAGAGATTAAAACATGACTCTGCATCAGCTATATAATTTTTGGTGGGGGTTTTGCCATGGATCCCCCACTGGCATGCCACAGTGCAGATGTTAGGTCCCTTGAAACAACTTTCCCATCACTTTTGTAGCCAGAAACAATCCCTATGCATTTTAAAATTCGCCTGCCCATTGAAATCTATGGCGGTTTGGCAGATTCAACTGTTTGCAAACCTTTGCAGAAAATTCGCCTTCACGAACCAAAATTTCATGTTCGCTACATCAATACATACTGATAGGTTAATTGGCTTTGCTCTAAGAAACTGACTTCTAAAAGCTTTTTCACAGTACAAGAGCTTTTCTAAGCGCTTTGTGATTTTAAAAGCTCTTGCTAATGTTATCCTATGTGTGTGTTCACACTGGAGCGATGTGATATTGTAAAAATCCCCCATAGCATTGCATTAGCAAGAGCTTTTAAAATCTCTAGCGTTTAAAAAGCTCTTGTAGTGTGAATCAGGCCTTAACTCTGCTATGGGTAGCAGATTCTAACTGGAATACATGCACACATAGCATAAGTTACTTACTGAGCACATTACTTACTGAGCAAGTACTGTATTTTTTGGACTATAAGACTCACTTTTTCTCCCCCAAAAGTGGAGGAAAAAAGTCACTGCGTCTTATAGTCCAAATGCAGAGAGTTCCTTACTTGTGAACACCTGCCAATACAAACCTCCAACCCACCGCAATGTCGGGGACGCCCTGTACTGTGCCCATGCAGAGGAGGACTCGGGGGACAAACGGAGGGCACAGGGGGACACAAAGGGGCATAGAAGAGGACACAAGGAGGACAGAGGTGGACACATGGGGACACAAGAGGACACAAGAGGGACACAAGAGGACACAAGGGGGACAGAGGAGGACATGGGGAGACACAAGAGGTACAAGGGGGCATGAGGCACAAAGGAGGCATACTACACAAGATATCCCTTCACCTTGGCTGCACCAGGTTTAGTATATATTTTGTCCCCCTGGTTTTTGTCCTCTAAGCCTAGGTGCGTCTTATGGTCAGGAGCGTCTTATAGTCTGAAAAATACGGTAGCTACTCCTGTCAATGTGCTTTGAGGCCCATAGGAGAAAACCACTTTACTTATGTTAGTGCATTCAATTTCATATTACCCTTTCCAGCATCCAGGGTTGCCAGTCACCATCTTTCCATCTTCCCCTTTACTCACCTGGATAGTCATCTGACACAAGTCGTGTACCCTGCATCACATAAACATCTGGCTAAGAAATGTTGGCAAAAGGTGGTGTGTGAGAGTATGGTAATTGGTGTTCTTGGATCCTGGAAGCACAATAGAGATGATAAGGATAACAGTTCACATCAAAGAAAAGGAAAGGAAGAAACAGACAGACATGTGGCTGGAAGGATACATGTGCCCCTGAGAGCAGAGGCATAACTACATTGAGCCAGGCTCCCATGCAGGGATCTGTCAGCCTGTCACCAACTACCCCCCCCCCCCAGTATTATCCCCTGTCACTCTGTCATGGGTGGCTCAGGGCTGGGATTGCCTGCTCTTGTGTAAATGCAGGGCAGCAGAGCCATTGCAGCCATACATTACTGGCTTTGGCTGGCATAGCAGCTCCTCTGCACTCATTTTCCCTGTAAAAGCAGCGTACGGCACCATGTGACTCTCCCTTGCAGGTCATGGTGTTGTACGCTGCTGATGCAGGGAGTAGTGTAGTAGAGGTGTCCTGCCACCAGCACCCAGCAATGTATGGCTCTGCTGCTGTTCTGCATTTACAGAGGAGCACCCCCCCCCCATGATGGTGGGGACCATGAGAGCTATTGTTATACCCCTGTCTAAGAGGGATTCTATGATTAATTCACTTAGTACCCCTTGGGGAAGTGAGAATGAGTACATGCTAGCATGAGCCCAGCCAGTGTACACTAAGTGCTGTAGACTACTCTCAGTTTTACCACTTTACTACATTGGGAAGCAAGCAGTTAAATAAACCACTGGAATGTTATATGTGTGCTATGTCTTACCTGTTATGTTAGTTCTGTCTTTCAATCAAACAATCTAACTAGAAAATCCAAATCTAAAAAGGAACTTTTGTATACATTAGATGGCCAACAAAGACTAGTCACAGGCCCTCTACCAGTCTGCTGAATATTTGGTGATAAGCAACAGCATGGTAGTAAAGTCATGATTCTGCTCTCAACTCCTGTTATTATCCAACCACTATTAGACAGATAGCACTATGCAATGCAGCAGAGAATGACCGGCTCGTGATGCTGACCCTTATTTTTGCCAGTAGTAAATATATTAGTGTACCCTAATATTAGTTTTGAGCAACAAATTGCAGCAACTTGTATCCCTATATTATAGAAAAATAGCATACTAAAATATAACATAAATAACACAATAATAATTTAATTTTACGATTGTGAAAACATTTCCCTCAATGACATTTTAGTGATTCTCGCATTAAAACCTTTGTTACAGCTTTATGTGAGCAATCCCGCTCAGCACTTTCTGAACTAACCTTTCCCATTAGATATAACCTTGAGTGTAAATGTTCCATTATCTTGTTTGCACACACATTTACATTAAAATATTAAAGGTTTCTAACTGCTTATCTTTGAAGATATTGACATAAATAACTCTATATATATGCAAAACACTTTTTTATATTCAGTATAATAGACAAAAGTCATTTAACGAAACAGCAGGAGGTGTAATTTCATGTAATTGTTTTATTTAGATCAACACTATGTTCAAGTCTGATTAAAGCTTTTGATACATTTCAAACAAAAATTGAGATTTAGTTATCTAACTTTTCCTAAAAGAATTGAAAAAGAGACATTGTAAAAAGACAATTTAGACAAACACAGTAGAAAAGGTGGTGTAACATCCAGCAATTGAATCCTTTAGGATGTAGAATGAAACGTATGGAATAGTTACCCTGGAATAGTTACCCTCAGGGTAGGAACACACTAGGCAGAAACACTAGCATTGCGTAAAACGCTAGCGTTAACGCATATAGTGTAAGTCAATCGGCCACATGAAAAAAAAACAAAACGCATTTGTTTGCGTTCTGTAAAGTGCAATTTTAAAAATGTGAACTTGCTGCATATTTTTCCAAAACGCATCTAAAACACACCTAATGTATGTCATTGGTGATGCAGAGGTATAGCATTTTATTGCATTTAAAAAAAAGTTTGATGTATTTCCGCTTCCTGTTGACTTCCTTGTGATTTGCTTAAAATGCATATAAAAAAAATGCATTTTCAAATTGTATGTGCGAAATGCAAATGCATTAAAATGCAAGAAAAATGCAAGAGCAAATCAAAAACACAAACGCACTCAAAATGCACAAATGCATATGCAGCAAAACGCAACTTTTCACGCAATGCCTAGTGTGTTCCCACCCTCAGAGGGTAAATGGTCAAGCATTTGACCATCTAATCTCTATAGCTACAGCCCACAGCAGCATATACAGTTGTAAAGCATCTGACCAAATTAACCATCAGCAGTTGTACCTGGTTGCCTGGCAAGCACTTGAGGAACAATAATGATAGGTGAGTGTTAATATGTTAAAGTAGAATCTTTGCATCCATGAAAAGATGTGTGACGAACCTCTGAGTACTCACTTGCAGAAGAAGAGCTTGGCCTATTATTTTTGGAATGGCCACAAAAGACAAGTATTCAGAACACTAAGGCATTTTTCTAGCTTATTAAAGTTTGCTTGAGATTTGTGAAATTGCAGATTTATGTATCACAAGATTCACAAGAGCATTGTATTGTATATGCGTATATTCTGTATGTAAAATTTTGGAAACCAGGTCTGCTTTTTCCATGTGTATGATATGGGATTTGTGTTTCAGTGCGAAATGGAATGAAGGAGTGGGAATGTAGAAATTTTGCAGAAAAATTCATGTTTTACACAAACTTTTGCAGGAAAAAGAGAGAGAGAGAGAGAGAGAGAGAGAGAGAGAGAGAGAGAGAGAGAAAAAGTGAACTTGGAGACATACTTATAGTCAAATATATATGGTAATCAAATACTCTGTATCTAACATGGGGCCATATGCAATTAACTTTTTCTCCTGAGTTTTCTCCTAGGGGATAATTTTTCATCTTCGATTTAAAAAAGTTTTTTTTTAACGCTTTGTAATGGAAAAAGTCCCCAAAAGCAATAGAAAAAGTACTATCAAAATTATTTTGAGTATTTTTTTAGTCCATGCTGGTGGTTTAAACTGCATTTTATTAACAAGTTTAGGACTCTCCGTATCAAAGCCTTCTTCTCCAAACCCGATTCCATCAGCAGACCACCTCCTCCCGGGGCCCATCCATTTCCACCAGAAGTTGACCTGAGAATGTGTAGGGCCAAAAGTAAGTGGCTTCCACCAACCACATGCCATGCTGTGGAAACATTTATTAATATGGTGCAACATGACCTCACCAATGTCGGCAGAACTGATCATCCAGCCCATTCAAATTTATCTTCACAAGAACGTAATGCACTTAATGCATTGTGTTCGGATCCTGAGCTGGTCATCAAGCCTGCCGACAAGGGTGGTGCCACAGTGGTAATGAACTACTCAGACTATAGGAGGGAAATAATGAGACAACTTAACGATACTAATGTCTATCTGAAACTTGCAGGTGACCCGACTTTAACAATCAAGAAAGAAATCGACAGCCTAATCCTCCAAACCTTAGAGGTTGGCATTATAACAAAACAGTTACATGATTTCCTCTCGACCCCTTTTCCTCTCACTCCTCTGTTTTACGTTCTACCGAAAATTCACAAAAGCCTGGCAAATCCACCAGAGCGACCGATTGTGGCAGAAACCAATTGTGTCTTCCAACCACTTGCTGTCCTATTAGATCAGGTTCTACGTCCTAGGGTATCCTGCATGCGGTCATTTCTTCTTGATACCACACACTTTCTTTCTAGAATCTCTAACTTTGGTACTTTTCACTCCCAAATCTTTCTCTGTACAATGGACGTCACTAGCCTCTACACTTCTATCCCTCACGAATCTGGCATTGCGGTCATTCGAGACAATTTCAATCAGATGAATCTTACTTCCGAATTAACAGACTTCCTCCTGGGGTTGCTGAACCTGGTACTCGCCCGCAACTACTTTCGCTTTGAGGATAGCTTTTTTCAACAGCAGCAGGGCACAGCAATGGGGAGTAATGTGACCCCAGCTATGCTAATCTTTTCATGGATTCCTTCAAACACAGGTATGTGTATACCCATAACCCTGTACCTCAGCCAGACATTATGCTGGCTGAGGTACATAGATGACATCTTCTTTATATGGACTGGCAGTGAGGCATCACTGTTGTCCTTTAAGGATGGCCTTGATCACTATCTTCCAACGATCTCTTTCACTTTGGAATATAGCCAGTCTGAAGTGCACTTCTTAGATGTACTGGTAACGTTTCGTGATGATGTTTTACATACCTCCCCTTATACGAAACCCACTGACAAAAACACATACTTGCAGGCCAAAAGCTATCATCTACAATTTCTTAAGAAGGGACTTCCTTACAGCCAGTTTTTGCGCTTACGCCGCATCTCCTCAACTGATGAGGCTTTCTATTGAGAGGTGAGTGCCATGTTCAGCAACTTTAGGAAACGAGGCTATGATGAACAACTCTTCTCTGAGGCTCTGGCTAGAGCCGCAGATAAGGATCGATCTTCTCTGCTGACGTAAAATCCCAAACCTGACTCTAAACGTATTCCCATGGCACTAACTTATTCCCCTTTATCTCTACAGGCACAAAAGGTGGTAAGAAAACACTGGTATGTGTTGCACAGCGACCCTGCATTGGTTGATACATTCCGTGAACCTCCAATTTGTGCTTTTCGACAGTCCAAAAATCTAAAAGACTCCTTGGTTCATGCTAAAAGTGTTAAACCGACTATCGGAAGTCATGGCGACTGGCTCTCAAATCTACCAACACCAACGGGTATGTTCCCATGCGGGCACTGTGCACAATGTAGCTATGTCTATAGGGGTAACGCTTTTCCACACCCACGTACAGGGGAACGGTTTGTACTGAAAGGCTTTGCTAATTGCTCAACCACATGTGTGGTTTATTGCCTCTTTTGCCCTTGTGGCAAACTATAAGTTGCCCAAACTACAAGAGAGGTACACACCAGGATAAGTGAACACCGCAGCAACATACGCTGTGGTGAGATGGACTCACCGGTAGCACGACATTTTTGTGAGGCCGGCCATAATGTCATGCAGTTAAGATACAGGGTGGTGGAGGAAGTGGCCCCCTCATATAAGGGAGGTGATAGGGAGTTGAAATTAATGCAGAGAGAACTTTACTGGATCTATAAGTTAGACAGCAAATTTCCTCATGGTATGAATGAGGATACTAGTCTGGTTCCTTTTCTTAAGCAATTGGGCTTATATGCTGTTGTTGGTGTTCCTGGTGTGCTCCCTGCTTGTCCCAGTGTGTGGGTGACTCAACACATGTCTTGCCTCATTGCTGGTGCTATATTGCACCCAGTTTAACTTTGCCTATGTTTTCAGGGCTCCTTCTCCTTTAAGTGATTATTGCAACTTCCTTTTTTTATGTATATACTTATGTTTGTCTATTTTTTGTTTATACCACTAGATGGTACTGTGTATGCCGCTGGAATATGGACACCTGCTTCTATTCTTCAAGACCCGCGCTTTGGACTGTGTATTAACACCACCGTCTGCCCCCAGCATCTATACTGAGCCATGGTGTGTGTCCTGGTCCTCCATCCCCGCCTACGCATGCGCGGCGGCCATATTGGAGTTGGCTCTAGCCGCTTTGATTTGGCTGGCAGCACAAGGCGGGTATCGGAGGTACCAGAAGTGACGTCATGACGCACGCGGCGCGCGCCGCGTAATGTCATTGACGCCAGACGGGCCGGCCCGGGTGTCCAGTGCGGGTGTGCTTCTGCTCTGCCATAAGGTATATAAACTTTATAACATCCGGATCCCACTACAGCAGCCTAAGAAGCCTCTAACTGATACCCTCTGACAAAGGGACCCCCCGAAATGGCGCTGTCAGGGTATTATACCTCTATGGGACATTGCATTGCCACATGCTGAGTGCTCGCTATTTGCATTTTTGTGTAGTTGCTTCATTATATGCTGTTAGCTGTTCAATGTACTTTGCTGCTTACAGAGGCTGCGTGTCTCTAGGGGGATTGTGTTGTTTTACCCCAGTGTATCCCAGTGTATACTATTTCTGTACTCTATATGTTATTTGCCTAAACAGATGTGTTTTTTGATACATTTCAATACAAATCTTTATGCAACCTACTTTGCTGGTGTGCGAGTCAATACTTTTTTATTAATAAGTTTGAAAACATCACGTAGGAGAAAACTCAGGAGAAAAAAGTAATTGCATATGGACCATGGTGTTATATGAACAACTAAAAAACAAACAAATTCCCAGAACTATATACATACTATATACACACAAGTACAATGCACTATAAAGAGGAGAAGCTAATTAAACAGATAGATAGACAGGAAGACCTTTGATGAGTCAACATGAACACAGGACATGTGTATCTAGCCAATTAAGGACTTAACTGCAAAAAAATGAATTAATAAAGGGTTATTTATCTAAATGTCTTTTATTTACACCATATATATATATATGTGGGTTTGTGATTTTTTTTTGTTATTTGTGTGGTGCCATCTGCCATGCTAATGAAATAAGTATTCTCAAAAGTTTGTTCCAGAAAAATACCAAAAAAACAAGAAAAATCAAACACAGCTAAAAGAGCAAGCTTACGTTTTGAATTGCCTTACCCAGTGTAATGATTGTGGAACTTTCTCCGTTATCAGCGCACAAAGCGTGCGCTGACACGGCGGAAATCCTCCACAAGCCTGTAATTGCAGGCACCCAGCAAAAGGTGCTACGCACCTGTAGAGGGAAATTCCTGTCGGCAGATGGCGCTGGGGAGTGCAGAGAAACCAATCCTCTGTACCTCCACAAATGCCAGACAGGAATTGTACGAAGCACAGAACGCAATCGCAAGAGAGGCGATTGCGAATGAGAACGAGCAAAGGGACAGGTTTTATGTGTGTGCGCCAATCCAGTCGCCACCCCGCGACCGCGCACACACAACCGCTGATATGAAATAGGAACGCGATCGCGAGAGGTGCGATCGCCAGACGTGACACAAGGCAGATCAGAATAGTATACGAGGGTAGCAAAGGCACAGCAAATCATACAATGAGGAGATGCGGAAAATAACAAACGCTAGCTAACCGCGAACACCGCACTCATTCGCAACAGTGCACGCGGTTATGCGCGGTCTCCACGTGATAAGCACAATAGAGACAAGCACGCCTAACTAACCATCAACAGACAAACATGAAACAGAGGACGCGAACGCTTGCTTAACGGTTACCTCACCGAGCCTCCAGCAAGCGGTCGTAGCGGACAAGACAGACACACGAAAACAGGGACAAGCGAGAGATAGGATCCACAGCACTAGCGAGAAGAGAGTGCGATCCAGGTACAGAGTAGCAGAACAGAAGGATCCACAGCACTAGCGAAAAGTGGCTAGCACGATCCTAGAAGACAGAACAGAAGGATCCCCAGCGCTAGCGAAAAGTGGCTAGCGCGATCCCAGGAGACAGAACAGAAGGATCCCCAGCGCTAGCGAAAAGTGGCTAGCGCGATCCAAAGAGACAGGTCAGAAGAGATAGCTGGTAGCAACCGCTGCACCAGCTATACTCCAAGAACAGAGATCAGAACCATTTCCTGTTGACCACCGTTGGGACAGGACAATGGCAACAGAACAAACAAATAGAAAATACAACCTGACTGGGCTAGAAGGGGAGCCTAAAGCAACCCCCAGGAATTAACTATACTAGATAGCAATGGCTGACACTCCAGCAATGTCCATCAGGAACAGACCATGGAAGGGAAATGACCAGCCAAGCCTTCTGGGAAACATAAAGCTCTTATAGTGCCAGTCATCAAAGAAGGCAGGTAGGGGATTTGCATAACGAATGTATGCAAATTCACCAGCAAGAGAACAGACCAGAAACTTGCAATGGAAAGACAGGTCTCTGTGCAGCCAGCTGAGCGGATCATCACACCCAGCAAAAGTAATAACTAAGTGCTACAAAACAAACAGTCTAAACTGATGTGATTCATCATTACACCCTAACAGCAAAAGGTCAAAGATAAGGAAGACATGATACACCTAATGGTCAGTGTTAATAAGTACATATGACTTGCCCAAAATAATAGTGTCTGGACAGTCCCCTGGTAGAAGGCTATTGCTGGAGATTATAAAATATAAATGAATAAATGAAATTGTCAAACAACAGAGGCGCCAGCAAGCATAAAATATTTAAAATTGTTAAAACAAAGGGGGGGGGGGGGGGGAGGGATGTCGGTGGATTCACCTCCCTCAAGTAAAGACCAGCCAATGAGCCGTAGATAAACAACAGTGTTATTTATTAGGGATTCTCCAGGTAACGCAACGCGTTTCACGGGCAAAGCTCCCGCTTCATCAGGCAATCAGAACGGAGAAAACATTAGAAAGTCATGTCCTGGTTAGAGCGCCTGATTTTAAATATTTTATGCTTGCTGGTGCCTCTGTTGTTTGACGATTACATTGATTAAGTCCACCCTGGGTGGAGGGGTGCATCCCCATATCTCTTTTTCCTGTCTACAGAGAGCGACATTTTTAATACCTGAGTGGGGTCAGATTATAATTCTCCCCACCTGCCGTTCCAGTGGTTGCCTGTGTGGTAAGCCAATTTTGTGAGTATATCAACTATTCATTTACATTTGTTTCCAATCATCCTGACATACTACACCATATCGGGCTCTCGGTCTCATTTTTGTTTTTCATAAGCCAATAAATGAATAAATACCCGTATACCATTTATACATATGTAGATAAACCAAACAGCCAGGATAAATAATAACCTCTAGTGGCATCCAAGTCATCCCGTTATGCAAATGCACTACATCCTAGAATATTGTGTGGTAATAATAACTCCTGCACAGCAAGTTACATAGTCCCCATAGATCAGTTAACAAACTTCCAAGCAAAGTGGTGCTTCATTTGCTGTTTAAAAACTCCGGAGAGGCAAGATAGCAACAATGTAATGTTGTCTCAGCATTCAGCATCCTCCTTTCTATCCCCAAGCTTAATGCCTCACAATATTTTTCAGCTTTGTGCTCTGTAGCTCCTGAGCCAGAAAGCAAATGCTGGTACCATGTGGGCATCATGCAACAAGGCCTCCTACATCGACCACATTCCACAGGTGTATTTGAATCTTATTTCCTATAAAATGTTCTCAACTTCCTCTCAATAAGGCAATGCTGCCTTCCTGGAGATATAAATGATTCATGATTAAGAGACATACCACAAAGCTGAAAGAAGCCTATGAATCGATGAGCCTGTAAAACTAGCATAGAATGCATACAGTGCCCCAATCTCCAGCAATAGCTAGATAATGAAGAAAACAATATTTTAGACTTAGGCATATAAGACTATTTTTCGGATGAATTAAATGTACTTATTAGCATACATTAGGTGTTTTACGTCTGCCTACCTTTGACCATTTGATATTGTAGTATAGAAATCTTAGCAATTTAGACTGCCTTTTGGCTCACTTGGAGTTTTTCCTCTACATACTTTACATGTCCTACTGACAGACAAGTTTGACTGACTTATGGATGTACTTGGAAAACTTTGCCAATCCTTTCCAAATATATACATGTGATGCAAAAACTGTGATTTTTTTTGTGTCCTCTGATGAAACGGCTAGAGAGCCATGAAACACGTGTCAGGCATTCATTTACAAGAGACACGGCTCACATAAAGATGTCTGTAATTTTAAGCTGATTGGTCACAATCCTTTGAGGGACATTTTATGTTCATAAAAGCTGAGTTAAAATGTACAGTTATTGTTTAATAAAACCCCAATTTTATGTGTTCTACATTTTGTGTTTAGATAATTGCTTCGATCTTGGTTGCGGGCCCTACTCGCTGCTCCCCCCGCCTCCTGTATAGCTCCGCTCCCCACCTGCATCCCTTCATTCCCTGCCTCTGTAAACTACCTCCAATCGGCTTATGGAGGCGGGAAGGGAAGGGACGCAGGCGGGGAGCCACACTATAGAGGAGGCAGGGGAGCGGCAGCGAGTGGCAGCCTGAATGTAAACAGCAGACTAGCAACAATCTGTGTGTCGCTAGCCTGGCGGTTTTTATAAGGGTGGACAGCAGAGCATGGGGGAGCCTGGGGGCACACTATGAGGACACAGAGGCTGGTGATAATATGTAGAATGTGCCTCTGTGTCCTAATATTGATTGCAGACACCCACCTCAGGTTCTCTTTCTATGATGCTGTATAAAATATCATTCAAAATATATGCTGCTCAAATGCAATATTAAATGTTTGTGCACACCGGCCCTTAAAGAGGAACTCCAGTGAAAATAATGTAATGGAAAAAGGGCTTAATTTTTTACAATTATTATTTATAAATTATTTAGTTAGCGTTTGCCCATTGTAAAATGTTTCCTCTTCCTGATTTACATTCTGACATGTATTACATGGCAACATCTTTACTGCTGGCAGGTGATGTCTGTGGAAGGAGATGCAGTTTTTTTGGCAGTTGGAAACAGCTGTTATTTCCCACAATGTAACAAGTCTCTCACTGACACAGTGTGATGTCAGCACCCTGGTGCTGACATCACACTGTGAGAGGGGTTTCACCACAATATCAGCCATACAGAGCCCCCTGATGATCCATTTAAGAAAAGGTAAAGATTTCTCATGGGAAAGCGGTTATCAGCTACTGACTGGGATGAAGTTCAATCCTTGGTTATGGTTTGTTTTTAACTGCTAAAGGACTTGTGCAGCACTGATCTGGCTTTATAACAATTTTATAACAAAATTGGAATTTCCTTTTGATCTTCTGCATGAAAGGAAATTAAAGAAGCAATGGGCTATTAATATAAAACACAATTTAATAAACTATTTTATAGAATAAGTAAGCATATTATTTAATGAAATATTGTTACAATTATTTCATTTTATGTCCTAGAAAAAAAAAATACAGTGAGGGTAGTAAAACTGTTTATGCATAATTTGTGTTAAAATTATATCACTAATTACAGCATGTGTCTTGCTTAGAATTCTTCTCCAGTAAAACATGCTTTTATATTATTTATTTTTTTAATGCAACTTTAATGTGGGAAGATATAGTTGCAAGTTGTTTAATCTACAATATGCATCTTTTAATATATTCCAATTATTAAGTCTATGGGATGACAGGCTTGAAACAGAAAGCATTGTGACATTTCTATAATATTCCAGTGTGAAGTACATACAGACATAGCTTTGTTCGTATTTTTGTCATTTTGCACAGATAATATGTCACAATAGGTGAAGTACAAAGAGTGTAGAATCTATATACCAGCAGCTCCTTATTTGAGTTTCCTTTAACACCAAAATAGTTTGTCATTAAGTTTCCTTTTAGTTTGTCTACTTTTGCAAATTACTCATGAATTATTCAGTAATACAACAGGGTTTCAGGGGAAAATCTTTTAAAAAGCAATCAGAAACATTTTTGCCTGTAAATTATTGAGTGCTCTAGAGATGCAAAAGTCAACTTTTCTGGGTAAGCTAAAATTGTAGCATTGACTAATGTTATGAATAAAAATTAATGAGTGAGGGATAGTTGATTTCAAGTGCTGCACACATGCGAGCACATTCAGTATGGATTGCTAGAAGATATTACTGCACATAAACCCCATCCTAAGCAAGTTTAATAATTTTGTCAAATAATCCTGATGCTAATATTGACTGAATAAAATAACCTTAAATCCCTTTACTTCCTTTATGTTCCACCCCACCATATATACATTTTCTTCCTTGATGGATGCACCTCACATCATACTTTTCATCCAGGCTCTTCTTACACTACACATCCTCTTACTCAACTCACCCATCCAAGCCCCGCTCATATTATAAATGTCCTACCTTCCCCTCCCCACACAAATACAGTCAAGCCATTATTTTATGATGCACCCCTCTCCCAACTGGCTAAGAAACCCTGTCAGTTAGGACCACATCTAGGGATTGTGGTGCTTCTTGGGGCCCTTGCTCACTGTTCCTCACTCCATACCTTTAGTGATTCCACTCTTCCTCTCCTACTTTCCTTTGATCTCCCCCTATCTCCCTCCTAGATATATACATATAATAGGGCTGCGCTGCCTTTAAATATTAGTATCCAAGTTAATCCTCTTTTTCCTCCCCTGTTTTATATTCAATACTATAAATCAATTCAACCACATTCCTCAGAACAAAAAAGGTTTAGACAATAGTCCACTATGGTGCAGTCAGACCTTACTGCAACCAATAATCTGACCGGAACTGTTGTTTGAAAATAAGTTTGTCAGACCTCCATGAAATGGCAACCAGAGAATTTTGTTAATAAAGTCACTTCCTGTGGGATCGCTGCTTCACTTTTTCCAGAAATGGCATTAGTGTAACTCGCTGAGCTGCGCTCACCAAAATTTCCTATAAGACATAAACATGCTGTACATAGCGTAATGCTGTTAAAACATCATATACACCCCAGTGATAGTGAATTCTGTGACACTCGTGTATCCACTCCCCAAATCAGATTACGCTCACCAAATTGTAGCCACCTCAAACAAGTGCCAGTGGAGTGATTTGTACTAGAACACTAGATCCACCTGTTGTTTGAGGTGGCTACCATCTGGTGAGCGCAATCTGCTTTGGGGAGTGGATACACGAGTGTCACAGAATTCACCATCACTGGGGTGTATATGATGTTTTAACAGCATTACGCTATGTACAGCGTGTTTATGTCTTATAGGAAATTTTGGTGAGCGCAGCTCAGCGAGTTACACTATCTCCCTCCTAGAGTATCCTTCTCATTCCCTGCCCAGAGTGTCCTCCCTGGCATCCCAGGTGCTCCTACTCCACCCTTTCATAGCAAGCACCCCACTGCTCCTGCTTTCATATCCCAGCAGCAGCAGTGGCATACCTCATGTGTCTAGGCCCCATATTGCTCAAAGTTTGACATCAGTCATATAGCCACTTTTTCATATCCAGAGCCAATTGCACAGATATTATGGCGGTATACCTTCTGCTCCATGCTGCTTGATGTGGAGTCCAGACAGGTGGGCTCCATTATTGCAGGTGGAGGAGGAGAGACTAGGACTGCCTGGGATACTGCAAACAAAAACTCTGAAAGGGTGGAGGTGACTAGGCATGAGTCCTAGAAGTGACCAAGTGTCACTTAGAGTGTCAGAGTAATTGTTATGTTTGTTAAAGTGGTTTCCACTGGATATATTGCTGTGTTACAGTTCATTCCAAATTACTGTACATCACAACACATCTCTAAAAAGAAAAAAAATGCTGTGTGTTTTTGAAAGGCTAAAACATTTATAGTTATAAAAAAATATATACATAGCTGAGATATGTAGTGTTCTCAGTCACCCTTGTGGATCCCACTTGCATAATTCTAGTCTATGATTGTCTATGTCTATGATAGTCTTGATAGTCTATGATTGGGCAGCATGGGGGCACAGTGGTAAGCACTCTTGCCTTGCAGTGCTTGGTCCCCAATTTAAATCTTAGACAGGTCAACACCTGCCAGGAGTTTGTATGTTCTGGCCGTGTCTGTGTGGGTTTCCCCCTGACAATCCAGTTTCCTCCCACAACCCCAAAAAAATGCAAATAGGTTAATTGGCTTCCCACTAAAATTGGCTCTAGACTATGATACATGCACCACACAATACATACATAAATATATGACTATGGTAGGGACTAGATTGTGAGCCCCTCTGAGGGACAGTTATATAATTTGGATCCGGCATGCTGGGCTGATAGGATGTTCAACAGCAGTGTGGAGATATGCAGGTTGTTTATAGCCCAGTATGCCATATCTTATAGTGTTGCGTATGGAAGCGTGACCAAAGGTATGCGGAGGCTGTGCATTATATAAATGGTGCACGGCTAAAGGGAAAAGGAGGTGTTTTAACAGATGGCTGGGATGGCGACGAGAATAGAGCGATAGGATTGGGTGACCTGGAGAGAGGGGGTGGGACATTGAGTTTAAAGCACTCCTGGCCAATCACTGCACCAGCTCCTGATGAGTCACGTACTGTGACGAAACTAGTCGGGCTGGACCCTAGACAGCGTGGAGTGCACGGCAGAGAGTGGGGCAACGCGGAAACCACACGGAAGGCTGACCGCGCGACAGCCTAGCCGGGTAGCAACGCAACATTTGGAGAGCCCTCCGGAGGCCACCAATACGGGGGAGAGCCCGTTGGAAAAAACTCATGCTGTTTTTATCTGGAGAAAATTGTACGTGCAATAAATTTTAAAGCTTTTAAAGTGCATACAGTATTACGCTATGAGAGATTTTTTTATTTGGAGGTAAAAATTCAGCAGTCTTGGGATAGCATCAAGGATTGGCCTAATCCACAGTGAGACCAGTAAAGACACAGATCAATAAGGTCGGGGGTGACCTGGGAATAACCCCAAGGCGTGATTAAGACCTAATTGAAGGTCTTAGAAGAGGGTGAGTCCCTTTCCAATATCTGGTGTATTGGTGATGAGACTCAAACCTGCAATCACAACATAGAAGAGTCTTATGAGAGAGAGGTTTTCCTCCTTCAGTAGCAGGACTGTGTAGCGCTTCAATATTGAATCCAAATTGAACTGTCCTTTAAGATATTGGCGCACTGCCTGAGTTATTTGTATACATTTGCGCTTCTCAATTGTGTTGTATTTCTGGTGTTTAAAAATGAATGGTGCAGCATCTGTAGATGTATTTGAGCAAAGGAACAGACGTATTGTTAACCTGGATGAAATATTTATAGTAAGCAGGGATGGTAATAACCTTGATCAGGAATTTAAGAAATTACAAACAATTATGACGAAAGAACAAAGTACGTGGTGGGATGTGGCCACACTCACCAAATATCATAAGGAGGGGATAGTCCCCAAAAGACTCAGATGGGATCTGATGGCTAATGATGGGGAGGATAATGAAACTAATGATGAGGAATGGAAAGAATACTTTGATAAATGTGGATTAGGTCTAATACAGTTACTGATTAAACATAAAAATAGAAGACTGGAAAGACTGGGGGGGGGGGGGGGAGATAGAGGAAATCAAGCAGAACCTCCAAAGTTTTAAAGGGATAGAGGAATACAAAATCAAGTCAGAAAAAGTTAATGATGTGCTACAAAAGAATGAGAAAGAAATAGTGAGTGAGAAAAAGAGAAAATTTCAAAGAGACGATGAAGCATATAGGAAAAATGAGGCATATAAATGGCAGATAAAAAAGAAACAGGAAGCAAGCAAAACTTTGAATGGACAAGAGGTAAGTACCAATAGTGGGGAACAGAGCAATGAGGGGAGAGGACACCCACAGGAGTATGGAAATAGAGTAAATCAGGGGAATGAGGGGAGGGGACCCCCACAGGGCGGAAATGGAGGACAGGTCCCAGTGAGCACACAGAGGGGGGTGGGAGTGTGGAGGGGTGGTGGAGGGGCACCCAGGGGTATGTATGGGGGTGGAGGAGGTGCTCATCAGGTGGGAGGACCCAACAGAGGTAATGGAAATCCAGGACCGTATGGGGGGCGACCGAATAGGGGGGGGGGGGGAGTTAGCGAATAGGTATCAGAATTATGGAAATCAATACAATTTTCCAGTGTTTAACAGATATGACCCATTGAGGCAACAAGAACATGTGGAACATTTTTTAGACTTGGATCCGGGGAGGGGGAGGGGAGATTGGGGATGGAGGGGGGAGGGAGGATACAGAAACTATGCGGGCAAAAGAGGTCCCGAAGAGGGGTACGGGGAGGGAGAAGAAGGAACCAACAACAACAAAAAAAGGAACCAGTAGGACAGGGCATATACAATTTGAGTGGGATACCCTTAGATAAGAAGGAAATTCAGTTGCTGGATAGAGGGTTAAAATATGCACCAAGAAAGGGCCTCAACAAATTCCAAACGTATATTGACATTAATAAATTTACAAGGAACTTACATCTAAAAAAATACTTCGCAGGCAGAGAAGAACCCAAGAGAAGGGAAGTGGTAGAATCTGAATATAAACAGACCAACTTGAGAAATAGATCAACTTTTAACCCCCAAGACCACAATTATAATGCAATAGAGGTGTTTAAAAACATGGTGGTTAAAGATTTAGAAACAATTCCCAATAGAAAATATGATAGAGAACAAGTAATAGCAAAAAATATGATCAAAGAAAAAGGTCTGGTGGTGAGACCGGCGGATAAGGGGGGAGGGGTAGTGGTCCTTGGCAAAAACCAATATAATGATGAGTTGGACAGATTGATAGCAGATAGGGATACATATGTACCACTAAGAGGAGACCCCACGGGTGAGTATTTAGGGGAACTGAGAGATCTGTTGAAGGAGGGGTTAAATAAGGGTATGGTTACCAATGATGAATTTAGGTATATAATTCCCAATAAACCTTGAATACCGGTGATATATCAAGTGCCAAAAATGCACAAAGATCAAGTAGGACGTCCAATATTGAGTGAAATCGGGTCGGTAACACATAAATTAGGAAAGTACTTGGATCAATTCTTCCAACCAATAGTAGAAAAGCTACCTTATGTATTGAAAGATACAAAGCATGTCCTGCAAATTGTAGATGGTATTGATCTGGAGGGGGGGGGGGGAGCTGTTGGTAACGGCTGATGTGGCATCATTGTACACAAATATAGCACATGACCAAGGGATTGAAGCAGTCAAATATTACTTGGAGAAGGAAGGTGGAATGCAGGGGGATCAGATACAATATCTTTTGAAGTTATTGCAGTTTGCACTGGAGAAAAAATTATTTTTGGCATAAGGGAATATTTTATAGACAGCACAAAGGATGCGCCATGGGGGCGAGCTTTGCCCCAAGTTTGGCAAATATGTTTATGGGGAAATGGAAGGAAAAAATTGTCACGGGTGAATACAAAGAAAAAATTAAAGTATGGGTTAGATTTATAGACGATTTGTTTATTGTATGGGGGGGGGGGGGATGATGATTTGGGCCAATTCCTGGAGGACCTTAATCATAATGATAATAATATTACACTTAGTATTGAGTCTGATCCCCAGCAGGTCCATTTTCTAGACTTGGAATTAAGGAGGGTGGGGAACAAATTGGGCACTAGGAGCTTTTTCAAGAGCTCAGACAGAAATGGATATATACCTACATCGAGCAAGAGCAACCATCACCCAAGATGGATCAAAAATGTCCCTAAGGGGCAATTTTTGAGAATGAGAAGGAACTGTACTACCACAGATGATTATTATTTACAGAGTGGAACCCTAAAGGGGGAGATTCATGGAGAGAGGGTACAGAGAGGAGGAGTTAGACAAACAAATACAGGAAATTAGCAAGAGGGATAGGAGGGAACTCATTTTTGGAGAGGGAAGGAATGTAAATGAAGGGAATCAGAAGCTGGCAATCATAACGGACTACAGCTCTCAATATAGAAATTGGGAGAGGGTGGTTAATAAACATTGGGGTATCCTAGGTACAGATCATGTACTAAGGAATATTATATCAGAGAAGCCAAAGTTTGTATACAGAAGGGCCCCAAATCTGAGGAATTTGATGGTCCCCAGCTGTGTAGACCCCCCAAAAAGGGAAGAAAGGTTACAAAGATGGCAGGAGGAGGTTTTTTTTCCTTGCCGGAAATGTAAGGCATGTAGAGAGGCTAATCCAGTAAAAACAAAGGAAGTGGTATCATTTGCCAATGGACGTAAGTTTAAAATCAAACAGTTCATAACCTGTAATGACAAACATGTAATATATGCATTATGGTGCCCGTGTGGTTACCAATATGTTGGGCGGACAACGAAACAGCTGAAGGAAAGGATGGGGGAACACACTAGAAATGTCCAAAAGGGTTAACACAACCATAGTGTCCCAACACACTTTGGGGAATGTCATAGATGTGACCCCAAGCTTATGTCTTTCTGTGGGCTCAAAAAGATCAAAGCGGAATGGAGAGGAACTGACATGCTGAGAAAAATATCACAGGAGGAAACACAATACATATATGAAATGGGAACGTGGGGACCTAGGGGCCTTAATATTGATATAGACCTTGTCTGTTTTTTGGGAGAAACCTGAATGGGGTGAATAGGGGTGGGAATATATGGGATAGGGATTGATGTCCTGTAAAGATAAAGCCTTTTGTTTAAAATATTATAGGTTATGCGCAGTAATATATGCCTTATATAAGGGATAATGGGTGTTTAACCACTTGCCGACCGCACGCTTATACCGTGCGTCGGCAAAGTGGCAGCTGCAGGACCAGCGACGCAGTACTGCGTCGCCAGCTGCAGGCTGATTAATCAGGAGGCAGCCGCTCGCGCGAGCAGCTGCTTCCTGTCAATTCACGGCGGGGGGCTCTGTGAATAGCCTGCGGGCCGCCGATGGCGGCTCGCAGGCTAAATGTAAACACAAGCGGAAATAATCCGCTTTGTTTACATTGTACGGCCGTAAGGCAGATTGGCGATCCCCGGCCAATCAGCGGCCGGGGATCGCCGCCATGTGACAGGGGACGTCCTGTCACTGGCTGCACAGGACGGATAGCGTCCTGTGCAGCCCTGATCACCGGGGATGAGCAGGTAGGAGAGGGAGGGGGGAATTTCGCTGCGGAGGGGGGCTTTGAGGTGCCCCCCCCCCAACAAGCCTGCCCACCAGAGCGATCAGACCCCCCCTGCACACCATCCCCATAGGGGGAAAAAAGGGGGGCGATCTGATCGCTCTGCATGAAACCTGATGTGTGCTGGGGGCTGCAGAGCCCACCCAGCACAGATCACAAAAAATAACGCTGGTCCTTAAGGGGGGGTAAAGGGTGGGTCCTCAAGTGGTTAAATGACAAAGAACCTATGTGTATGATGAGGGACGGTAATAACATGTAGGGAATATATAAGGATGTAAATGCCTAATGTACTTTAATGTAGATAACACATGCCCAAGGTACATGCTTAGTGTGAGGTAGTATGGGCAGTAAGTATGCCTAGTTAATTTGTGTAGCACATTGTTATATAATGGTAGGATTAATTCATATGAAGAAAAACCTTTGGATAAGATACTGATGTAGAAATTTTTTTTTAGGGTGTAATGGGGGTTTTTGAACTGTTTTTATATGTAAAATGGACTCTCCCAGCGTTGGGGAATGCGCTGGGATGTTTTGGATCCAGCATGCTGGGCTGATAGGATGTTCAACAGCAGTGTGGAGCCCAGTTATAGCCCAGTATGCCGTATCTTATAGTGTTGCGTATGGAAGCGTGACCAAAGGTATGCGGAGGCTGTGCATTATATAAATGGTGCACGGCTAGAGGGAAAAGGAGGTGTTTTAACAGATGGCTGGGATGGCGATGAGAATAGAGCGATAGGATTGGGTGACCTGGAGAGAGGGGGTGGGACATTGAGGTTAAAGCACTCCTGGCCAATCAGGGCACCAGCTCCTGATGAGTCACGTACTGTGACGAAACTAGTCGGGCGGGACCCTAGACAGCGTGGAGTGCACGGCAGAGAGTGGGGCAACGCGGAAACCACACGGAAGGCTGACCGCGCGACAGCCTAGCCTGGTAGCAACGCAACATTTGGAGAGCCCTCCGGAGGCCACCAATACGGGGGAGAGCCGGTTGGAAAAAACTCATGCTGTTTTTATCTGGAGAAAATTGTAAGTGCAATAAATTTTAAGGCTTTTAAAGTGCATACAGTATTACGCTATGAGAGATTTTTTTATTTGGAGGTAAAAATTCAGCAGTCTTGGGATAGCATCAAGGATTGGCCTAATCCACAGTGATACCAGTAAAGACACAGATCGATAAGGTCGGGGGTGACCTGGGAATAACCCCAAGGTGTGATTAAGACCTAATTGAAAGTCTTAGAAGAGGGTGAGTCCCTTTCCAATATCTGGTGTGGTGGTGGTGAGACTCAAACCTGCAATCACAACATAGAAGAGTCTTATGAGAGAGAGGTTTTCCTCCTTCAGTAGCAGGACTGTGTAGTGCTTCAATATTGAATCCAAATTGAACTGTCCTTTAAGATATTGGCGCTACCTGAGTTATTTGCATACATTTGCGCATCTCAATTGTGTTGTATTTCTGAGTTATATAATATACTCTGTACAGCGCTGTGTAATATGTCAGTGCTATATAAATACTTATATAATAAATAATAATAATATGATGTTGGAAAGATCATATCATTTGGGTGAATAGTCACGGCACATTGTATCTAATTTTCTATCAGTCTAGACAAAATGAAACCCATTTTCCTGTACATACTGTAAGTGATTGTAGTACTCTGCATTCTAAATAAAAATATCTTTTATCTCTGCTAGAATCATTCCTTCACATTCATGTCTCCAGGGATTCTCATGGGATCCATCCCCCAGCACAATCAACACTTCCCAACTCTTAATATCTTAATATACCTTAAAGATTTATTTCAGAAAAAAAAATGTCCTGTGGAGGTACAGGCAATAATGAAGGGATTATTATGCCCAAAGTAAGGTAGAGAACAGCAAAGTAATCTGAATTACAATATTTAGCATCTTGGTACTGTTTTCTTTATGACTCTCCCTCCCTTTGTATATTGGGTGGAAATAAGGAAAGCCCAAACTAAAACTACATCTTCAGTGGCTGGATAGGATAAAGTACTGGTTAAAGGCTTGTGGTTTGAATTTTGGCTCTTCCTGTTCAGTAAGCTGGCCCTAGTGGGTGCAGCTCTGGTGCATTGAGCCTGCCAGGAGAAAAGTGCAATATACTGTAAATGTGTTTGTGTCTTGTCTTTTTGCACATTTATGTCTCTATCCATTGCAATGTAATCCTTTACAGTGGATAATGCCTATAATTATTGTTGCCAGAGAAAATCAGTACAGCAAAAGGAATGTACACGTGATTCAATGCCGACACTTTCATAAGTGACCCCACATGTGCTTTATAAGATTTCTGCAGACAACAGATTTTGTTTCCAGCCATAGTTCATGCCAAAAGAGGCATTCATGGTCTATAAATGATAAATGTTGATCTGTTCTGCAGTGTGGCTCTACATTTTTCTTTGAACAATAGTGACAGGGAGGACAATAAGTTGCTGACTAAAAAAATACCTTAAAGAGACTCTGTAACAAAATGTTTAGCCTTATTTCTTCTATCCTATAAGTTCCTATACCTGTTCTAAAGTACCCTGGCTTACTGAAGCCTTTCCTAGTTGCACAGTGGCTGTGTTATCTAGGTTATATAATCTAATCTTCTTTCCTCTGTCGGCTCTGTCGGACTCAGGCGGGAATGTTCAGGTCTGCTTGTGATAGGATAGAAGCTATACATACCCTCTCCAGGCCCCCTCCAAGCTCTGTATGACTCACACACTGAGCTACTCTCAGCCTATCACATGCTGTTAGCAGCCATGTCTTTTGTTTGTAAACACTGCCTAACTGGCAATTACAAGCCAGGATTGCAACAGGGGAGTGGCAGAAACAGCACAGAGTGGACCAGTAGAACATAATGAATAGAATGGTATGCTTTTTTTACTGTAAGAATTTTAGAGTACAGATTCTCTTTAACCATAACTGTGACCAGCCAGGGTTGCTAAACTGCAAGTGAGAAAACAAGTTCACGGAGTTGGTGACACTAAGTGTATAATTTACCGATTCATCTCCAAGCTTCTTCTGATTTACTTAGGCAACTACAAGCCTCTGTATTGTGGGTGTCATACATGATTCAGCAAACCTGGACAGGAAAAGGGCCTCTTTTCCATGGGCAGCTGAACTGCTCATTAATTGAGCAGGTCAGCCACCCTCCTGCTGGCCACAAGCGCTTGTCGGCTGCAATTACATGCAGCCTGAATGGCAGCCTTCAGTAACAGCAAGGGCAAGGCGGGGCCAATGCAGAGGATAGAGAGGCTCCAGCCTCAGGGTGCAGTGTATGAGGGGGCGCACAACTCACTCAGCTATCATTCCCCTATTATGTTTGAAGCAGAGAAAAGGGGGTACATGTCAGTGATTGAAAGCAAAATAACTAGAGATTAAGTTGTTGGGGGTTCTGGGGCACCTCTTAGTCTAATAGTATTCAGTGTGTGATGGCTGGGGTGGGAGGGATGGAGGGGCGCACTTTGG
The DNA here is from genome assembly GCF_040937935.1 of Hyperolius riggenbachi. NCBI lineage: Eukaryota > Metazoa > Chordata > Amphibia > Anura > Hyperoliidae > Hyperolius > Hyperolius riggenbachi. Next base: position 271,710,599 of record NC_090648.1, read on the forward strand.
TGTCTAAGCCTTGGGTGCTGGAGGACCTTGTCCCAGCTCTGAGCACGGGGTTTCAAATTTGACATGCAGCAGTGAAAAACCATCTCATGCCACATCTGAAAAAGGCAACCACTGAAAGGTTAGTGAGATAATAATAGTACAATCTCAGTTTCATGCAGGGAACCCACAGTGAAACTTTTTTTTTCTAATAAACTCAGGCTTTCCAGACTCTTGCTTTGGACTCTTCATACAGCTGCAGTCACACCACCACTAACTTACAAAACTCTTAGCAAAACTCTTAGCAACCCTGAGTATGATGTAATATGAGTATAGCTCTGGTCAGAGTGGCAAACCCCAAACATTTAATAGCAGACAATTGTTAGCCTATACGAGTCCAGGTTTGCTGAGTCCATTAGGATTTTCCACCTGGAGAGCCGGAGAGATTCTAGAGCTGGAGAGAACCTGGAGAGATTCGAGAGATATCTTAGTATTCCAGGCATGAGGTGTCTATGTTACATTAAGTAAGTCCAAGGTGACCAAATAAGGCTAACATTTATTAGCAAGAAAAATCCTGACAATAGCATGAAACTGAAACACAACTGTTAATTTACAACTTGCAATCCCCACAGTATTAATACAACAGGGTTGAAACCTTTTTTCACTTAGAAGTAGATTTTAAAAAAATAAGTTTAGATTACTGAATTACTTGTGACATGTCCACCTCTATCGAGAATTTAACATGTGTACAGGGGCTCCCAAATTAATAGCCCTCAAGTAACCGATCAGCCTGGTAGATTGTCGTAGCCAAGTGCAGGCTGATGGCATTGTTCGTCTACTCACCCTGTCTATGCCTAAAAAAAAAACCAAACATTTCTGGTAGGTAAAACTTAACATTTCTACATTACACTGTTGTATATTTCGGTCTATATAGGTCTGTGCAGCTTCACTGCTCAGCAAAACAACTTGTGAGCATGTAGCTGTGAATATTGACACTCGGACTTCTGTATGAACAAGGCATTTAAACCAAATAAAGAAGCAAACAAAGCCATAAGAATATTTAATTACAGCCTCAAAGATAGGATCCTCCAACTAATCAATGAAATAGAGAGAGTCTTTATATATATAACATACCAGAAGAGCACAGTTTAATACATATATGAACTGCACTGCTGTACCGTACTAAATAAATGGAGCACTAAAGGACTGGAGGATAATTAAAGCAAGTAAATATCTATTGGCATATGTACCCTGGAGCACTCTCATTACTTTTGTAGATCATTAGTAGAGAATTGTAAAAGAAACAAACAAAATCAGCCCCAAATTACTCCCACGACTTTTCTCATGTCATTTTGAAAGGATCACAGATCGCTTAAGCAGTAGCTTGTCAGGTATTCTGAGTATCTGGTTTCACAGATTAATTAAAGTAGAACTCCAGCCAAAACTTAATATTTAGACTTGGTGCATAATGGAGAAAGGTTACAATCCCTGATATATTTGTCTTCATGACTGGCCAGTGGCCACTCAATTGCTGCCAACCATCTGTAATTGTATGTAGGATGCAATACAAATGATTCATTTACTGCCTGTCAATAATGTCCATGAAACATTTCAATCCACCTGTAACAAAAAGCTTACATTTTTTTCAAGACACGTTGCAGATGTGCAAGACATTCCATTCACACATGTGCAGACAATGCAGCTCTAGAGGACGTATTTGCTGCTGCTCTTGCTTTTGATGGAGAACAGGAGCTGCTGCTGACTGTGGTGAGACAGTGTGATGTTAAATTATCACACCTTCATCCCCCAGCAGAGTAGAAGAGAGGACGAGTGGAGGAACTGAGAGAAGTCAGTCAGTTAGGCCATCAAACAGAAAGTAAAGTTGAATTGACCCTAGCTGTGCTGCACAATACAATAGTGTTCACAACAGAAGAATCAGGTATTGGTGCTTTTTCAGGTTTTCCAAGGTTTATGTATTTAACCCCTCACGTTCTTGTAGCACTCCAGCCAGAATGTTCCTCTTGTGTTTGATTACATATGAACTGCACATAATGTAATCCTGTTAGGTTTTAACTTTTACTCTTGCTCCATGCGTGGTAGTCACACACTCAATCCCCTCACAGAGTAATTACAGTGATCTTGGGGCCGGGAGTAAAAGTAAAGGTTTCCATTCAGATAGCAATGTATAGGCAGATTCGACCAAGAGACAGATCTCTTTCATATCAAATCTCATCAGAGAGGTCTGTTGGCTGCCCATCCCCCACAGATAGACTCTAGATCGATTTCAGCATTAAATCTTTTGGGATTCGGCCTTGTGACGCCATTAGCCTGCCTCCAGCCACGGTCCTCTAAATGTTTTATGTCCCCCCTGTGCCTGTGCAAAAAGGTAATTTAATTGCCTGCTGTTACCTGACTTCTGCATTGGCACCCCTCACATGGCTGCCAGCATTATAGCACGAGGGGCGCATGTGTGGCATAACACAAGCACCCCACATGCTAAATGCTGGGACCTGAATGCAAGAGTACAGCGGACACATTGGGGACACTAGCAGATGGCGTGACAGGTAAAGTATTTCAATGCATGGGCACCGGGGGGAGGGGGGGAGCAGGTACATATTACATTTGGGAGGGATAGTGGCTGGGGTTTCATCATTACCAATATCACACCGTTCCCACCCGATTGACCACATCAGCCTGAGATTTTCCAGCATGTCTGATCAATTGATGACATCTTCAATCAGGCATGCTTGTGACGGCACTGATTTTCATCCGATTTGATAATAATTATTAAATCAGATGGTTAATTGGCTGCCAAATTGCTAGATGTATGGCTGCCTTTAAAACTAAATAGTATGTATATGTAATTAAGCATAGAGGGACATTCTTGCAGGAGCACTACAGGAACCTGAGGCGTTAAACACTAATCAAACAGGCTGAGAGCAGCAGCCTCTGTCCCTAGCAAGTGAGTTTAGTTATTTTTATTATTACAGGACAGACCTCACACAGAGCTTTCCAATCTGAGGGTAGTCATCACCCTGCAAGGAGAAGAGAGAGCAGCTCCCTGTAAAGTACTAGCCAGTAACACTGGTCTCCCGTTTCCAGGTCTCTTATTCACTAGTCTACTGGCAAGCTCCTATCTCATACCAGCTGCAGGAGCCCTTCCTGGATTCCTGGATTTAAAGAGAAACTCCGACCAAGAATTGAACTTTATCTCAATCAGTAGCTGATACCCCCTTTTACATGACAAATCTATTGCATTTCACAAACAGACCATCAGGGGGCGCTGTATGACTGATTTTGTGATGAAAACCCTCCCACAAGAAACTCTGGTACCGCGGTACTCTGGGCAAACTGCCACAATGTAACAATGTTCACAGACAGGAAATGGCTGTTTACAGCTGTCTGTAACAGCCAAAACAGCTAGGAGCAGCTACATAACCTGCCCACAGTAAAAATGTCACCATGTGATAAATGTCAGAATGTAAATCTGGGAGAGGACAGATTTTACAATGAGCAAACACTGACTAAATCATTTATACATAATTATTGTAAAAATGAAGCACTTTTTTTAATTACATTATTTTCACTGCAGTTCCTCTTTAAGTCCTGCAGCACAGCAAGACACTCAGCTTGGAGAGGGGGTGGGACAGTACAACAAACAAGTGAAGCTGCAGCATGCTGTGATGTGGGCTCTGGCAGAGAACATCTGTGTGTTGCAGCTGATTGTTTCTGATCAGAGACAGCCCTATATGATGCTGTTCATGGCCTGGCCACTACTCTTCTCGGGTCCTATACTTTAATGTTGTAAGTACCGCTCTGAAGGTGGCCCTGCTTCTAGTGTTGTCATTCAGAAATAAGAACTATGTGAGTTACATTATTTTTGAAACCCTGTCCACTTTACAATGTTTTATTAAAGTGCCTAAAACAATGACACTGGACTATATATTAGTCATCAACAAGCCCAAAATGAATTCTCCCAGACTATTGATTTGCTACAAGATCTTCAGGTTTGGTAACTCCTAGGTTATCCAATACAGCAGCTTAAATATCATGTCAAACTAGCAAGGACTTGTAGCTTCACGTCATCAGTGTACATTCAGTAAATCTCTGTTACAAAGTCACTGGTGTGTCATGGCCATTACGCTTGCCAGCCTGTGTGTGTGACAATGTCAGAGCCAAAAAACTCTGTGTCACACATAAATAGAAAGCATTTGTTACAGCTTGCAGCAAACATGGACAATTAGCAAGTGTACTGCTTATGGCATTAAGTGACAAATGACAAAAATTAGCGACAGGCTGTGGACAGAAATTTACAAATAGCCACCTCAAAGGCATTACTGTGTTCTGTGGTCAAATAATGTTTTTCACAAAACATTTTATCTATTCTGCTCTATATACCATACATATAAAATCATTAATTTATGCCTAGCAACAAGAATAACATAAAATGAATGCACACAATTTAGAGAACAAGCGACACCCATGCTAACCTAGTAATAAAAACACATATATAAGTAGATAAATACTACTTCTACTTGCATAACAGATGTATTTTGCTATCCACATACTGATTCCTGTGAATTTTATAAAGGAAAAGCAGAAAATCCTATTCTAGGCAGTGGCCATCTTGCCAAGCTAATGCTGACATCATATCCTCCTTGACTCTTGTTTTCCCCCCTCCCTTCTCTTGCTCATTGTGTATTCATTAGCTGCCCTCCTCCCAGAGTCTTTTTTTTATTTACACATCCAATCACTGAGTCACCTCAGCCTTGCTTGTAAACATAAGTGATCAGCTAGGCATGGAAATAAATGGAAGAGGAGGAATATATTATACATAAAAAGAACTCCCAGCATTCAAAAGAAATCCCAGCATTCAACCTTTTGGCACTTTTTGGCACTGTTTGGCACTAGGGCCAGTGCTCCTATAGTATGTAATAACTCCAAACCGTAACAGCAGAAAAAGTTCTAAATGCAGGATTAGCATCTTTATCACTTAATACACTCAGACCAGTTGCTGTTGAAATTTAATTTTTATGGTGACAATACCGCTTTAAGGATAACTTCAGAATTGTAAACCTAGTAGGGCCTTGAATTAATAATAATGTTGGTAATCTATAGCCTTACATTTTACAAGCATTGTCATTTGAGATGGGGCTGTGGAATAGGAACAGCATAGAGTTCTAATTTTCATACACAATTTTTTTCTGCATTTTGAGTTAAAACATGGAACTGAGAATTCCGCGTTCCAAGATATGTACTGAGCTTTGTAATAAAGTCAGTGCCGCCTACTGTAGCGGTCAATTGCAAAGCCCACATACATGCTATTGTCACCAAATTTGCTTGGTATGTTGGGGCCAAGAGTTGCAACATGTGCAAAAAAATCAAATCATAAAGACTTTATAATTTTAAATCAATTTTAAAATGTTAAAAGAAACATGTTCTTTTAAACTCAATAAAATAACATTTTGCTGTAGTACACTAATTTCTGAGCTCTGAGTTTTTCTTTTATTATCTGAAGCCATCATCATGGAGATCCCATGTCTTACAATCCAGTACAGATGGTTCTTGACATGAGGGGTGCTCTGCAGGAGGAGGATGGAAATCCTGGAGATGAAATATCTTTGCCCATGTCAAGCACAAGACTATACCCTCCGCTCTGATGCCCAGGAGGATGTGAAGGGGATTACAAGTGGATAGAGTGGATATTGGAATGTCACTTGACCTTCAGGAAACATAGAAGAGAGGGACACTGGCTTTGAGTTTTAGATGCTGAATGATATACAAGTTGAAAGTCAAAACATGAAAAGAAAAAAAAAACTGCACCTGACTTTGAGGTTTCAAACCTTTTTGCAATCAATAATAATTAAGGTTTTTGTGGTCATTGTGTATCAATATAGGATGAAAAATCCCCTTAAATAAATATCTGTATTCCTCCCAGGCAACTTTGATGGCAAGTTTGTGAACTCTCAAGCAATTTAGAATCTTCTTGACATGTCCTCTATATTCCTCTGTGGGTGGGATCCCCAACATCGAAAGCCTGTTTTCCATTTATCCTCCTACCTAAAGCAGGCTAAACTGTAGCTACCTCTTAGGTCTGGCTTGGTATGACTGCTATGAACAGTGAATAATACACCAGGCAGCGGCGCTGCCCGCTATGCAAAGTGTTGCTGCAAATAGCGGGCACAAAACCACAGTTTGCATAGCATTTTGCATAGGGCCTAATGCCCACTATTTTAATGTGTGCCTCCAGTGTCCTCTAAAGATAATTGGCACCGTAGTCTTTAATGTTTTACCAATATTCTACTAGTGGCTGCATCTAGTGCTTTTTTTTCCATATACACCATGGTGGCTTCTAAGGGTTTCCTTTACAAGGGAATCCCCAGATATCTGTATTGTTTGCCATGCTCTTTAATTGGAGAATGGATTCCAGCAATGTTGCAAATGTCTGACCCCTACTGTTAGGTCATAAAGCTGGCATTAGACAGATATGTGAGAAGCAATCCAAGGTAGACTATAACAGCTATCTCTAACCACAGATAAAAACCTTTAACAGCACTCATCGTCCACATACAATGCTATTTTGTATCACCAGCTATATACAGCCTGTGAGTACACTTAACCATGTAACTTCAAACACTATACATCCACATGAATGAGTTTCATGGCACTATGTAATGGCATGAAGGTTAATTTGTGTGGAAAACACTCCCCCCACCTCCAGCTATGTACCTGTACATGTGGTTTGCTTAGGTTTAAGTGCAGACACTATGGTGCATGAAGTAAGGTGAGTGAATTTACTAGGAATATGTTAACACATTTTTCCCAACCTGATATAAACTGAGGAAGCCACTTGAATTGCTAAAAACTGGTACGTTTAATCAGTGCAAATGATACTTACTTCCACTAGGCATACAATTTAGCAGTTAAGTAATAAGCCCTATAGACATTAACACAATGTTCCCCCACCTGCCCTCAAGTTCCTCAAACAGTTATTGCTAATTAAATACCTCACTTGTGCTTAAAGAGGAACTCCAGTGAAAATAATGTAATAAAAAAATGCTTCATTTTTACAATAATTATGTATAAATGTGTTTTCCCATTGTAAAATCTTTCCTCTTTCTGATTTACATTCTGACATATACCACATGGTGACATTTTTACTGCTAACAGGTGATGTCAGTGGAAGGAGATGCTGCTTGCTTTTTTGGCAGTTGGACCCAGCTGTAAATAGCGGTTATTTCCCACAGTGCAATGAGGTTCACAGACAGGAAACGGTCAGGACCATGGTCCTAACATCCCATTGTGGGAGGGGTTTCACCACAATATCAGCCATACAGAACCCCCTGATGATCCGTTTGTGAAAAGGAAAAGATTCATGGAAAAGGGGGTATCAGCTACTGATTGGGATGACGTTCAATTCTTGGTCACGGCTTCTCTTTAAGGGAAGCTACCTTGAAAAATTGCACTGTAGCAGAGACTAGAATTTCAGGGAATACTGCAATTATACAATCCTTAACAGCAATAAACACCTGAAAGCCATGTCTTATGGTATTTAGTACCAAAGCTAGTTCTGATACTGAAAGCCACCACTTTTGCACTAAAATCTCATGCTTGGGCCAAAATGTTTGTTGAGCCTTCAATACAAACAGCACTGTTGTTTAAAATTTGATATTATTAAATGTACAATGCAAGTGTTTCAGATTCAAAAATAAATATAAAATATATTCAATAAAATACACATATACAGTATGTTTTCATAGAAAGAAATCATGCCATTATAACCTTTTTGCTGTTTTTCTTTAGAAACACAAAATTTCAGGAAAGATTAAAGTTATTTTTACTGTAACTAACTGCAGAAACTTACTGTACTCTTTGTGACAGCACAACTTAACAATGTCTCTACTTTTTGTTTACATGAATTTATCACTGTTCAAATTCACAAATATAAATATGAAACCATCAGGCCGAAACACTAGAAAAAGCAATTGTGGTTATATTAAAGAAGATGATAAAATATTATTCTTGTGTGTTTATTTATATTGGAACAGGAGTACTGAAGCTTGACGTTTTTCCACAATAGATTATTTCAAGAAAAAAATGTATATTGTAATCCTTAAAGGGATACTGTAGGGGGGTCGGGGGAAAATGAGTTGAACTTACCCGGGGCTTCTAATGGTCCCCCGTAGACATCCTGTGTTGGCGCAGCTACTCACCGATGCTCCGGCCCCGCCTCCAGTTCACTTCTGGAATTTCTGACTTTAAAGTCAGAAAACCACTGCGCCTGCGTTGCCATGTCCTCACTCCCGCTGATGTCACCAGGAGTGTACTGCGCAGACACAGACCATACTGGGCCTGCGCTGTGCGCTCTTGATGACATCAGCGGGATCGAGGACATGGCAACGCAGGCGCAGTGGTTTTCAGACTTTAAAGTCTGAAATTCCAGAAGTGAACCGTAGGCGGGGCCGGAGCATTGGTGAGTGGCTGCGCCAACACAGGATGTCTGCGGGGGACCGTTAGAAGCCCCGGGTAAGTTCAACTCATTTTCCCCTGACCCCCCTACAGTATCTCTTTAAGTAATAATTAAAAGAAAATTTGTTTTGTTTCCTTATCTGGTTTGGCTTTATAAAACACTTTCAGTCTGAAGCTTTAAATGCTGTATATAGATTTTTGCGTTTCACATGGTAAAGTGTTTATTTTAATTCAGAGGTTTGTTAACATTAGGTTAATAGTTTTGTAACTCTATTCTAAACAAGCCTTTTAATCAATAATGTTAAACTACATAACACAGCAAGAGCAATTATCAGGCCTTTTATTAATAGAAAAGGCAGGTAGAACATTTTCCCTTGCTCTGAATAAACATACCAATTTGTGCTGTGTGCTTTGATCAAAATATTTAAAAAGAAAAAAGGCTCAATCCTTAAAGTTTGGTCATTTAAATGGCTGTTTTTGTGCCATATAAATCAATGTTTTTTGTTTGTTAATTATAACACAGTAACTATATTTATGTGGTAAAACATCTGTATTACAGGCTGCTACAAAATAACTGGTGGGATTCTTACTTATGTGTTGTTATAGCAGTCAGTGATTGACCTATGATATACAACACCATATGACATCCCAGATTTCTCAGATAGGAGGGAAACCCTCCTTAGATGAGTTCCATACCTGTTAATCAGTCTTTTGTTCAAGCAGGTACACAAGAAACAGGTGAAACAAAATAAATAGATACATCTTAAAGAGAAACTCCAACCAAGAATTGAACTTTATCCCAATCAGTAGCTGATACCGCCTTTTACATGATAAATCTATTCCTTTTCACAAACAGACCATTATTATTATTATTATTTATTGTATTTATAAAGCGCCAACATATTACACAGCGCTGCACAATAGATAAAAGGGTTAACATACAAGGTAGGACATACAGGAAACTCACAACAAAACAAGATCATGCAAATGATTTGATAATACAGTGTCATAGGACCATCAGGGGGCGCTGTATGACTGCTATTGTGGTGAAACCCCTCCCACAACAAAATCATGAGTACATACTCCTGGCAGTTTCCTGTCTGTGAACCTTGCTGCATTGTGGGAAATAGCTGTTTACAGCTGTTTCCAACTGCCACAAAAGCATGCAGCAGCTACATCACCTGCCAACAGTATCACCACGTAATAAATGTCAGAATGTAAATCATGGATTTAAAAGATTTTACAATGGGCAAACACTGACTAAATCATTTATACATAATTATTGTAAAAATGAAGCACTTTTTTATTACATTATTTTCACTGGAGTTCCTCTTTAAGTGACCAGAAAATATAGAAGAAAAAATATATAGAAAAACTATGATACCAAAAGCATATGTGGAAATTAATTAATGGAAGTATGCATGTGTAATCTCTCATACAGAAACAGATTTAAAATATGATAGACTAGGAAAGGAAGACATTATTTCATTTTTTTTAAATATATGCTGCCATTCTTGTACCTGACATGGTTATGTATACAGTCATACAAATAAAAATATACAAATATACAAGTATACAAATCTCTGTGCCATCAGTTGAGACATAAGCCCCAAAAAAGGACTGAGACACAGAGCTTTAAGAACTTAAGGTAGCCATACTTCTAGTGATGTATGGACAGATTCGGTCAAGAGACAAATTTCTCTCTAATCGAATATGATTAGAGAGAGAGATCTGTCAGTTGCCCATACACCACAGGCCAATTCCTGATCAATTTCATGCTGAAATCAAACCGGAATCATCCTTGTGCGCCGCATCTGCTGACCCGATGCTGTCCCCAATGTGAAACATCCACCCGTACCCAGTGTAAAGTATATATTATGTGTCTGCGGCCTGCGCTTGTCCGCCGCTGGCTTCCAGGATTCCTCCATTGCATACACCCATACCCCACATGGTTTCCTAGTAAGGGCACGTGTGTGTTGTCACACACACATACTTACTAGTAAACCACGTGGGGGATGCGTGTATGGAGAGGGGAATGTGCCCGGAGCAAGCGGAGGGACAAGCGCAGGCCGCGGACAAGTAATGTATACCTTACACTGGGCACGGGGGGTCATTTCACATAGGGGGACAGCGCCACGGGTTTCATTGCATTCGTTTATCGTTGCAAAATTGCACGATTTTCCCACCATTCACCTGTTTGAGCAAGTCGGTCCTACATCTTGCAGCATGCGTGGTCGACAATGCAACCAATTTTCATCCCAAAATTGGTCCTACTGTTAGTAGGGCATGCACTTGGTGGCATCGATTTTCATCCAATTTGATTATAATAATTGAATCGGATGGTCGGATGGTCGATTGGCCGCCAAGTCGCCTGATGTATGGCCACCTTTAAATGATGTTCACCAGAGCTTCCCTGATGGAATGATTGACTGATGTTGGACTTCTATGGTGGACAAGGTAATCAGATAAATTTATAACTGTGAAACAAGCCAGAAAACTTGAAGCATATGGCAGATGGTTATGGTTGAAAATCAAATGGGATTTTTTTGGACAGGCAGAAGGCAATAAATCAGAGCAGGTTAGCGAGTATCAATACCGTATTAGATAACAGTAATTAGGAACATAATACTGGAGAATCATGAAAGCCTTGTGTGTTCAAGGTGTGTTGAAATGATAGATATGTTGAAGGAAGTTGCCTTTTGCTTTTCTTCATTTGTTCCAGCAGGTGACATATACAAATTTCTAAGAACAATTAAGATATAAAGCTAACACTGGACAATAGAGATCCTCTGTAAAAAGTGAATATAAAGGAAACAGTGCAAACTGTTTAAGAAGAGGCAGCAAAAGGTAGAGGCATAGCTAGGTGAGCCTGGGTTAGTTTCTTTGCTGGACCTTATTTGTGATTGGAGTCTCACCCTAAAGCCTCATCTACACGCTCCAATCAGGCTCCGATGTGTGTTATCAATAGAGCCGCTGATGCGGCTCGATTGATAAGATCCGACAGGTTGGATCTTGCTACCGCCGATTCCCTGCTCGTTCCCCGCGAGGGGACAATGGCAGGGAATCGAGCAGAAGATAAAAGGCACGGTGCGGGGACGAGTGGGTATCGAATCCGGTGCACGCGCGGGTGAGCGGGACGCGCAAGAGGCGATCCGGCGGCTAATCAAGCCGCTGGATCGGAGCCTCATCTACGCATGTAGATGAGGCTTAAGTGATTACATTAATACAATGAACTCCATTTAGAACCATGCATGTATAGTATATATACAACAACGTATTTATGGAATTGACAGGAACACTAGATGGTATGAAATGTTCTCTGAAAGGACCTGTGGGCAAACATTAGTGCTTTGTAAAACATTAAAACAATAAATATATACATACAGAAACTGTAAATCTTAACTAAGAATAGCACAAATTATTGCTGTTTACCATTTGAATAAAGAGTAAGTCACCGCATGCATTAGCAAGTAGTGTCCGCTCTTCCCTTGGTGCCACTATAAGCTTATTGTTAGTCTGTGAGTCTCAGTCTCATGCCTTGTCCCTAGGAATTTATAGCTTTTTTCCAGTATTAATGATCAATTTCAATACCATCCTATATATTTGTGTATAGCTTTCAAGTGCTCGCCTTCCTTCTGAAGTGTTATTTACATATGAACTATAACGAGATTACTGTAGCACCTCCTGCAAGAATTCATTAATTTCATGAAAAGCTGAGTCTTTCAGCCTTGTAAGAATAATGATACATTGTATATCTCATGTCTATTCTTTGTAGTGTTGAAGAGTCTCTAGCTGCTAAACATTTTTTTTTTAGCACTGCAGCTGCTTCTATGTTCCGGTCACCTGATGCTGTCCTAATTATGTCAGTACTTAATGATTAGGAGTGGTCAATGAGATGCAAATAATTCTTAGTTGATGCAGCACTATGCAAATGTTTATACAAACTTATGCAGCTTGAAAATGGACCAATCACATTCCACCTCAGTGAGATTTGGGAGTCTTGCATGAACCCTAACATACAGTATAGATAAACTGGTAATGTTAACTATCCTGCATACACACAAGGTGATTTCATGTTGATGGTCTCTGCTTAGATTATAATATTATTATTATTATTATTATTATTTTAGTATTTATATAGCGCCGACATATTACGCAGCGCTGTACAGTGTATATATATATATATATATCTTGTCACTAACTGTCCCTCAAAGGAGCTCACAATCTAATCCCTACCATTGCCATATGTCTATATTATGTAGTGTAAGTACTGTAGGCTAGGGCCAATTTTTTTTAGGGGGAGCCAATTAACTTATCCGTATGTTTTTGGAATGTGGGAGGAAACCGGAGTGCCCGGAGGAAACCCACGCAGACACGGAGAGAACATACAAACTCTTTGCAGATAGTGCCCTGGCTGGGATTCGAACCAGGGACTCAGCGCTGCAAGGCGAGAGAGCTAACCACTACGCCACCATGCTGCCAGGTGCATGCTTTATATTTAACCACTCTGCGACCGCCTAATGCCAGTTGGCGGCTGCAGAGTGGCTCCCCCTGGACTGCCTAACGACGATCGGCGTCAAGTCCTGGGGGCAGAGATTAACGGGGAACGCCCGCCCGCATGCACGATCCTTCCCTACCGAGACACGTAGCTGAACTCCGTGATCAGCCAACGATCACGGCTAGCAGGCTGTAAGAAAAAAAAGAAGGTATTTATATGTACTGCGATCTCCTGCAGTGCTGTACAGGGTACAGTGAGCTGTCCCCCCGAGCGGCTCACAAACTGATTGCTCTCATAGGCTGATGCTGTGAGAGGCGATCACACTGAATGGCTCTTGGGGGAAAGGAAGGGAGGGTGGGAGGAAGAAAAAAAAAGACTTTTATTAAAAAAACAAAACCAACATTTAAATTAATTAAAAAACAAGAAACATTGCAGCAGCAATTAGATGCCACCAACAGAAAGCTCTGTTAGTGGCAAGAAAAGGAGGTAAGATTCATTAGTATGCTAAGTTGTATGGCCATGCAGTGTGCTGAATTGTAAAAAATGGCCTGGTCACTAGGGGGGTGTAAACATGTGGTCCTCAAGCAGTTAAAAGTATGACCAAGAACCCTTCAGGTTCTGATGTAAATTTTCTTCAATTAAATAACCTGAAAAGCAATAAAAAATAGCTAAAGAAGAAATGAAGGAGGGAAACAAACACCTTCCCCATAATAAGTTCAACAGTTTGAAGGAGACTTTAAAAAAAATCGGGATTTCTGGCAGGAATCCTGTAAAATATAAGTTAATAGTTATTAAGATCTGCACATGATCTTCTGTTGTCCTCCTCTAGAATCACCTCCTCACATTCACGTTTACAAGATTTTGCGCACGCTTCACCCCTCCTCTGCAATGCCCTCCCACAACACATCCTTCACTCGCCAACCATTGTTACCTTTAAACGCTCTCTAAAAACAAATTTGTTCTGACAAGGATATGCGCTACCTTAGGCCTCTTCCCTTTGTCGTAAGACCAAATTGCACTCCTACTAGGTATCCTAAAACATACTGCCTCTATGTATATTGTTGTATACTACCCCTCCTTTTCTTTTCCCCCATTCCCTATAGAATGTAAGCTCACAAGGGCAGGGCTCTCTCCCCCTTTAGTGTCTTGGAAATCATTATACATTTTATTTATCATGTTACTTTTATCAGTCATGACCAATTCTGTATTTTGTATTCTGTATTTTGTATCATTTTTTGTATTTTGTCACTTATTATGTATCATGTATATTGGTGTACACCATTGTCTGTATTATTATGTTTGTTTCTTACTTTGTACAGCGCCACGGAATATGTTGGCGCTTTATAAATCAATAATAATAATTAAGGGCCTCACATTTGATAAAAAATAAATAAACTGGACAGCAGAACAGTGGATAAAAGTACTTTGGGCCAAAGACTCAAACTTTGAATTGTTTGGTGCAAAATAAAGTCAATGTGAGAGCTGAAGAACCAGTGAAAAGTATGAGGTATGCAGTAGTAGTTGATTTTTTCACAAACGCTGAAGTGACCTAAATAAAATTTGAACAAATGAAACAAGTCTAGGCAGTAAACTCCTCATTCACATATCTTCAGCAGCATCCTGGACTGCACAGTTTACCTACAGTTAATACTTGCTCTGGCCCTTCTTCCCTTTGCTCTTCTATGCTGTCTTTGGGAGGTGGATGGTGATATTTACATCACTCAAGTTCACCTGGAATGGTGATTGGGTGGTATCCAGAAATAACACGTGCCCAAATGTGCCATAATGCATCCAAGGCTGTTACATGTGCAGCCATTTGGAGCTGCCTTTTTTGTTAATGAGGCACAATTTTGACGTTTCTGGTGAATTAAGGAAGGAATGATGTGTGATTGGTTGAAAAGAAGTGGTTTGATATTTTCATCCACATGTACAGTATGCGAGCACAGCTTATGCTGAGCTGTGTAAGTAAAAGCCTAGTGTACACATTGAGTGCATGCAATGACAAATTTACTGTGGCTAGGGGTAAACACAGGACATCCCAGAGCAGCATTTGAGGCAACACATGCCAGTAATAAGATGCTGTGTCTCCAATCCAGCTCATCCTTGGTTATAAGTGGGGTGACACTAAAGGCTGCACATCTTGTGACTCCTATCAGCAAAGATGTTGAAGGTGAAAGTTCATCATTTTTTCATCGAAAATGGCATGTTTGATTTTGAGAAACTTTTCACAAAAATACACAGTATTTTTGCAATATGGTGAACATTTGCAAAACATCTTTATTTTTACTGTAAACACGTGTACAGTCATTATTTTATCACAAAAATGCAAACAAAAAAACAAACAAACAAAAAAACACGTTTATTATGGCGTAGAAATATGTGAAAAATCACAAACTTATTACACAATTATTTTTTATGGCTTTTTTTCTTGAAAGTCGAATTTACACTATATGCTCAAGTATAAGCCAACCCTCAACTTTTACCTAGAAAAACTGGAAAAAAAATGATTGACTTGAGTATTAGCCAAGGGTAGAAAATGCAGAGGCCTTATGACGGAGAACAAAGCATTGCTTGGAGAAGTCAGCTTATTAGGAGAAGGTAGAAGGGGCATATGCTGTGAAATCTGCCAGAATGAAGCAGTATATGTAGGTGACAGCAGGTAGGTATAAAGATAGGTACTGTATAGAAACAGGCTGGTAATGGAGTTTACAAACTGGACTGGGAAGGGGGGTTCTGGAATTATTACACATGGATGTATTATCCTGATCATAGGTTTCAAACATGCACACAGGTTCTGTGTAGAACTTATTGATCCAAACATACAGCTACATTATTGTCAATCACAAACTTTAACAGTCACTCAGATCCCTAGTTGACTTATAATATGTATTGAAATGAATGTGGCATCACCAATCTGTTTGGGATCTGAGGCTGTCATCCTTTCACAATATCCTAAGGATTTCCAGTTACTTTGGATCATGCATGGGCACCCCAAACACCTGTCACTCAAGCAGTCTGTTTAGATGGTTCTTTTCAAATTATTGCTATTCAAGTTCCCAGCAGCATATATCAATAGGAATCCTCCATCCTCCTGGCTATACCCCAAAACATAACTCCCCCTCCCCTTCCCCTATTATTGAAAGCTGTTACAAAAAAAACATTGCAGGACATAAAAAGTACATTAAGTTCTCCAAGGATAAGATTCCTCTGCAGCTTCCTCCCCACCCCCACACCAGATTGGAATGTATACTGGTAACTGACCTCTGAAGTTTCTTCTGTGCATTCTCTGCCCATTGTGCACAGTGGGGCTGACACATATTGGCCATGTTACTGCCGTGGCTGCTGCCACTAGATTGGCATGTATAGAAGATCGTTGAGGTGTCCTGTGCATCTCTCAGAGTGGCCTCGTCGTGACATGCAGAGCAGTGTTGCTTATTTTGTTTTCTGGTCCATGCCACTGGGACTCCTCCAGGAGAAGTCTCATTGCTATGACGCCCAATAGTGGCGCCTGGTATTATGTGTGAAACTACAGGAATCATAGAAATGAGACTGCAGCTCCCCCTGTAGCTGGGAGCGTTCTCTGCATGCACAGTGCTACTACCCAGACGCAGAATGCTCCCTGCCATGGGAGCATGATTGCGAGAGGATGCGGTTGACAGGTGAGTGGTTAGGGAGGGGACCATGTGGGAGATGTGCCTACATGGGGCGTTCCTTGTAAAACGATGCAATCTACAATTGCATCCAACTGAAGGCTCCCACCTGAATGCTAATTTATGCAATTCCTGCTAGATTTGGTACAGCAGGCAAACGGTGTACACTTGTACACCTGATTGGCTGACTGGCGTCTGCTGACCAGATAAAGGCAGGAGATTGCTCTAGCTGGAAGTTAGCAATTGTGTTTGTTGCAGTTGGCATTCAGTTTAGAGGTGGCAGGGGTGAGTTCCCTGGAGGTGCAAGGTCCAGAGCTTGCCCACACTTCCCTCTAGGTATCGCATGGTGGTTTGGGGGTCCCAGCTAGTGAGAGAGACCTGGGGCCCCTGGCTGTCGTGCGGACCAGTGTTTGTGATTTTAATTTTTTTTTGCAGCTTCCAGGATGCGCTTGACAGGTGTAATGATCAGTGTAACACAGAGAGGGTCTGATTACCGGTGATCTGCAGTATCACTGATAATCAGATATATACCAAATTATTGATGATCTGCAGTATCACCGATAATCAGATATATAAGCTAACCTCTGGACACCTGAGTAGAGTGAACGTGTTTGGTGCGACAGTAATACTTTGAGGACTGAGTCCCAGGAACAAGTTCTGTACAGCAAAGAGCACTGTACAAATACAGATTCCTTCCGTAGGCCTGGACTCTCCCGGGGGGAGGAGTCAGGCTGAAGGTAGGAAGGACAGGGCAGGAGTGACACCCAGGAGGGGGTGTCACTAACAGATCTAGGAACTGTCTCTAACAATAAGGTCAGTTCTCGAGGTCGGACAGGCCAGGTCGTAACCACACGGACAGACAAAGTACAGATTCAAAAAGGCAGAGGCGGAGTCTAAAGTACAGGCAGGGTTCGGCAACAGGGTATCAGAAATATCGAGGTACAAGATCAGGAGGCAGAAGCAGAGTCTAAGGATGAGCTGAGGTACGGTAACAGAGTAGCAGAGATATCGAGGTACAGGATCAGAGTTCAGGAGATTTGTCAGGCAAGCAAAAGGTCATAACAGATAATCACAATCAAACTAGTACTTTAGACTATCAATAGAATCTAGCTAAGTGTAGGATTACAGCTCCAGCTGGTCCCGGCACACTTTAGGATCTGACTCAGGTCTGAGTGCTACCACATAGTGATCACAACGCCAGACAACCAGCCACTGAACAGCCAGCAGTATATATACACAGATCCTTTCCAGCACCTCCCTAAGTGCTGGACCAATGAGAAAGAGCAGAGTTGTCAGCTGACCGACTAGGTCAGCTGACCTTTTTCTGGCTGCCATATAAACTCTGCCTCTCCGCGCGCACGCGCGTCATTCTAAACCTAGAGGGACTATGGGTCCCAGCCACACCAACACTGTCTTGCCCTGCACCTGCTGCCCCATGCGCGGGGTTGGTCGCCCCGCCAGCGGCATTGGTGGCGGCCTCCCCGCGCTGGAACAAAGTATCAGCGGCAGGGTCATGCGCTAACTGCTGCATCAGACGCGGCGGTTTCTCCGCGTTCTGCCATGCCCTTCCCGGAGACAGCCGCCTCACGCTGTACAGAGGCGGCTGTCTTTCCGTGTTTCCTCACAGTACCCCCCCCTTGAGGAGTGGCCTCCGGACAACTCCTTCCAGGCTTTTCTGGATGTAAAATTTGGAACTCCCTCTTTAACTTATCAGCATGCATGCGGCCCTCAGGTACCCACATTCTTTCCTCAATACCATACCCCTTCCAGTGCACCAGATACTGTACTGAGTTCTGCACTATACGTGAGTCCAAAATTTTCTCCACTTCGTACTCAGGTTGACTGTCCACCATCACAGGAGGAGGAGTGGGACCCACATGGACAGCTGGCTTGAGCAGGGACACGTGAAAGGACCTTACCCCACGCATGTTGGTGGGAAGATCAACGGTGTAAGTAACGTTGTTGATCTTTTTAGCTACCGGGAACGGACCCACAAACCTGGGACCAAGCTTATCTGAGGGTTGTCTCATGGTCAAGTGACGTGTGGATACCCAAACCAAGTCTCCTGGCTGGAACCTCCACTCCAACGAGCGTCTCTTGTCAGCTTGACCCTTTTGACTCTGAAACGCTTTCTCCAAATTATTTTTCACTATCCACCAAGTGTCTTTGAATGACCTTTGCCAGAGCTCCAGAGCTGGAAACGGAGTGGAGACTACTGGCAAAGGGGAGAACTTGGGCGATCTCCCTGTCACTATCTGGAACGGGGAAAAACCGGAAGACGAACTCTTCAAATTATTCTGAGCGAATTCTGCGAAAGGCAAAAATTTTGCCCAATCACTCTGTGCCTCCACAACATAACATCTTAAGAACTGCTCCAAAGACTGATTGATCCGTTCAGTCTGCCCATTGGTCTGCGGGTGGTAGCCTGACGAAAAAGACAGCTTCATGCCCATTTGGTGGCAAAATGCCCTCCAGAATCTAGAGACGAATTGGACTCCCCTATCCGATACAATGTTTTCCGGAATGCCATGCAGCCGGAAAATGTGGACAATGAATAGGTCGGCCAATTCCTGGGCTGAGGGGAGTCCTTTAAAGGGCACGAAATGGGCCGTGTTACTGAAGCGGTCGACTACCACCCAAATGACCGACATGCCTTCAGACCTGGGCAGCTCACCTACAAAATCCATGGACAGGTGGGTCCATGGTTCACACGGGGCGGGCAAAGGCTGCAAGGTACCGACAGGTGCCAGCCGGGAGGGTTTACTTTTCACACATATTGCACACTCCCTAACAAACTCCTTGCAATCTGCTGATAGGGAAGGCCACCAGGCGCACCTCGCCACAAGATCTTGGGTTCTGGCTGCTCCGGGATGTCCAGCATTCTTGTGTGCATGGAACATCTCTAGGATCTGGAGACGGAAGGGCAGGGGAATTAATATAACCCCTTCAGGCTTCCTTTCCGGGATGTCCTGCTGAAAGGGACTCAAAGTCTCCTTCCAGTCTTCCCAAGTATCAGTTGCAGCCAGGACCAATTTCTGCGAAACAATAGACTCGGGGACAGAGGGCTGTGTTGTCTCTGGCTCGAAGTACCGGGACAGAGCATCTGCCTTAACATTCTTGCTCCCTGGAGTATACGTAATAATGAACCTGAACCGAGAGAAAAATAAAGACCAACGAGCCTGACGGGGGTTCAACTTCTTAGCCCCCTCGATGTATTCCAGGTTCTTGTGATCAGTGTAAACCGTGATCATATGTTCTACTCCTTCTAACCAATGTCGCCATTCTTCAAAAGCCAACTTAATGTCCAGGAGCTCCCTGTTGCCTATATCGTAGTTTCTCTCCGCTGGGGAGAACCTACGAGAGAAGTAGGCACATGGGTGCATTCGACCCTGCAGACCTGACCGCTGAGACAGCACAGCCCCCATTCCGACCTCTGAAGCATCTACCTCAACAATGAAAGGGAACGAAGTGTCCACGTGTCTGAGGATGGGTGCAGAGCAAAAGAGATCCTTCAGGGTGGAGAATGCCTGACAGGCTTCAGGTGACCAATGAGTGGTGTCTGCCCCTTTGTTGGTGAGATTGGTGAGGGGTGCAATGA
This sequence comes from Hyperolius riggenbachi, assembly GCF_040937935.1. Classification (NCBI taxonomy): domain Eukaryota; kingdom Metazoa; phylum Chordata; class Amphibia; order Anura; family Hyperoliidae; genus Hyperolius; species Hyperolius riggenbachi. The sequence continues at coordinate 271,730,790 of NC_090648.1, forward strand.
CCGTGGAATACCCTTTAATGAACCTTCTGTAGTAATTTGCGAAGCCTAGGAATCGCTGAAGCGACTTCAACCCAACTGGCTGAGGCCATTCCAGAACCGCGGAAACCTTGGCAGGGTCCATGGACAGGCCTGAGGTGGAGATAATGTATCCCAGAAAAGCGACAGTGGTTACCTCGAAGATACATTTCTCCAGCTTGGCGTAAAGTGAGTTCCGCCTCAGTTTATCCAATACAAATTTTACATGGGTCCTATGCTCAGAGAGGTTGTTGGAGAAAATAAGTATATCATTTAGATATACTAGAACGAATCTCCCCAACACCTCCCTGAAGACCTCATTGATGAGTTCTTGAAAAACGGCTGGGGCATTACATAACCCGAAGGGCATCACCAGGTACTCGTAATGCCCGTCGGGTGTATTAAAGGCCGTTTTCCACTCATCGCCCTTTCTTATTCGTATCAGGTTGTACGCACCCCGCAAGTCTAATTTCGAAAAGACCTTAGCGTTGGTGACCTGAGTGAATAAGTCGTCTATCAGGCAGAACCAGCGTTGTTGCACCAATGGGTTTGGCGTGCAGAGACCACCCCTGGAGTCACAGGGAATCCACAGCAATCATCAAAGGTCCGCACCATCCAAAGTCGTCTATCAGGGGCAGAGGATAGCGATTCTTCACCGTAATTTTATTCAGGCCCCGGTAATCAATGCAAGGCCGCAATCCTCCGTCTTTCTTCTTAACAAAAAAGAAACCTGCCCCAGCAGGCGACCGAGACGGGCGAATGAAACCTTTGGCCAAATTCTCGCGGATGTACTCCTGCATGGCCAATTTTGCGGGCCCAGATAAATTGTACAGATGACCCCGGGGGGGCATACAACCTGAACGGAGATCAATGGGACAGTCGAAAGGCCGATGTGGGAGCAACTTATCAGCGGCAGGAACTGGAATACTGGAACAAAGTATCGGCGGCAGGGTCATGCGCGCTAACCGCCGCGTCAGACGCGGCGGTTTCTCCGCGTTCTGCCATGCCCTTCCTGGAGACAGCCGCCTCACGCTGTACAGAGGCGGCTGTCTTTCCGCGTTTCCTCACAACAGGTGAGTGGTTAGGGAGGGGACCGTGTGGGAGATGTGCCTACATGGGGCATCCCTGTAAAATGATGCAATCTACAATTGCATCCAACTGAAGGCTCCCACCTGAATGCTAATTTATGCAGTTCCTGCTAGATTTGGTACAGCAGGCAAAGGGTGTATAACAGTACACCTGATTGGCTGACTGGCATCTGCTGACCAGATAAAGGCAGGAGATTGCTGGGGCCCCTGGCTGTCGTGCGGACCAGTGTTTGTCATGTCCAAAAGCCGCCAGCCTGCTGGGTTGGCAATCACTACGGGGCTGACAGCAGGACCCTGGAGGAAAATGGAACTGCAGCGAGGGACCAGACAGACTTATAGGGGCTGGGAGAAGCCTCAAGTAAGTAAAGCTTTATATGCTTATGTCACCTCATGTATCCTTTAACCACTTGAGGACCTAGGGCTTTCTACCCCTTAAGGACCGGCCACTTTTTTTCCATTCAGACCACTGCAGCTTTCACGGTTTATTGCTCGCTCATACAACCTACCACCTAAATGAATTTTGGCTCCTTTTCTTGTCACTAATAAAGCTTTCTTTTGGTGCTATTTGATTGCTCCTGCGATTTTTACTTTTTATTATATTCATCAAAAAAGACATGAATTTTGGCAAAAAAATGATTTTTTTAACTTTCTGTGCTGACATTTTTCAAATAAAGTAAAATTTCTGTATACATGCAGCGCGAAAAATGTGGACAAACATGTTTTTGATAAAAAAAAACCCATTCAGTGTATATTTATTGGTTTGGGTAAAAGTTATAGCGTTTACAAACTATGGTGCAAAAAGTGAATTTTCCCATTTTCAAGCATCTCTGACTTTTCTGACCCCCTGTCATGTTTCATGAGGGGCTAAAATTCCAGGATAGTATAAATAACCCCCAAATGACCCCATTTTGGAAAGAAGACATCCCAAAGTATTCACTGAGAGGCATAGTGAGTTCATAGAAGATATTATTTTTTGTCACAAGTAAGCGGAAAATGACACTTTGTGAGAAAAAAAAAAAAAAAAAGTTTCCATTTCTTCTAACTTGCGACAAAAAAAAATGAAATCTGCCACGGACTCACCATGCCCATCTCTGAATACCTTGAAGGGTCTACTTTCCAAAATGGGGTCATTTGTGGGGTGTGTTTACTGTCCTGACATTTTGGGGGGTGCTAAATTGTAAGCACCCCTGTAAAGCCTAAAGGTGCTCATTGGAGTTTGGACCCCTTAGCGCAGTTAGGCTGCAAAAAAGTGCCACACATGTGGTATTGCCGTACTCAGGAGAAGTAGTATAATGTGTTTTGGGGTGTATTTTTACACATACCCATGCTGGGTGGGAGAAATATCTCTGTAAATGACAATTTGTTAAATTTTTTTACACACAATTGTCCATTTACAGAGATCTTTCTCCCACTCAGCATGGGTATGTGTAAAAATACACCACAAAACACATTATACTACTTCTCCTGAGTACGGCGATACCACATGTGTGGCACTTTTTTGCACCCTAACTGCGCTAAAGGGCCCAAAGTCCAATGAGTACCTTTAGGATTTCACAGGTCATTTTGAGAAATTTTGTTTCAAGACTACTCCTCACGGTTTAGGGCCCCTAAAATGCCAGGGCAGTATAGGAACCCCACAAATGACCCCATTTTAGAAAGAAGACACCCCAAGGTATTCAGTTAGGAGTATGGTGAGTTCATAGAAGATTTTATTTTTTGTCAAAAGTTAGCGGAAAATGACACTTTGTGAAAAAACACAATTAAAATCAATTTCCGCTAACTTTTGACAAAAAATAAAATCTTCTATGAACTCACCATACTCCTAACGGAATACCTTGGGGTGTCTTCTTTCTAAAATGGGGTCATTTGTGGGGTTCCTATACTGCCCTGGCATTTTAGGGGCCCTAAACCGTGAGGAGTAGTCTTGAAACGAAATTTCTCAAAATGACCTGTGAAATCCTAAAGGTACTCATTGGACTTTGGGCCCTTTAGCGCAGTTAGGGTGCAAAAAAGTGCCACACATGTGGTATCGCCATACTCGGGAGAAGTAGTACAATGTGTTTTGGGGTGCATTTTTACACATACCCATGCTGGGTGGGAGAAATACCTCTGTAAATGGACAATTGTGTGTAAAAAAATCAAAAGATTGTCATTTACAGAGGTATTTCTCCCACCCAGCATGGGTATGTGTAAAAATACACCCCAAAACACATTGTACTACTTCTCCCGAGTACGGCGATACCACATGTGTGGCACTTTTTTGCACCCTAACTGCACTAAGGGGCCCAAAGTCCAATGAGTACCTTTAGGATTTCACAGGTCATTTTTGTTTCAAGACTACTCCTCACGGTTTAGGGCCCCTAAAATGCCAGGGCAGTATAGGAACCCCACTAATGACCCCATTTTAGAAAGAAGACACCCCAAGGTATTCCGTTAGGAGTATGGTGAGTTCATAGAAGTTTTTATTTTTTTGTCACAAGTTAGCGGAAATTGATTTTAATAGTTTTTTTTCACAAAGTGTCATTTTCCGCTAACTTGTGACAAAAAAAAAAAACTTCTATGAACTCACCATACTCCGTACGGAATACCTTTGGGTGTCTTCTTTCTAGAATGGGGTCATTTGTGGGGTTCCTATACTGCCCTGGCATTTTAGGGGCCCTAAACCGTGAGGAGTAGTCTTGAAACCAAATGTCGCAAAATGACCTGTGAAATCCTAAAGGTACTCATTGGACTTTGGGCCCCTTAGAGTACTTAGGGTGTAAAAAAGTGCCACACATGTGGCACCGCCGTACTCAGGAGAAGTAGTATAATGCGTTTTGGGGTGTATTTTTACACATACCCATGCTAAGTGGGAGAAATATCTCTGTAAATGACAATTGTTTGATTTTTTTACACACAATTGTCCATTTACATAGAAATTTCTCCCACCCAGCATGGGTATGTGTAAAAATACACCCCAAAACACATTATACTACTTTTCCTGAGTACGGCGGTACCACATGTGTGACACTTTTTTGCAGCCTAGGTGCGCTAAGGGGCCCAACGTCCTATTCACAGGTCATTTTGAAGCATTTGTTTTTTAGACTACTCCTCGCGGTTTAGGGCCCCTAAAATGCCAGGGCAGTATAGGAACCCCACAAGTGACCCCATTTTAGAAAGAAGACACCCCAAGGTATTCCGTTAGGTGTATGGCGAGTTCATAGAAGATTTTATTTTTTGTCACAAGTTAGTGAAAAATGACACTTTGTGAAAAAAAACCAATAAAAATTAATTTCCGCTAACTTTTGACAAAAAATAAAATCTTCTATGAACTCGTCATACACCTAACAGAATACCTTGGGGTGTCTTTTTTTCTAAAATGGGGTCACTTGTGGGGTTCCTATACCGCCCTGGCATTTTACAGGCCCAAAACCGTGAGTAGTCTGGAAACCAAATGTCTCAAAATGACTGTTCAGGTGTCCACTACTTTTAATGTGATATTTCCCACTTTACTGGAATCATTGTCCCCTTGCCTGTTTGCTGGGCTACAGGCTTGGTCCTCGCTTAGTTTGGACATCTTTTTATTATAACTCTTTCCACTTGGATAGTGGACATTGCACACCAGGACCCTCATCCGCTCACTTTGCTGGCTGGGCTTTGGGTTGTAACCTCACGCTGCCAGGTAAGTATTGCAGGCAGCCAGGCGCAGTGCATACCCCCGTTTAACACTCCCTAACAGATTTCCAAAGGGAAGTAAATATCTTTTAAACAGGGGGCAGTTGAATTCAGTAGATGGTCTAATACCTAAGTACTTTTTTTCTAATATCCTGGTGCCATCCTTCAATATTTACTGCAGGTAGTGGCCACTCACTAACTGCTAGCGTATTCCTGTATCAGTCTTATTCATAATTGTATGCTGCCTGTGTATGAGGTGTGCAAAACATTTTTTACAGAGTTCATGTTACTGACAATCAGTGCAAGTGTGTATTATTACAAATAAAACCTACTGCTTTGCACCACTGATTCTCATGCAGGAAGAAGAAATAGATAAATATTCCAGGCTAAAAATGTTAAGTTTGTGCTTGTAAAATAAAATGCAGATATCCTTTTTAAATAGATAGATAGATAGATAGATAGATAGATAGATAGATAGATAGATAGATAGATGGATGGATGGATGGATGGATGGATGGATGGATGGATGGATGGATGGATGGATGGATGGATGGATGGATGGATGGATGGATGGATGGATGGATGGATGGATGGATAGATAGATAGATAGATAGATAGATAGATAGATAGATAGATAGATAGATAGATAGATAGATAGATAGATAGATAGATAGATGGACAGACTATGTTTTTTAGATTTATTTTTTTTTACAAAAATGGAATTTCACTTTAAGTAGCTATATTGGTGCTTTAAAATATAAATGAAAAATTTAAACTGGTATTAAACGTCTCATAAATGACTTATTTTCCACTTAATTAAAAGAATAACCTTTCAGCACATTTACAAGCAGAATAATATCTCAAAATAAGTTGATTAACTTCATTTCAATATTACTTTCCTTATTTTAATTGTATTATTTTTTGCTCTTAAAATGTAACATAGATAAGGTGAAAACAGGTGAAAAAGCTTTGTGAATTATCCCCACTACAGCAAATGTATACTTGAAGGATAAAGACAAAAACACTTGCAATGTAATTTAATGGTGTAAAACTAGGCACGTAGTATTTGTGTACACAAGGACCTGTGTAGGTAAAAATGATTTAAGAAAAAAAGTTGTTCTGAAAAAATGGCAAGTAATGGCAAAACTGATGTTCTGGGAATAAAGCCAAAATGCAAGGGTCACTGGACAAGCAAGAGTACTAGTAAAATGTTCAAGTTATAAGAGCTGCTGGACAAGCAGAAATACTTTTACAAATTGCTCAGAACAAACTGTTGTTAAGGTTGCTGGACAAGCAAAACACTTTTCCAACTGCTATTAGTAGATCTTTAAAAAATAATATATTGCAACTGGGAATGAAATGCAAAGTGATTCAAGGCATGCGGTAAATGTGGAATATAATAATAGTGCTACACAAATTCTGGACCAATCATTCTTTGCATATTTCTAAAATGTAGATAACATAGATTTTATTGACAACAGTGTTGTTTGATGTAGTGCAGTGTATTTTGCCTATCATTATAACTTCCTTCAAATGATAACTAACAAAATAAAGATTAACTCCGTTATTCAATTGGTTTTATTATGGAACTGTTAAAGTTAAATGTGCATTAAGCCATTTACAGGCTCTTAATTGTTGTTTCTATTAGCATGAGTGGATTTCTCATGGTGCTGGTCATGAGAGATGATCAATGAGGTGTAAATATCATGCAGATTTTATGCAAACCATATGCAGCTAGAAACTGAACAAATCAGATTCACTTCCTGTTAAATCTGATTGGTCCAGTTTCAAGCTGTGTATGATCTGCATGTAAATTACATAAAAGACAGAATTAACTGCATCTTATTAATTGTCAGAAGTTTTAAAGCAGGATGAGACTATGTATTGGCTAACTAAAAATGAATAAGAATAAGCAAGCTTTCGGCCTTGCAGCCTTCGTCTGGCTTACATCCTGTTATGAACAAACACACCTGATTCAATCAATATAACACATATAAACCCTGTGAAGAGAGGACTAAATTAAAACTTAACTTTTATTAGGGTAGTTCTAAAAGGGATCTAATTTGCTAAAAAGACATAGATGTGATAAATGGGTGGGAGATATCAGTCACGGTCCACAGAAGACCACCCTCCACTACCCCACTAGTAATCTATAAACCCCCCACACAACTCGACATGTTTCATTTCCTCTATGGGAAATTTCGTCAGGAGTGATAAGTGCTCAAAAACTTTTTTGTAGGGGGAGGTGACCGGACCTGCCCTACCCAGAATCCTAGGGGAGATTCAGTATACTATAAAAGGGCAGTGTGAATGGCAGGTTCCTTTAGCAGTCTGCAGGGTTGCGGCCGGTTTTTCTGTTACTTTGCTAAATTTGTACTAGCTATGTGATGTATATAATGTAATTTATTTTTAGCACTATGGCACTCTAGCACTGAGCACTTATCACTCCTGACGAAATTTCCCATAGAGGAAATGAAACATGTCGAGTTGTGTGGGGGGTTTATAGATTACTAGTGGGGTAGTGGAGGGTGGTCTTCTGTGGACCGTGACTGATATCTCCCACCCATTTATCACATCTTCATCTTTTTAGCAAATTAGATCCCTTTTAGAACTACCCTAATAAAAGTTAAGTTTTAATTTAGTCCTCTCTTCACAGGGTTTATATGTGTTATATTACATCCTGTTAGTTCTCAGGCTGGTGGTCATAAAACAGCAGTATTTTTCTGAATGTGCATGTTCTATCCTATAGATAGCAACAGGAGGAGAGAGTGCATGAGCCATTCTGCAGTGAGTGATGAGCGGATCGATTTAAAAATCAACTTAGTTTGTTTCTACAACTTCGACAATACATCAACATTCTTGAACCCTGCTGGAGACATCCTAATACTGATGACTGCGCATGTGTTTGCAGACCTAGGCCCTTATCCAATTAACCGTCCTCCTGAAATTTTCTCCTATGAGATAAGGCTTTCTCTTAGCTAAAATATAACTTTTCAAGACTTAGCAATGAAAAAAGTTCTAAAAACTAGGTAAAAAGTAATGTCAAACTTAGTTTGAGTAATTTCTTGCTTGATGGAAGTTTCAAAGGTATTTAATTGATAAGGTTTTAAAATATCTCCTTGGAGGAAACTCAGGAGAGAAGAGAATGGCATATGTGTCGTATCCTTTTAGTTATGAGTGGCATTATCAGTTAGCATAGTGAAGGTATGGTGGTCACTCTTCATTATGAGGGAATGTATCCTTCAGGCCTCTTTCACATTAGACAACGCGTGCAGGAGCTGTTAACTGTACGCGTTGAATAGGCTGCGGTGTGTCGTCGGGATTTTGCGGTGCAACGCTGAGTAGCGGCGGTAGTAATTAATTAACCCGATGGGAAAACGTCGATTCCCAAAGATAAAATGCTCCCAGGGGCGTCGTACCGCAATAAATTATGTTTCATCAAGGCTGTCAAAGGGGTAAACATGATTATGGCAGTATTAGCCACATAAAACTGTTTTAAAAGCAATGTGCTGCATACACACAGATGCTCAATATCCCCTATTAATTGTCCAAAATCGCCACCCTCTCTCACTCACAATCACACTGCTGCTGCTTCCTTCTTCCCTTCCTCTCTCTCCCTCTGCTGGCTTACATTACTCAGGACGACCTGTGTTGATGATGAGATGATTGGATGGCTGGAACAGGCAAAGATAAGCCAGCAGGAACTGCCAGCAATCTCAAGTTCTGCTTCTCGCGAGTATAGTAGGAGTGGGATGTCATCCGTAACATGTAAACTATACATTTAATGCAGGCATCTGTGCTTATCTAAGGGAGGTCTTCAAGATGATGAGTACTTAAAAAAGTATTCTACTAAATATAACCTAATGATTAAAATTGCTTATATTTTACAATGCTCATATGTATACATTACTAAGTCAATGTTTTCCCATTGTAAAATCTTATCTCTCCCAGAGTTTCATACATGTATCACAGATGGTGACATCTTTACTGCTATCAAGGAGCATCCCTGCAGAACGTTTGTTTGTTGTGTGTTCAGAAAAGTGCAGAAGCAACACATGGTCTCCCAGAGTGCTCTGGGCCAGAAGGCTGCATGACTAAATAGCCTAGACTAAACATCACTGGGAGGGCGAGTTTACATAACATTATACAACAATCTATAGATATAAGAAATGTTTCTGATGCTGAAACCAGGGTAATTAACATAAAATGTGGTGTTCAATTTTCCCAGGATTTCTGTGCAAAAAGTGATAACATTTATTTTTTAAAAAAATGTTTCCCTGTAACTTGCCAAAATGTGTCAAGCAAGGGTCTAGTATACAGTGCAGGAAAGTATTGATGTGTATGCACGTTTATACTGTTCACAGCATGTTTTTGTGGATGGACATATCTGTCCATACTGCTAGGGAGGTTAATAATGTATTACAATATATTACATTCTACTATATGTTGTCAAAGTGCCTCTTTAAAGGAATACTGTAAAGGGTCGGGGGAAAATGAGTTGAACTTACCCGGGGCTTCTAATGGTCCCCCGCAGACATCCTGTGCACGTGCAGTCACTCACCGATGCTCCGGCCCCGCCTCCGGTTCACTTCTGGAATTTCAGACTTTAAAGTCTGAAAACCACTGCGCCTGCGTTGCCGTGTCCTCACTTCCACTGATGTCACCAGGAGCGTACTGCGCAGGCACAGAGCATAGTAGGCTTGCGCAGTACGGTCCTGGAGACATCAGCGAGAGCAAGGGGACGGCAACGCAGGGGAAGTGGTTTACCGACTTTAAAGTCGGAAATTCCAGAAGTGAACCGGAGGCGGGGCCAGAGCATCGGTAAGTGGCTGCGCGAGCACAGGATGTTTGCCGGGGACCATTAGAAGCCCCGGGTAAGTTCAACTCATTTTCCCCCGACCCCCCTACAGTATTCCTTTAAAGAGAAACTGTGACCAAGAAATGAACTTCATCCCAATCCGTAGCTGATACCCCCTTTTACATGGGAAATCTATTCCTTTTCACAAACGGATCCTCAGGGGGCTCTGTATGGCTGATATTGTGGTAAAACCCCTCCCATAGGAAACATTGAGGACCATGGTCCTTGCAGTTTCCTGTCTGTGAACCTCATTGCATTGTGGGAAATACATGTTTACAGCTGTTTCCAACATTACCTGCCAGCAGTAAAAATGTCACCATGTGATAAATGTCAGAATGTAAATCAGGGAGAGGAAAGCTTTTACAATAGGCAAACACTGACTAAATAATGTATACATAATTATTGTAAAAATGAAGCACTATTTGTAATACATTATTTTCACTGGAGTTCCTCTTTAAGTACAACTTGAAAATTTGTAGCAAATCTTGTCTTTTTTTACTTGCTTATATCAACTTTTCCTATTATCCTTCTTGTTTAAAAAAATTAAATAAATAAATAAATCCGTTTCTTGCCACAGTCTTCATACAGAATTCACCTAACATCAAATGCGGCGTACTACATACATCTGCTCTATATCTATTTCTTATAACTGAGGGATCATCTAAACTTTCTACTTTCTACACAGTATGATCAGAATCAGAATCAGAATCAATTAAGTTTGCACCTACAAGGAATTTGTCTTGGCAGTTGCTTAACAAACACAAACACAAACAAAAACAATGCAAGGACAGACAGTGTGAATATTACAAGTTAAGGACATATTATAAGTATAGTGACAGTAAGCAATGTGAGAATTGTTCATGTTTAGTTCTGTGCTGATTACTTTCAGTCCTAGCAGCTCTAACGTGGTTCAGCATTAAAGAGACACTGAAGCGAAAAAAAATATATGATATAATGAATTTGTTGTGTACTATGAATAATTACTAGAAGATTAGCAGCAAAGAAAATATTCTCATATTTTTATTTTCAGGTATATAGTGTTTTTTCTCACATTGCATCATTCTCTAATATGTGCAGATTACACAACACTCAGCATTCAAAATAAGTCTTTCAGAGCAGTCTGTGAAGTAATAAACTCTCCTCTGCTAGAGGAAAAGTAAACAGTTCAATTACAGTTGAGATAATAAAAGTCAGATAACAGCCCTCTCCACGACTAAGTTAGTCGGAGAGCTTAATAGCTTTTTTGCATAGAGATAACAACTGGAGTTTCTCAACTCTTCCTGTACTGGAAACAATTAGACTGATGTATCTGATCTTAATGTTTTTTTTCTTAGCTGTACTACACATACAAATCATAATATCATCATTTTATTTTTTCGCTTCAGTGTCTCTTTAAGTATGTCCTCCGTTCTATTTCTTCTTAGTTATATGGTGTGTGGATACTGTCAGGATATAATATGGACTATACAGTGAGCAGACAGAATTGGAAGAAGGAGGTTGTATTCCTTTTCAAGCAGTAACAATACACAGTACATTCAGAAAACAGCATTCATCTCTCTCAGATCTTTCTCAAGGCACTTCTCACTTCAGTCTAGCCAGGGCAGATTTGCAAGTCAACAATACACATCTACCAATGCTATTAAGATCTTCAGAACAAAAGCCTAGCCTTTGCTGACACACTGACAAAAGAACAATACTATTCCCTAGACTCCAGTAAACTACAATCAATGTAAATACAATGTATACCTTAATGTAAAGGCCATTCCAGGCCATCTCACCAGAGAAACTAGCAAATATACAAATCTCCCCTGGGCTGGTTAAAACATCTGTCATGCCAGGGCCCTTATTCAATTCACTTTTTCTCCTAAAGGTAGCCATACATCTAGCGATTTTGGTGGCTGATCGACCAAGAGACAGATCTCTCTCTGATCAAATCTGGTCAGAGAAATATTTGCTGGCTGCCCATACACTGCAGGCCGATTCCCGATCAATTGCAGCATGGGGACTGGCCTTCTAATGCCAACCTGGCCGCTGTCCCCCTAATGTTTTGCCCCCCCCCCCGCAAACCATGCAGTTATACTTTACCTGCAACCGTCCATCTTTGTCCATATGCATATGCACCCCTACGTGGTTGCAGGTATTATAGCACATGTGTGTGTATGACATTACAAACGCACTCCATGTGCTATATGCCGGCAGTCACATGAGGCCCGAATTGCAGAAATAGGCCACAGACAAATGATGTGACAGGTAAAGTATAACTGCACAGGCACGAGGGGGAGGACATAAAACATTAGGGGGTTTCCATCACTTTCGTTGTGTGTAATTATTGCATGCCGTTTCTACCCGATTCAGCTCGTCAGACCGAGATTTTCCAGCATGTCCAGTCGATACATGCAACCAATATCTGCCCGAAATTAATCAAATTGTAGATTGGGCATGTTCTTAGCATCAGCAATTCTCATAAGATTTGATAATAATTATCAAATCTGATGGTTGATCAACCGCCAAGTCTATAGATGCATGGCCACCTTGAGATTTCTCCTAGGAGACAATTTTCCATCTTTTGTTTAAAGGACAACTGAAGTGAGAAGAATATTGAGGCTGCCATATTTATTTCCTTTTAAACAGTACCTGTTTCCTGTCAGCCCTGCTGATCTATTTGGCTGCAGTAGTGTTTGAATAACACCAGAAACAAAAGTTGAAGAGAAATCGAGAGCCCAATATGGTGTAGTATGTCAAAATTGATTGGATAAATGAAACAGTGAGATGGTAATACTCACAAACATGGGTTACTACCTAGGTAACCACTCATTAGGCAGGTGAGGAGATTAGACCTGTCCTCACTCAGGATTAAGAAGTCACTCTCTGTAGATAGGAAGAAAGGGGGTAGATCACCCCTCCACCTGGGGTGAACTCAAATATATTGGTAGGTGAACAGAGGCGCCAGAAGGATAAAAGTACATAACATTTTAAAAAAAATTGCTGGGAGGAAGTGGTGGACTCGCCTCCATTAAAGCAGACACCAAGGACTGTAAATATATAGATATACACATTTATTGAAAATACCCCAAAGATGCAACGCGTTTTGCGGGCACAGCCCACTTCTTCAGGCAATAAGCAGGATATAAACAACAGCAATTCAGTTATAACAAGCAGAGCACCTCTGTCAACAGAGGTGCTCTGCTTGCTATAACTGATTTACTGTTGTTTATCCCTTGCTTATTGCCTGAAGAAGTGGGCTGTGCCCGCGAAACGCGTTGCATCTTTGGGGTATTTTCAATAAATGTGTATATCTATATATTTACAGTCCTTGGTGTCTGCTTTAACGGAGGTGAGTCCACCATTCCTCCCAGCAATTTTTAAAAAATGTTATGTACTTTTATCCTTCTGGCGCCTCTGTTCACCTACCAAACACCAGAAACAAGCATGTGGATAATCTTTTCAGATCTGACAATAATGTCAAAAACACCTGATCTGCTGCATGCTTGTTCAGGGTCTATGGTTAAAAGTATTAGAGACAGAGGATCAGCAGGATGGCCAGGCATGGTATTGCTTAAAAAGAAATACATATGGCAGCCTCCATATCCTTCCCGTTTCAGTTGTCCTTTAAAATAATGTTTCAGCACTCTGCAATTGAAAAAGTATCAAAAAGTAGGTGAAAAGTAATGTCAAAATTATTTTCTTGCTTGTAGGTGGCTTAACCATTTTTTCCACCACTTCAGTTTATCGACGTCCTCTGTGACTTCCTCTAAGCCACGAGGAGGTAAATATAAGTCGTGTAGCTGAAGCACAACTGTGGACGATTGGGCTTGCTCCTGTACAAAACCTCCGGCACTATCTGCTGCAGCACTCATTGTTGAAAGCGAAAAAATATGTTCCCTTAGGCAATAAGATTGATTTTTATTATTAAAAATACGTTTATTTTCTCAGTTCATCGTGAAAATACACACTGTAGCATTATTTCAGAATCAAATATCCTCACCATAAATTGTGACAGGAACGTCATTTAAGTTTTGTGATAAACAGTAGAAAAAGCCAAAGAAAATGTGTGTTTTTTATCTACAATAGCGCTTTTTATTATTATACTGGAACTGTTTTTTGTATTTTTTTCCTCTTTTCCCTATTAAAATGCATAGAAAAAAAATTGTTTGAGGGAACAAATGCCATACAATGAAAGCCTAAAGAGTCTTGAAAAAATGATATATATTTCATTGAGGTGTCATCATGAGAAGGGATAACGTAATTGCTGATTAAATAGGGACATAGCTAAAATGTCAAAACTGCTCTGGTCCATAAGGGGGAAACAAGGTCTGGATGTGAAGTGGTTGAAATGCATTATTGATAAGGTGTGAAAATATTACGTAGGCAAAAAGTGAATTGAATAAGAAGTGAAGTAAGTGAATTGAAGTAAGTAGTAGAAATCTGACAGAACCGACAGGTTTTGGACTAGCCTATCTCGTCATGGGGGTTTCTCAGGGTTTTTGTTTATTTTCAAAAGCACTTAGTGAATGGCAGTTGCTCCGTCCAACTGCCAAAAAAGTGTATGGTGAGCAGGCAGGCTGGCCTGCATCTTTGTATAAATCTTTTTCAGGGAGTATCTTTATAAAGAATAAAGGCCATTCTGAGAATCCTCTATGGAGAGATGGGCTAGCCCAAAACCTGTCGGTAATGTCAGATTTCTGCTAATTACTGTAAGTGACAGCAACACAGGAGAAAAGTAATTTATGGCTCATTTTACTCTGGAAGAAACATACTTCTTATTTGTATGTGTTTACATATATTTTACATTTTAAGATTTTCGTGACAGTGGTGGTATTCTGTTTCCACTTCAGCCCACAGTGTTGTTCACTTTATGCATCCGAGCAACTTTCACCTCCCTTTCATTCGCCAATAACTTTATCACTACTTATCACACTGAAATGATCTATATCTTGTTTTTTCCACCACCATTTAGGCTTTCTTTGGGTGGTACATTCTGCTAAGAATTATTTTATTCTAAATCCATTTAACAGAAAGATTAATAAAGAAATGGAAAACATTCATTATTTCTCAGTTTTTGGCCATCATAGTTTTGAAATTAATACATGTTACCATGATTAAAACCCATGTATTTTATTTGCACATTTGTCCTAGTTATTACACCATTTAAATTATGCCCCTATCACAATTTATGGCCCCGATATTTTATTTGGAAATAAAGGTGCATTTTTTCAATTTGCATCCATCACTATTTACAAGCCTATAATTTAAAAAATTATATTAACATACTCTCTTGACATGCATATTTAAAAAGTTCAGACCCTTAGGTAACTATTTATGTTTTTTTATTGTATTTTTTTTATTAAACATTTTATTTGGGTAATTTTTGGTGTGGGAGGTAAACAGCTAGTTTTAAATGTAAAATAGTGTATTTATTTATTAAAAAACCGTATGTGGGTGTAGTTTTACTATTTCAAAAAGTCAAAAAGACTTGGAAGCGAATGATCACGCTTCCAGGAACTATAATGAGGATGGGGAACTTTTTTTTTAAGCAGAAAGACTGCGGCCTCTGATAAGAGGCCGTCGGTTTTTCTCGGGGGGATTTAGATCGATGAATAGGAAGTATATTCCCATTCATTGATCAGGGGGCTAACGTCAGGCAGCGGGAGTGGGGTGCGCCTCATTCAGCTGCAGCAGCACAGTCTATCTGGATGAACATAGGCTTAAGTGGTTAAAGCTTCTAAATGGGGAAGCTTCCAGATTAAGATACAATTAAGATATGTGATTGTACTGTGAAAAAAAACATGTTAAGCACAAAACAGCCATCTTGGCAAGTCTCTCCATCACAGAGCCTACTTGCTTTTGGAACATATGATGTTACTTTATTGTTTTGCATTGCTTATCTATTGTAAACACCACCAACACAATCTAAATAAAGAAACTTGAATCCTGCGTCAGCCTACCTTCTTTACTATACATCACAGGCTAAAAATTAACATTCGCTTGGTGTGTATTAATTTTAAAACGTGCTCACCATCTCATCCATATTTTATATTATATTTATTGGCAGTCAGTGTTTATACCTAGTTGTATGATGACAATGGTGAACAGCTAATTCATTATTCTACATTTCTACTGTTACTTTATTTTATTTCATTTTGCTTCAGGACACGTATTTTTTCAATTTTTCAAAATGTTTCTATTTGACAGCTTCCATTTTTCACTATGCTAGTTAGCTAAATATGGCTATTCAAAATTAATATTTTATGAATAAACAATCATGTATTCATCAACAGAAGCAGCTTATACATTTAACTACTTTATTACATGTTCTGTTGACAAAATATATAGTAAGTCAACTAGTACAAATTTGAGGGTGGTATGTATAATGTATGACTAATTATCCAAATAACCAAAAAGCAAATGATTTATATTTTTGAAAGCAGGAGGAGAGAGGAATAGTTGGCACTGCAGCTCAAGACTGCTGGCACTGGGATGATGCAGGCAGGGTTCACACACACTCTTCTCACACTGTGGTACACTCTGCGTGCTGCTCAGATCAAAGTAAAAGCAGTGTAGATATAAATAATGAAGATGAGGAAGGCAATTGGCATTGCAGGTGCTTTATTCCAATAGCGAGGCATAAATTAGTAGTACAAAAATGGCCGTTTCACGCTGTAACTGCGCTTCAATGGAGGCTAGGAGCCTAGCCTCCGTTGAAGTGCAGTTACAGCACGAAACGACCATCAGGCACCTGTCCCCAGCACCTACCACACCACCACATTCTGCAAAATAGTATGTTACCTCTTTTGGCTACGTTTTTGTACTGCTAATTTGTGCCTCGCTATTGGAATAAAGCACCTGCAGTGCCGATTGCTTTCCTCATCTTCTTCATTTATATCTACACTGATTTATATTTTTACAGTAAATAATCACCACTTCATAATATTCTTTTAAAGCAGAAAATGAATATATCAATAGACAGATTAAAAACAAGCAATTGTACTAAAATGTACTAAATAATGTTGTTAGAGGATAACGTATTTATTAAATAAATAAAAGCATTCAACAGCAACCTCAGTCTCCTCATTATTGTAAAATCTTATTTAAAGGGGTATGAATTCCACCAATCAGATGCATTAACTGCTTATCTGCTAATTATGCTTCTTGGTCCATGCTACAAGGTGTGACAAATAAACCCTATGTTAGAAAAGGGTGTTTTTTAATGTTGTACTTTCTTTCCTATGCATGTTCAATGTTTTTTTTCGGGGGGGGGGGGGGGGGGTAATTACAAATTTTGGGGCACTTTGATGGATCCCCAAATGTAAGCAATCACCCGCACCATGAAGGGTCCCACAACAACCTGAGACTTCTGCTATCAGAGGACACATAACACAAGCAGCTACATCCCAGCCATCATGATGTGTTTCCCTCATAACAAATGTAGCAATTTTTCACCCATCCTTCTTGCAATTATTATGTACCCTTTTGTACCCCTGTATTTCCATATCCCCCGGCATTGTACAGTAGGAAAGGGCTGTTATATTTACCTGTTAAGAAATTGCATTGTGTGTAGACGTCCAAATTGTTTACAATCAATTTTGCAATAGATTTTGCATTGATGCATTGATAAGTACCCCAAATCGATCGGAATCTGATCGGACCGGTCAGAAATCATCTAATAGATCTGTCGATCTGACAGAAAATTGTACCTTGTAGATGGAGCTTTATGGTGCCCTCCTCCCATCTACAAAGCCATTGTTCTTATCTTATAATGTCTTCTTTAATGTCCCACTGCTGGGGGTGCTGCTTTGTGGCAGCCAGGAAAGCCAGCGGTGGGAATGGACATAAAGTAGGAAGAACGCTGGCTGGAGAGCAAGACAAATGGGAAGAGAGCTCCATGGCAGGTATATATAACAACTTTAAAATATTTTCATGTGAATCACAACAACATCATGGCATCTGCTAGTTAAAGCACCAGAGGTATTTCTGGATTGAAGGAAGGTGGGTAGGTAAGAAGATGGGTTCTTCTTCTACCCCACAGTGCCCAAAGCTGTGGGAGTTGCTTTAGTGGAAATGGCAATTCTGGTAATTTGTTTTTCCAATCATCCAAAATGAAAAATTATCATCAATAACACTTTCAAAGAAAAATATTTCTTCAGTGTGGAACATGCCATAGGATTCCTCTTATAGAATAAATCCTCCCCTAAATTGCTCCACAGACTGTACATTGTATATATTGTTGCTCTATTTATCAGTCTGCAAACCATCTTTAGTCAAGTTAATGAGTAGCATTGTGATATGACTGGCAACTTCCAAAACTTCTGCACATGCATGTTACTTGCAAAGTTTTCAGTTTTGGTCAGGAACCAGTCCGACGAAGGCTTTTTATAAGTCGAAAGCTCACTGTTTATCCATCTCTAAGTTAGCCAATAAATGGTATCATCCTGATTCAAAACTTCTTACTTACAAAGTGGTAAAGAGTGTGACAACTGAACTATTGAAAAAATGTTTTATGTTTTTAAATATTGTATTAATCTAAATGTGCTATATTAACCACCCGTCCTCATGTAGACATGTTTTGTCCAAGAAGATGGAGCCAGTGAGGCTCTGTCCACTATTAAGATAAGATGCTGTTTTCCTGCTCTGGTGCCTGAAGAAGGTGAGGTGTAGTATGGTATGGGTCACAATCTGGAATACACTTAGTAGTACTTTAGTATTCCTTACCCATTGCAGCAAAGAGTTAAATGCTTACATAAGATGCAAACACCAGAGAAATCCAATCAAAACTTTGCACAGAACCCAGAGGGTTTCAGTGGTTTTAACAGTCATATTGACTTAGAAACTGATTTTTATCTGGTGTTATCCTATTAGTATTTTTACAATGTTTGTGCAGTTGTCTTATTTTCATGTAACTTGTGATTAATTGTGGGAATGCCTCTATTTTCTAATATCAGCTGATGAAATATAAGGGGTTAATTGGTCTATGATAGTTTTATTTTTAATGTAATTAAATATGTGTATGTTATAGCCAAAGTCAGAAGTTGGCCAGATGTGGGTTGAAAGTGTCAACAAGTGGGATCCAGCCCACCTGTAGGGTATGCTTATATACTGCAAATTGCCATTTCTGGGGATAATTATCACTTTCTTTTTTTTTGGCTTCAGCCATTGAATAGATTCAATTGTACCTTATAGATCTGCTGTAAATTATGGAATTTTGTATGCATCTGGGATGGAAACTGTCACTCCTGTTGCATGTGGGTTTTTCTGTAGGGTTGTGTTATATAAAGCATTGCAGGCTATTGTGGTATTAGGTTTAAAACCAAATCCCATTGTACACAATGATGACAGACTAAAGGCTTGTACACATGTGCAACTTTTCTGCATGATCAACTCGACAACATAAATGTTCACATGACGCAAGCAATTGCATTACTTGTATTTAACGTGCAACCACCAACTGAACAACTAACTCACTTGCATACTGCATGCACAAGCAGAATGACGACTGTATGACATAGCCACATTCACATCAGAACTGTGCTCAATCGCTGCTTGGCAGATTGCTGTTTGCTGAACTGTATGATTGCTTTAACTATGCTGTGATTACTTTCATCTGCTTCTAATGCTATGCATGGCTTTGCAATTGCATCCCAAGCTCCTGAATTTTCTGCTTATAATATCCACTGCTGTGCGGGATAGACTCTAGCTAACAATTACATAAGGGGGCATTGACTGACATTCCATCTGAAGGGCCTATGCAACTAAAATCATTGCAGCATCCTGATGTGCATTGTTGCACGTTTATGGTCATTTGAACTATCTCAGTTGTACAATTGCATCCTAAGCTCCTGAATTTGTCTGTCTATAACATCCGCTGTTGTGTGGGAGGTAGAGATGGCCCGAAATGTTCGTCCAGCAAATAGTTAACGACAAACAAGGGGTGTTCACGTTCGCCCCCTCAGGCGAAAACATGGGGTGTTCAATTTGCCCCTATACATAATAATGGAGCCAACTTTGACCCCTAACCTTAGAGTTAGCAGACACATGGTAGCCAATCATCTGTCCCTCCCACCTGGGCCGCCCCCCCCCCCAGAAAGCCAGCACAGCAGCAATTTTGCAGTCTTTGTTTGGCTTATGAGCAAGGCAGATCAGGGAGAGTGTGCTGCTGACAGGGTGAGCGTTAGATAGGCCTGTGTTCTGTGTCCTCAGTGCAGATTCTTTCTGCTATCACATTTTTCTGAACAGCTACGTCCTTCTTAGGGCTGGTACATTGTTTTTCTTGCTATTGTATTGCTGCTCTGTTTCCAGTGCACAAGTTACCTGTTGGAGACAGGTCTGCTGGTCCTAGTAGTGCACCAACCATAACCCAATAATCCTTCATCACCACTACTGGCATTTAGTACCCACTACTGCCCCCTGTATAAGACCTCAGTGCAGAATCATTGTTTTTTTGGTCACTTAGCTGTCAATGAGCTACCTCAGCCTGACCATAGAGGCTGGAAAATTATGATCTCCTGCACTCCCACGAACGTGCGCACAAGCAAGGTGGCCACCACACACCACTACACAAAGACTTCTGCCGAAAGGACTAACATTTATGTCCTAGAGGTGACAACTAGCAAAAACAATGATTTGCTCATCTGAAGTTATCACTAAAGCTCTTTGGAATTTTTTTGTGGTGCATTTAACACGGAGTTTCGTCTGTCGGTGTGAACCAGGCATAACCATTACACTACCTTATTGCCGTGTATGCACGCCGGATGTTTTAAAGCACTCAATTCTACAAATTTAGGAATGTACTGTGATTTCTGGCACTTTTCCATTACTTTTGAGGACAGAAATAGTCCTTATAGGTTTTAAAATGTACTTGCCCATTGAAGTCTAAGGCAGTTCGCCAGATTCGCCTGTTCGCAGAAATTCACGAACCGGAAATTTGATGTTCAAACCATTACTAGAGGGACAGTATTAACATCAACATCTATTATATAATGGGGCATTGATCCATATGTCATCTGCGGGGAAGTATGCAATCAAAGTCACTGTAGTATTTTGATGTGTATCACTGTACTTGTGGTCATTGAGCTGTTGGTGTAGTGCTGTGCAGTGGTGGTCAAATACCCCTTTTTAAAATTCGAGTTTTGTCGAATTCGAATAGTAAATTATTCGAGGTCAGTCGAATATTCGAGTCGAATAATTTTTACTATTCGATTCGACCTCGGACTTCGAGCTCACTATTCGAGTCGGTAATCGAGCTCATTATTCGAGCTAACTATTCGAATTGGCCTTAAATAGCTTCCAACACTTGTTTTGAGGGTGAATGATGCAAGAAACATCTTTTTTTCCAAGTAACAACAGCAAGTGATTATGTGGGGATGTTCCTTTAAAAAAAAAAAGGTGAAAAGAGAAGTTTTGTCCAGAATTTTGTTCAGTACTGTATATACTTCTTCTTCTTCTTCTTCTTCTTCTTCTTCTTCTTCTTTATCTTCTATCTTCTTCTTCTTCTATATCTTCTTCTTCTATATCTTCTTCTTCTTCTATATTGTCTTCTTCTTCTTCTTCTTCTTCTTCTTCTTCTTCTTCTTCTTCTTCTTCTTCTTCTTCTTCTTCTTCTTCATCTTCTTCTTCATCTCCTTCATCTTCTTCATCATCATCTTCTTCATCTTCTTCATCATCATCTTCTTCTTCTTCTTCTTCATCTTCTTCTTCTTCATCTTCTTCATCTTCTTCTTCTTCATCTTCTTCTTCTTCATCTTCTTCTGCATCTTCTTCATCTTCTTCATCTTCTTCTTCTTCATCTTCTTCATCTTCTTCTTCATCTTCTTCATCTTCTTCTTCTTCATCTTCTTCTTCTTCTCCTTCTTCTTCTTCTTCTTCTTCTTCATCTTCTTCTTCTTCATCTTCTTCATCTTCTTCTTCATTTTCTTCTTCTTCATCTTCTTCTTCTTCTCCTTCTTCTTCTTCATCTTCTTCTTCTTCATCTTCTTCTATATCGTCTTCTTCTTCACTTATTTCTCTTTTCAATTTTCTTTTTTACAGAAATGCAGCTATTTTTGAGCGTAACAAATAGCTGGTGGCGCACGCATGTTGGAAGCGCCATTGTATGTGCTCCCTGGCAGTGGAAACACACAGACAGCAGGAGGTAAATTCAGCAGCAGGAGGAGGAGGATGAGTGTGTGGCAGCAGGCAGTCAATGAGGCAGGCAGCGTGACATAATAGCCCAGGTACCTAGCGGTGATACCAGGGCTGTAAATAAACACAACAGGAGGTCCCAGACAGCGGTCGTGCAGCCCACATCGTGTCCAATACACAACTGGGACAACACAGTTTTCAACCCGGGCACCTCAGAAAAATTAAACCTTTTTTTTTTTTTAATGGTTTTTTGGTTTTGTTTGTACAACCAATTACACAGATATATAGCTATTGTTTGACGTAATAGCTGGTGGCAGAGTGGCAGCAGAATGTAATTCTGTGTACCCTGGCAGTGGGAAACACAGACCGACAGCAGCAGTAGCAGGAGGAATGGAGAAGTAATGTGAGCAGCTATTGTTTGACGTAATAGCTGGTGGCAGTGTGGCAGCAGAAGGTAATTCTGTGTACCCTGGCAGTGGGAAACACAGACAGACAGCAGCAGCAGGAGGAATGGAGGAGTAGTGTGAGTGTGGCAGCAGGCAGGCAGCGTGACATAATAGCCCTGGTACCTAGCGGTGATACCAGGGCTGTAAATAAACACAACAGGAGGTCCCAGACAGCGGTCGTGCAGGTGCAGCCCACATCGTGTCCAATACACAACTGGGACAACACAGTTTTCAACCCGGGCACCTCAGAAAAATTAAACTTTTTTTTTTTTAATGGTTTTTTGGTTTTGTTTGTACAACCAATTACACAGATATATAGCTATTGTTTGACGTAATAACTGGTGGCAGAGTGGCAGCAGAATGTAATTCTGTGTACCCTGGCAGTGGGAAACACAGACCGACAGCAGCAGCAGCAGGAGGAATGGAGGAGTAATGTGAGCAGCTATTGTTTGACGTAATAGCTGGTGGCAGTGTGGCAGCAGAAGGTAATTCTGTGTACCCTGGCAGTGGGAAACACAGACAGACAGCAGCAGCAGGAGGAATGGAGGAGTAGTGTGAGTGTGGCAGCAGGCAGGCAGCGTGACATAATAGCCCTGGTACCTAGCGGTGATACCAGGGCTGTAAATAAACACAACAGGAGGTCCCAGACAGCGGTCGTGCAGCCCACATCGTGTCCAATACACAACTGGGACAACACAGTTTTCAACCCGGGCACCTCAGAAAAATTAAACCTTTTTTTTTTTTTAATGGTTTTTTGGTTTTGTTTGTACAACCAATTACACAGATATATAGCTATTGTTTGACGTAATAGCTGGTGGCAGAGTGGCAGCAGAATGTAATTCTGTGTACCCTGGCAGTGGGAAACACAGACCGACAGCAGCAGTAGCAGGAGGAATGGAGGAGTAATGTGAGCAGCTATTGTTTGACGTAATAGCTGGTGGCAGTGTGGCAGCAGAAGGTAATTCTGTGTACCCTGGCAGTGGGAAACACAGACAGACAGCAGCAGCAGGAGGAATGGAGGAGTAGTGTGAGTGTGGCAGCAGGCAGGCAGCGTGACATAATAGCCCTGGTACCTAGCGGTGATAACAGGGCTGTAAATAAACACAACAAGAGGTCCCAGACAGCGGTCGTGCAGCCCACATTGTGTCCAATACACAGCTGGGACAACACAGTTTTCAACCCGGGCACCTTAGAAAAATTAAACCTTTTTTTTTTTTAATGGTTTTTTTGGTTTTGTTTGTACAACCAATTACACAGATATATAGCTATTGTTTGACGTAATAGCTGGTGGCAGAGTGGCAGCAGAATGTAATTCTGTGTACCCTGGCAGTGGGAAACACAGACAGACAGCAGAAGGGCAGTACACAGCAGCCCACTGTAGGTGTAAAATGTGTGGCTGCAGGTGACGTAATAGTCAAACTGAACCAGGCTGGCTTAGTGAGCAGGAGCCAGGAGGTGGTAAAGGGTGGTAAGGCACATTAACGATGGTTCTTAGCCAGTTCATGTCCCCCTCTCGCCGACAACAGGGGCCAGGAACTCGCCTTCCACCCACGCCCGGTTCATCTTGAGAAACGTCAGTCTGTCCACAGACTTGTGAGACAGACGTGAGCGTTTCTCGGTGACCACGCCACCAGCTGCACTGAAGCAGCGCTCGGACAGCACGCTGGAAGGGGGGCAGGACAGCACTTCCAGGGCGTACTGCGCCAGCTCGCTCCAGATCTCCAGGCGCTTGACCTAATACTCCATGGGATCAACAGGGGCATCGCTGTCAAGCCCGCTGTAGGACCCCATGTAGTCAGCCACCATGCGGGTCAGGTGCTGGCTGTGACCGGAGGAGGATGCTGCTGCATCATGCACCTCCTCTCTAGTCACTGCTGCCGGAGCCTCTACAGTCCTGTAGAGCTCGTGGCTGAGAGACAGCAGGTCTGCGGGGCGCTTGCTGCTGGATGCAGCCACCTGCTGCTGCCTCTGTGCTGGCTGCTGGACAGTGGGGGTGGAAGGCTGGGGGAAGGCTTCCTCCAAGCGCTCAACAAGGGCCTGCTGCAAGCTCCTTATTTGTTGCGCTGGGTCTCCTCCTGCAGGCGGCAGGAACTGGCTCAACTTCCCCTTGAGGCGTGGGTCCAACATCATGCTGATCCAGATGTCCTCCCTCTGCTTCATCTGGATCAACCTGGGGTCCTTGCGCAGGCACGCCAGCATGTGCGCTGCCATTGGGAAGAGGCGGGCCACGTGTGCTGGCACATCGACGGCAGTGCTGTCCTCCTCATCCTCCTCCTCTGCCGCCTCATCCTCTCTCCACCCCCGCACCAACTCAGCTGCGCTGTGCTGATCCCCCTCATCAGCAGCAAGGTCAGGGACCTCCACCAAGTCCTCCTCCTCCTCCCCCTCAGAGGTGGACTGTGCAGCTGCTTGCCGCTCCTGCTGGTCCAAGGTTGCCGCTCCCTGTTCCAGCAAAGCATCGAGGGCCCTGTTCAGCAGACAAACCAGGGGCACCCACTCGCAGACCATAGCATGGTCCCTGCTCACCATGTTAGTGGCCTGCAGAAAGGGAGCCAGCACTAAGCACACCTGCTGCATGTGCCTCCAGTCATCATCGGGGACGATGGACGGGATGTTGCTGGTCTTGTCCCTTCTCCGAGCGGCGGAAACAGTGGCCAGGGCAAGGTACTGGTTGACAGCGTGCTTCTGTTCAACCAGACGCTCCAACATCGCCAGGGTGGAGTTCCAGCGAGTCGGAACGTCAAGGATCAGCCGATGACGTGGCAGCTCCAGCTCCTTTTGCACGTCTTCCAGGCTCGCACAGGCTGCAGCCGAGCGCCGGAAGTGACGCACAACGTTCCTTGCCGTTTCCAGCAGTTCGCCCATCCCCTGGTAGGTGCGCAAGAACTTTTGCACCACCAGGTTCAGCACGTGGGCAAGACAGGGGATGTGGGTCAGGTTTCCCCTGTCTATTGCGGCAACCAGATTGGCCCCATTGTCGGCCACCACCTCTCCGACTCTGAGGCCTCTGGGGGTCAGCCAAATCCTCTCCTGCTCCTGGAGTTTGGCCAACACATGGGTTGCCGTCAGCTTGGTCTTCCCAAGGCTGACCAAGTGCAGCAGCGCTTGGCAGTGGCGGGCCTTCACGCTGCTGCTGAGGCGGGGGGTTTGGCCAGGTGTGCCGGAGGATCGGAGGAACCTGCTGCAGTTCCCCTGACCCTGCGGGGGGGCACCACCCACTGTGTTGCTGCTGCTGTGCCCGCTGCTGCTCTCCCATCCTCACCCCCTTCCACCAAGCTGACCCAGTGGACAGTGAAAGACAGGTAGCGGCCTGTCCTGAAGCGGCTGCTCCAGGAGTCCATGGTGACGTGGACCCTTACACCAACCGCGTGCTCCAGCCCTTGCTCCACATTGGCCATCACAAAGCGGTGCAGTGCAGGAATGGCCTTGCGGGCGAAGAAGTGTCTGCTGGGGAGCTGCCAGTCTGGGGCTGCACAAGCAAGCAGCGCACGCATGTCGCTCCCCTCCTGCACAAGCGTGTACGGCAGGAGTTGGGAGCACATGGCCCGTGCCAGCAAGCCGTTCAGCTGCCGCACGCGACGGCTGCTGGGAGGCAGAGCCCTAACCACCCCCTGGAAGGACTCGCTCAAAAGGCTCTGGCGTGGCCTTTTGCTGGCACGGGAATCAGCAGACACAGCAGAGGAGGCCACTGAGGACTGGCTGCCAGAACAGGCCTCAGTGTCGGCGGCAGGAGTTGCAGAGGGGGGAGGAGCAGTGCGTTTCCGCACTCCTGCTGGTGCTGCTGGAGGAGCAGGAGGGCGGGTGGCTGCTGTTGCTGCTGCTGCTGCTGCTGAAGGCTGTGCAGTGATGGGTGTGGTGCCACTGCCAGCACCAGATGCCTTCAGCCTCTGGAACTCCTCATGCTGGTGGAAATGTTTCGCAGCAAGGTGGTTGATGAGCGAGCTGGTGCTGAACTTTAAGGGGTCTGCACCTCTGCTCAACTTCCGCTGACAGTGGTTGCAAGTGGCGTACTTGCTGTACACTGTGGGCATGGTGAAAAAACGCCAGATTGGTGACAAAACGACCCCCCTACGGCATGGAACCGCTGCTGCCTGTCTCCCTGTGGTGGTTGGGGGGGGGGGCTTGGGTGCGGCTGGTGGTGGTCCTGGCAGATGCTGCTGCTGCTGCTGCTGAGCCTGAGACACCAGCAGGCTGTGGGACCTGCCTACTGCTGCCAATGCTTGCAATGATGCGCCTCCTTGCAAAGTGCATCCTCCTCCTCCTCCTCAGAGCTGCTGAGGACGACATCCCCTGGAGGTGGTGGCACCCAGTCTCTGTCTGTCACCGTGTCATCATCA
Source organism: Hyperolius riggenbachi (assembly GCF_040937935.1). NCBI lineage: Eukaryota > Metazoa > Chordata > Amphibia > Anura > Hyperoliidae > Hyperolius > Hyperolius riggenbachi. The sequence continues at coordinate 271,757,302 of NC_090648.1, forward strand.
GCCTCCCCCTCCTGAAACATGTCCTGCTGGGATGATGACCCCCCAAACTCCTCTCCTGATGCATGGATGGGCTGCTTGACTGTCGCCACAGTCTTGCTGTCCAATCCCTCATCCCCCAAAGTGCCCATCAGCATCTCCTCCTCCAAATCGCCAACAACAGCAGACAATTGACGCATCATGCCTGGGGTCAAAAGAGTGTTGAGTGACAGGTCGGCGACTGACGGTGAACTGGCCTCCTCCCCAGGCCCTGCTGGGCGGCTGCTGCGAACAGGGGTGGTGGTGGTGGTGGTGAGGGTGGAGGCCTCGGATGCAGAGCTGATGGCGGGCTGCTCATCCTCCGTCATCAGTTGCACCACAGTGTCTGCATCCTTTTCCTCAATGGGACGTTTCTGACCCGGCTGGAGGAAAATCGGAGCAGGTGCTACACGCTGCTGCTGCTGCTGTGTCTCTGCAGCGTGAGTTGCAGATGCTCCTGCTGGGCGGCGCCCAAGGCGTCCACGGCCAGTGGCTATGGGAGGAATGTTAGCCACTGACGCTGCTGCTGCTGCTGCGGAACTGTGCATGGTGGCGCGGCCGCGCCCGCGGCTTGCCACAATGCTGCTCCCTCTCCTCCTGATTCCCTTGCTGCCCTTCCCCTTGCCCAAACCGCGCTGGCTGCCACTTCCAGACATCTTCGATGTTTTGGGCGTAAAGACAAAAGTTTTTGAAAAGGGCGGGTGAAAAGTGGGGTACTTTAATGGAGTGGGTTGGTGGGTGAGGTGACTGAGTGAGTGTCCCGACTCCCTAGTACAGTAAGTAAGTAGTAACAGTCAGGAAGTACAACTAGCAGTTACAATAATCAGTAGTAATCACAAGGAAATAGAGTGTGTGTACACTACAGACAGTGAGTGCACGCACGCGCAAACACGCGCAGGAGCTGGCCTATGAACAGAGAGTGAGTGAGCGTCCCTAGTACAGTAAGTAAGTAGTAACAGTCAGGAAGTACAACTAGAAGTTACAATAATCAGTAGTAATCACAAGGAAATAGAGTGTGTGTACACTACAGACAGTGAGTGCACGCACGCGCACACACGTGCAGGAGCTAGCCTATGAACAGTGACTGAGTGAGTGTCCCTACTACAGTAAGTAAGTAGTAACTGTCAGGAAGTAGAATTTACAATAATCAATCAGTAATCAGAAGGAAATAGAGTGTGTGTACAGTACACAGACAGTGAGTGCACACACACACGCAGGAGCTAGTAGCCTATGAACAGTGACAGTGAGTGTCCTAGTACAGTTACAGTATATAACTATTCAGAAGGAAATAGAGTGTGTGTACAGTACACAGACAGTGAGTGCACGCACACGCAGGAGCTAGCCTATGAACAGTGACAGTCAGTGAGTGTCCTAGTACAGTTACAGTATATAACTATTCAGAAGGAAATAGAGTGTGTGTACAGTACACAGATAGTGAGTGCACACACACACGCAGGAGCTAGTAGCCTATGAACAGTGACAGTGAGTGTCCTAGTACAGTTACAGTATATAACTATTCAGAAGGAAATAGAGTGTGTGTACACAGACAGTGAGTGCAAGCACACGCAGGAGCTAGCCTATGAACAGTGACAGTCAGTGAGTGTCCTAGTACAGTTACAGTATATAACTATTCAGAAGGAAATAGAGTGTGTGTACAGTACACAGACAGTGAGTGCACACACACACGCAGGAGCTAGTAGCCTATGAACAGTGACAGTGAGTGTCCTAGTACTGTTACAGTATATAACTATTCAGAAGGAAATAAAGTGTGTGTACACAGACAGTGAGTGCAAGCACACGCAGGAGCTAGCCTATGAACAGTGACAGTCAGTGAGTGTCCTAGTACAGTTACAGTATATAACTACAATACAAAATACAATCACTAAGTAGTAAAGGACAGCAGAAATACTGTCTAATACTATCTAATACTGTCTAATACTGTCTAAATACTAATGAGAAATAAACTAACAGAGGACAGGAGGACAGCTGCCCACACAGGCAAGGCCCTGAGGCCTAAAGCTGTAAGCCTGCAGCAGCTGTCTGAGTCTCTCTCTATGTAACACAAAAGCTACTAACTAAAATACAATGTCTATCTAACTAACAACAATATAGGTGTGTATAGGAGGTGTATGTGAGCAAAAACGCTAGGTAACCATCAGTCAAACGAACCCCTTTCTCCATCCATATTTGCCTTGGTGATGGAACCGCTGGCAGTAAAAATTCGCAACTCTTTAGAGGTTCTTGGAGTCCGAATTGGAAAGACCAACTATAAACTGTCACTTTTTGCGGATGACATTTTTGCTACTCTGACCTCTCCCCACACATCTATCCCGAACCTATTAAGCATAATTCAGGAATTCTCAGGATTTTCTGGGTTTAAACTAAACCTAGACAAATCCGAGCTAATGCTTACACAAATGACCGCTGTTGAGGGGTGGAATTTAGCAACCTCTTTGGGATTACAGTACCAGCCAAAGTATATTAAGTACTTAGGGATCAACTTGACTAAGAATCCTAAACAATTATACGACTGTAATTACCCAGCCATGTATACTAGATTATCAAGAGACTTAGACATATGGAATACCTACCCACTATCATTGTTAGGTCGGATATCTTCGGTCAAAATGACCCTTCTACCAAGATTACTTTATCTATTTCGAGTACTCCCAATCGATATCAAAAAGGGCCCAGTAAAGCATCTGCAGACATTGATTCAAAAGTTCATCTGGAGAAAGAGGAGGCCGAGGATTAAATATCTCACCCTAGCCAGAACCAAAGATTCAGGAGGCCTAAACGCTCCTATATTATGGAATTACTACTTGGCTGCCCAATTGGCTCCGATGGCTGCTATAAATGCTATGAGTACTGCACCACTGTGGGTGGAGCTAGAGTCCTAGTTGCTATCACCTTTCTCATTACCGGGAATAATGTGGGCCAGGAACATTCCTCTTGGCGTAATTAGGAAAACCTCCCCGGTAACTGCTCATTATATGAAGATATGGTCGAACACTAGATTCACTTACAAACTGCAATCCCCCACCACATGTATGTCAGAGATATTTGGGAACCCAGATTTCACATTAGGGACGCAGACGCGCCTATTTCGTTGGTGGATATCGAGAGGATTTACCACCCTTGCAAGATTTATGTCTGGCTTTAAGATAACTTCATCTAGGTTGTTTAGAGATGAGCATAATGTACCTTTGGATGAGGAAGCAAGAATGCAAGCAATATTTAAATTTCTTCAATCACTAGACCCAAATCAGGAGATTCTCATGTATGTTAACTTTGAAGTCAGATGTAAGTCGGCACCTCTGGATAGAGGCCTTATCTTTGATCTGTATTCCACATTATCACAAGCTAACTCAGAGGTTAGATTGAAATTCATGGAGGACTGGGAAAGGGACTTTGGCACTACCTTAACCCAAGAAAGATGGGCGCACTGCTGCACCATTCTCACCAAGAACTCACTTTTCTACTCCTCCATTGAAACCTCTATCAAGTTATTGCACAGATCATATTACACCCCTGCAAAACTCCATATCTTCTGTTCATCCCATTCTGAGCAGTGTTTCAGAAACTGTAATGCTGTAGGGGACCTATGGCATATATGGTGGGCCTGTCCGAAGGCCCAGGTCTTCTGGAAGGCCATTTGGAACAAAATTAAACTGATACTCAACCTAGAAAAGCCATTACATCCCTCAGTTCTTCTCCTAGGAGATAGGCCGGAAGGTGTTTCTCGCCCTCAACATAGATTTATACAATTTGTAGCAGCTCAAGCAAAGAGACATATAGGAGTCCAGTGGAAAAGCAGATCACTTAACGTTGAAACAGTCTTCCAAAGCCTCAATGCAGCTATGCTATCGGAGCATATTAGGGCCAAAATCCTAGATCACATGGAAGCATTCGAAAATATCTGGTCATCCTGGATAGACTGGCAGGAAAATCTAGGCCTATCCTATGTATTACATTCGTTCTAACCCCCTAACTACCTCATCGATATACCTTTGAGTATCTATGGGATGGCACTGGGGCCCCCGTGGGGCGCTTCGCGGCAGGTTTGACATTTTGCACTACACACCTATGTTCATTGTATGTCTCCCTTCCCCATCTTACCCACTTTTCTTCCCTATTTTCCCTTCTCTCTTTTTCCCTGCTGGATTGTGCCATTAGAATGACGTGGATAATGGTCCACCCATGGCACACTCTGGTACCTAAACCCCCTCCTATCCCTTATCTGTTCCTAATCCTCCTCTCTCTTCCCCCCCCCCCAACCATTCATTCAAAAAATGTAGGAATGCTTAGCTGGAATATATTTGATTTCTGAATTGTATCTATGTCTATGTCCGGTTATGCCCTTCTTATACATGTACCTGACAAGCCACTGTTATGTAATACCCCATGTGTGGGGTTTATTGATGTTATGTTCATTTCTTTGTCATGTGCAATCTCTTAATAAACACCCTTGAAACGAAAAACGCTAGGTAAATGACCACAATAGAGCTCTTGCTAAGCCAAAGCACAAAGGAGCAATTCTCTCTCTATGCAAGTCTCAGGCAAGGACGGAGAAACGGAACATGGCGGCCGCTATTTATAGGGTAGGGGCTGGCCAGGGTCCCCCTCTGTGATTGGCTGCCGTCAGAGGGCCTGGGAGCCCTCTGATTGGCTCTAAGGACATCAATCTGGGCTATGACGCTATTCGAGCTCGGTATTCGAGCTCGAATAGCGCCGTTTGCTCGAATAGCTCGAATAGTGAATGGGCTATTCGCGTTTACTCGAATAGCCCATTCGAATAGCTGCAGCTATTCGGAGCTCGAATACCGAGCTCGAATAGCTGGAAAAGAGCTCGAATATTCGAGCTACTCGAATATTCGAGCTCTGCTGAGCACCACTGGTGCTGTGTGGATGATCACAGGGTTGCATGTGGGGATCTCATGTTACTCCGGAGCGAATGATTTTAAACATGTTTAGATTGCTATGTCTATGTGTTTCCCACTGAGGACTGTCCATTGATAAATTGTTTTAGCATTTTTGGAAATTTGAGGTTTGAATTAGCTTTTCTTTCCTGTCCCATTGTTATTAGTTCATTAACTAGCTGCAGACCCAGAAATAGTGTATGACACCCTAGGACTGGAGGTAGATGTGTGGGGATCACTTGGTCCTAATAGGTGTATCTTATTTCCAAGTGAGGGCTTTTTTGTAATCCCTTTTTTTTGCTAGTTCTCATTCAAAACAAGTACAAGTCATTGCAGCCAATGATATCATCCCAACAGTTGTGTGAAGTGATCCGCCTGTTGGATCGGGCAAACTGCCTGTTATCAGTCGCTTGTCTAGTCGTTAGTCACACATTCATGACAGAACAAGCCTGGACGATAGTTCGGTGGAAAAGTTGCATGTGTATACGAGCCTTCAGAGAGACATTTCCTGCACCTCCCCTCTCACTATATCAGCAGCCACCCAATTAAAAAAAAGGCTGATTGTAAAAGGCTCCTTGAATAGGCCAGTGCAGAATCAAACATCTCCTTTTCTGCAGAGTAGTTTAGACGTTAGTTTAATCAGTCTTTTTTTTTCTCAAATATTTTTTATAGTTATTTAAGTTTTGTCTTATTGGCCCATGCAATTTTTCAGTCTTAGTCAGTCAGTATTAGATTCTAAGCCCCTTGAAAGAAAGTGATGTGAATTGTCAATATACACTGTAGAGTGTAGAGTACTACAAAAATGTCAGTACTTTTTAAATAAAGGAAGTCAACCAGTCTATCAAAAAGAAAAAAAAATACAGTGGTATTTTAAAGTTTGTTAACCCTAATTAATTTTCAATATTTCTGCATACAAATGACCTATTATGATTTGATCAAGTACTTAAATGATATCATTACAACTCAGTTAAATATGAATTCAAAGTAAAATAATCAAAAGTTACATTTGTGTAACAGACACAATACAAAAGCATTCACTAATTTTAAACCGAGAAGGATATGGATTTTTTTAAAAAAATAATACCAGTTGCCTGACTCTCCTGTTGATCCTGTGTCTCTAATACTTTTAGCCACAGCCCCTCAACAAGCATGCAGATCAGGTGTTCTGAGTGAAGTCAGACTGGATTAGCTGCATGCTTGTTTCAGGTGTGTGATTCAGCCAACTACTGCAGCCAAAGGACTGCCGTCAACTGGTATTGTTTAAAAGGAAACATCCATATCCCTCTCAATTAAAGTTCCCTTTAAGCACCAATGTTTATAATTTAACTTGCACTACAATATCTCCTCCACAATGCAGTCTGTCTGACTTTATTTTACCAGTCAATTTTTGGTTTCAGTTTTTATTTATGAAGCTTATGTTCATGACATGTGAGTTCTTATCAAACCAGTCACATTAATTGAGTTGTCATTAATTTATGATTGTAAAGCTTAACAAAAAATCGTTCCAACTATACCCAGATACTTCCTTTTTTACTATTACTCCTTTTTAAGAAGAATGATGTACAAGCACCTAAAAGAATCTATTAATGGCCACATACCATACAATTTCTTATTTTTCTTTTCAATTCAAGAATTACAATCAATTTCTTGAACAAATAAAAAAAAGCTCTTAATTTTTCTGTACAAGCAATACTTTTTTATTAAATTGCCTTAAAATTGGTTCATTATATCATGTGTGGTGAACTAAAGGGTTGGAGATGAGCTCAAGTCTTACCATCAGTGCATGTTTTAGGGAACTCCTCACAGAAATCCAAGAAAATCCAGCTCCAAAACCCATCTAAGTTTTGGGGAGGAAATCCACAAAAAGTGCTCAGCGAGTGACGCCTGAGGATAGGTTTTAGCATTCCACCTCTAACTATTGATGGTCTATGGGCCATTTAAGACAACATGGTGATAATCTGCCCAGGTCTGAAGCATGTAAACAATGCCAGTTGCTTGGCAGTCCTGTTGATCTTCTGGCTTAAGTAGTGTATGAGTCAAAACCCTAAAACAAGAATATGGCTAATCCAGTAAAACCAAATTCAGCTGAGTCAGAGCACCTGATCTGCTGCATGCATGTTCAGGGTCTATGGCTAAAAGTATTAGAGACACAGGATCAGCAGGACTGCCAGGCAACTGGTATTGTTTAAAAGGAAATAAATATGGCAGCCTCCATATCCCTATGGCTGGATGGTAGTAACAAGCTTTAAAGCCAGTCATGCTGTGGTTAAGTAATGACAATGATCATGTCACATTGTAGTGTTTCTAATAACTTGTATCTTTATCTTCTTAGCTCTCTTCTTCCTCTCACTATGGAATGGGTGGTATGAAGGCAAACACATATAAACCCTGAATCAGCTAACTTTTTTTCCAGTTTTTTTCCCTATAGAAGATGTTTTCTCAGTACCTAGACAGTGAAAAAGTACCAACAAGTAGATAAGAAATGTAATATGTAGATTAATTTGGGACACACACACACACACACACACACACACACACACACACACACACACACGTACACACATGTACACACACACACACACACACACACACACACACACACACACACACACACACACACACACACACACACACACACACACACACACACACACACACACACACACACACACACACACACACACACACACACACACACACCTGTCCTTTAAGAAAAACAATATACCAATTGGATGGGTTGACTACTAAACTGAGGTACATTTTGCAGATAGTACAACACATCTGAAAAATGGGAAAAATGATTTGGTCCTTGTGAGGAAACGCGGAAAAGCTGCCGCAAGTGCTCAGAGTGAGGCGGCTGTTTCCGCATCTAACATGGAGGCACAGCGCGAAGAAACCGCCGCATGCCGCATGGGCAGAGCGGTGGAGTCCGCGTTGGATGCAGTGGATTGCGCACATAGCAATACTACTGACATTGTGATGGGACGCGGGGAAGCTGCCGCTTGCTTGGAGAGCCCAAGTCGGCGGATACATTGCAAGACATGTCTGGTGTGGCTGGGACTGCTAGTCCACACAGGTTCAGAAGGACGCGCACGCGCGCTGAGAGGCAGAGCTTATATGACAGCCAGAGAAGAGTCAACTGACCAAGCGGGTCAGCTGACATTTTCACCACCTTCCATTGGCCCAGCACTTAGGGGTGGCGCTTGTGAGCGCTATAGTATATATACTGGATGCTGGTAATTTCTCTGGTGTCTGGCGTTGCGATCACTACGTGGTAGCACTCAGACCTTGTCTGTATCTGTGTTCTAGCATAGTTTCCAAAGGTGTTGATGATCAAGGAACTCACACCTTAGCATTAGGAATATTGAACTGTATTATTTGTTATGACCTTCTGCCTGCCTGACTATTCCTCTGAACTCTGATTCTGTATCTTGCTATTTCTGATATCCTGTTGCCAAACTCTGCTCGTTCCTGGACTCTGTATTTGCCTCCTGATTCTTTACCTTGCTATTCTGATACTCCGTTGCCGAACCCTGCCTGTTTATTGGATTACGTATCTGTCTCCTGAATCTGTACCTTATCTGTCTGTGTGTTAACGACCTGGCTTGCCCGACCTCGCGAACTGGCCTTACTGTTAGAGGCAGTTCCCAGACCTGTTAGTGACACCCTCTCTCTGGTGTCACTCACGCTCTGTCCTTCCTACTCTCAGCCTAGCTCCTCCCCCGGGAGAGTCTAGGCCATCAGAAGGAACATACTTCTGTGCAGTACTCAAAGTATACTGTTGCATCTACACTCACTTGTTATCTCAGGTGTCCAGAGGTTAGTAGATATATCTGATTATCGAAATGTTTTGTATGACAGCGCTCCTCTTCTATCTCCTTTTTGCCTGTAAAATCAGAATCTGGACATAGTGCATTACTGTCGTATATTTATATCACCATACACACTCCCAGTGTTAAACCGTGCGTTTAGCCGGAGGCGGAGCCAGGAGCGTCTGACGTCACAAGGAACAGGCAATTACATCGCCGGGATTATCTAACATTGGCAGAGACGCGGATGCGCCATAGTGGGGACGGGACGCCGAATCTGCAGAGAGGGCAATATCGCTGGGCCAGAGAGCCCGATACGCTTGCCATTCAACAGAATTACGTGAGTGCGCATTGAGTGCAGGATGTAGATGTTTTTAAAAGGTTTTATGCTATGTTCTGTTTTTTATATATTTTTATGAGGATTGGATTAAAACCTATTGGAGTTGAAAACCAAATCGATAATTGGCTGATTCATATTAGAGGCCTTGTTGCCGTTTAAAGCAGCATATATCTGGTGAGCATATACCCTACAGGGGAGGTGTGGATAAACTATGCACGTGGAGTGAAGCACGGGTGAACGCACGGTTTAGCACTGGGAGTGTGTATGGTGATATAAATATACGACAGTAATGCACTATGTCCAGATTCTGATTTTACAGGCAAAAAGGAGATAGAAGAGGAGCGCTGTCATACAAAACTTTTCAATAACCAGACTGTGGACTTTTTGATAGCGAAGACTCAAAGGTTAATTGGTTGATGTGGATATTGAACAGTGAACAGGTTGATGTGGATACTGAATTGCAGTGGGCGCAGTTTTTCATAAACTTTATATCTGATTATCGGTGATACTGCAGATCACCAATAATCGGGTATATTCTGTATTCTCGGTGATACTGCAGTTCACCGGTAATCAGACCCTCTCTGTGTTACACCGATCGTTACAGTCCTGCAAATATATTTGAAAGTTTAACTTTCATACATCATGATCTGGTATCAACTGTGTTATCCAGAAGACGTTAGATATAAGTGGCCACATTCTTCTACGTATATCAAATCATATCAAATCAAATGTATATCAAATGTTCTATTTTTTAAATTATAGCTACTTCCCAATATCCTAATTATTTATACATACTATATTTGCTTTCCCATGCCAGATTTAACTGCAGGAAAAATGTTTGTTTACAGAGTAATAAGCCTGGTAAGGTATGTTCAGTACTACATTTAACATTGTCTGGGAAAGAACAGAACACCAAGAGAATTACGTGTTGGATCAATGATTAGTATTTACTTCATTGTGTGAGATTGGCCAAGAAACACTTTGGGCTGACTTATATTTTACAGTTTTTACTGTTTTTATCTCAATTAATGTCTGAAATATCTATTTTCTGTTCTATTTTGAATTAAACTCTATTTTTCTCTTGACCTCTTTTTGAGTACATCATTTGCTGATTGATGTAGGCAGTCAAGTTTTTTGGAAAGAGGGTAATTTGCTTCTTATACACCAAATGCATATTTGCTTATAACAGCAAACTTTATTGTTAATTATTATAGGTAATATTATTTAGCTGAAATGTTTCCAATCCAAGTAATTCAGAGCTTGGCAGTTCTCTGAAAACCATTTCTCCCAATCCTACTGAGCTGATGGACTGATTATTTGTTTACACAAGATGAAAGAGTCAATAAGTGAGTTTTTCAAATCTCTGCACAGGGACATTTGTCTTTTAGATAGGAAGTTGCATGCCTGCAGCAAAACACAGTGTGACTGTTCAGAAAATAACCATTTGCTTTAAATATGTTGCTGAGATCATGTACTTAAGTAGCGGTAGAGGAAACACATGGAAAAAAATCATTGCTTTTTATCACATTAATATTGCTTCCTTTTTTTCTTTCTTTATGCATTATAATACGAATTACCATTTCAATGTTACATCAATATAGTGTTATTTTTGTGGGTCATGCTTCCCAGAGCCTATATACTTAGCTCACATAATCAGAGGTATCGATCTCCATGTAATTTTTTTTTACATGCAAATTGTGAGAAATATAAAGAATCCGTGAAATCTGCCTAACTAAAGTAATGTATTGTTGGACTCAATCAAAAGAGGAAACTGCCAATAAGACGCCTGTGGTTCCAGATCAGGGATCAAAGGATCAAGTAAAGGGGCCATTTCCCAGTTCAAAACTCCCATGGATGGCAAAAGCTTACATGTGAGGCCAAACATATAAATGTGGTTGGCTCATAGGATAAGTAGGTCACAGATTGCACATTTAAACTGTGTTCCAAATGTTGAAAAGCCAAATTAATGAGTTTAAAGAAGTTATTGATCAAATGATGAAAACTCTATCATGGATTGTGAATTACCAATCATTTCAACATCTATGATATACAGAAGGACCAATACTTTTTCTGAATAGTTACGCTACTTGCAGATTTATGCAAAACTTTGGATTAAGGGAAATAAATAAGTTAAACATGTTGCTGTCAATGTATTAATGCAAAAAAAATAATCAAAATAAGAAACATTGTGGACTTCTCATTCTTGAAGAAACAAAACCAATATGGGAAAGGTTTTGCACTGGTTTAGTACTTAATTATGTGCATACATGAAAGCATATGTAGCATAAATAAACTAATTCCCATATGTCCCACTTTTGGAAGTCTAGAGATCATGCAGGTCTGCATGCACATGCATGGTGCTGTCAAAGGTGTCATCATCAGCCATCATACAGCACGGTCATGACACATATATTTGATAAATAATTGCGCAGACCAACAGCACTGTTTGGTGTTGTATAGGGAAATGTGCATTAGCACGCACGGTTTCCCTGTTCTTATTCAAAGAGCCATATGTGTAGCAACTGGGCACAGCACACATTTTTGGGTTTCTGCAGCTGCTCACCTTCTACTTAGCCAAACACAGCAGCGTAAAGCAATGTGTAATTCCTTAGCTTAGTAAATTAGGGTCTAAACCACTGAAAGCTTGCATTATGAAACTTTTTTTTTACTTAACTATTTAAAGGTTTTATTTCTAGAAAAAAAATGTAAATGTATATCACAGATTGCTGACACTTTACACAACACTTTACTTACTCAAAACAACCTTCCATTTTGGATGTCATTAAGAATTGAAACATTGCTTTTTGGAGTGAGCAGCATAGCTCTTGGCAAGCAAGGCTTTTGTGACTGTGGGGTCTTTTTGTTGTCTTTGATCTATCTTTTTTGATCTTCTAATTGTTTTGTTTCCCATTGTTCTCACCTAAAAAACCCTTTTAGTGGATGCATTTGTATCCATTACCAAAGCTCATTACCGGTATATAATTGATGTCGATAAACCAGCCTTTTTACTGGTACCATTATTCCTGCATTTGTCCATCTTTGTTTTGTTGGTGGCTTACTGGAGACATGACATCTCACGTGTTAATTTATTTCAGATTTTTTATTGAATATCTAAGTTTGACACTGGTAATAAAGTGTGGGAATAAAGATCTTACTTTTAGCCTTTTATTTAGTTTCCAGTGGCATGTGAAGGTATCTTAAGACAGGTGTCAGTTGGTAATTGATATAGCTTGCTTTCTGTAACCTTCTGCTTATTTTGCTGTCTATCTTCCTCCCCATACACATGCCTCTGAAGCACCTTAATTTACTCTTTAATGGGTTGGCATTTATAAGGACTTTTAGCTTTTGTGAGCTTTTCTAAACATGAATTACTTTGGTAATGGTAGTCTTTTGCCTTTTTGCTTGCAGAAGCAGTTTGGAATGTACTTGCCAACATGTGATAACTCATTTAGCTATTGTTGGGATCAATTACTTGTTTGATTAATAGACATTGAATGATCACCAGTTCATCTGATCTTTCACAATTAAATTGGGCAATGATGTTATCTTTGGGCAGGTGTTTCACATAGGCTTGAGTTCCCTGATTAAGGGAAAAGCAATCAATCAGATTGGATTTTTTTTGTCCATTAACTATTATATTTTATGGCAACAGGAGGTCTCCCATCTCTTTCCTAATGTCTAGAAAGCTCATTGTGAATAGCAGTTTTAACTGTTACAGATCTGTTTATATGTCACTATGTGTTGTTATGGCCTGAGTGCTTATGTATGCTGTTACTTTCCTTGTGCTACTTAGGATAGGTCAGTTTCTTTCTTTCTTTCTTTCTTTCTTTCTTTCTTTCTTTCTTTCTTTCTTTCTTTCTTTCTTTCTTTCTTTCTTTCTTTTTATTTTGTGTCTCCATCCTCTGTCTTCTATCTGTAAACCAGATGGACATTTATTGTATGCCTTTCATCCCTTAAGAGGTGATTTATTGTGTGGCATACTTTATTATACTGTATAGTGCTTGTTTCAGTTTATGTTTGGACCTTTTTAAGGCCTCTGTCCATTCTAAGTTGTTGTTATTATTATTATTATAAGTAGCAGTAGTATTTATTATTATGATCGTGCATTTTTATAGAATTAACATCTTCTGCAGTGTTTTATAAAGTTTGCAGTCATACCACTAACTGTCCCTTAAACGTCTTTCAAAATCTAATTCCTAGTCATAGTGATTGGGGTGAGTGTGCAACACATCCACAAACAAGAATATGATCCCCAAACCCTGTATGGAAATCTTGGCTCTGACAGTAGTTCTCAGAGTTCCCCTTTATGTTGTAACCGCTGTAGTGCGTAAAAACATATAATTGTATTTTTTTAAATAGAGACTTATTTCAACTAGTAATGACACACCTTTCAGTATATTTTGACTAAAATGAATAATGGGAAAAACTGTAAAAGGACAGAAAGTTATTTGTAGTACAAAAATAGCATACAACATTAATTTTCCTGAACCGTGGATGACTGCACATCTGTCAGAGGTGTAAAAAAGCAAAGCCAAAAGTCTAAAATGACTAATCATCGCCAAGTGAAATCTATTTCTTCATTTTATCACTCCCTGTGTTACAATTTATTCTGTATAAATCAAATCTGATGACACAGGTTAATTAGAGACCTAAATTCTAGTGCTAATTAATGTTGAATACTGCACTCCAGGTAGTGTTACGAAGTCATATTTACCATTGTGCTATTGCTTTGTTAAATACCAACTTACCATGGAAACAGTAACCAAAAAGGTCATTCTAGGATGTGTTTTCTTGTCATAAAAGTAAACAGTACATTTTCTACCTTGTTAAAAAAAAGTCACTGGAGATGCATTCTGTATTTCAGATATATTTAACACAAGTACTTTATTTTTCATCGAATCAAGCATATAAACAAGAATCTTTTATCAAATACATGTTGTATTTATTATACATTTTATGTTAGGAATTATATAAATAATATTTTACATTTGTAAACACTCCATCTACTGGTGGAACTGGCAAGTTTTACAAATATAAATGTCTCAGAAGATTCTCTAATCTTAAGAAAGTTTAACATTACATTAACAAAATCCTATGAGTCATTAGGCCCTCTGCAATTTCCAGAGATTGAAAACTTGTTTGGGGAGAGCTTTTTATTTCCTGACATTGCACACAAATTATCAAATTCAGTGGTTAGTGTCTCACTGATGATGTACAGTATGTGCAAGGTTTGCCTCACACAGACAAAGCAAACAAATCACCGGAGCATGGTCGAGGTTAAACTATATGATTTTTTTGTGAGATGCAGCACTGTGGAGCTGTCTTCAGCACTACAAACTGCACCTTGATGGTTTTTTAACTCTAAAAGTGAGATTTTTTTTAAGTCTGTATATCCAAGCCAAGCTTTTCTAGCCCCTGGTCTCCCATGCTGGCTGTAGGCTCCATTGATGTAAAGGATAAGGGCTCAGCCCCACCTTGTGCTCATGGAGTTGGGCATATCAGCCTACACACAGTCCTTTGGGGGATTAATGTTGTAAGGTGGGAGCCCCTTTTAATAAGGCGTCCAACTCCTTTCCAATTAATAAATAGGTATAAAAGGCGATCGTTGATGCCCTATCAATTTATAATAAAAAATAAATAAAAATGTTGGGACTAGCCATACTTCTGTACAGGGATTCTTGCCAAGAGTATCTTTTAATTTCCTGCCAGGGATCCTCATTGGTCCACCAACTGGACCAACGAGAATCCTTTCTGAGAAGGATTTCCATTGGTCAGTTAAAGAACCAATGAAGAGCCTGCTTTTTGTGTTTGAAGGTCTCATGCTGCCTGTTGTGTGGGTATTCTTCCTGCTTAATTATAATTGAAGAAATAGTATTTGTGAAAAATTGTTCCAAATGACTGTGTATATAATAGCCAGGATTGTGTTTAATTTAGGAAAGAGGGCTTCCTTCAAAGTTTTACTGTGCCAACTAATTGACTTTACACTTCTGCCAGTTTCATGAACTTTTGCCATCCCCCATGATACATAAAGATCATGCCCACTTTAAGTGCAGTTCATTGAACATGCCCCATATTTCCCCATCCTGGTGCCCAGGGGTGCCCCAGATCTTCTAGTATTCTGGCCCTGCGTATAACTGACCAATCTACTACAATAAAGGTACATTTTAGATTTAGATACAAAATGAAGCAGTAAAAGAAGTGTTGAAGGCCGCTTAACTATCATTGGCTATGAAGCAGGGCACATACTTAAAGGACACCCGAGGTGAAAATAAACTAATGAAATAAATGATTGAAACTATCTTCCTTCTCCTAAAATGACTTTTTAAGATAGTCCACGGTTTTACTTTTTAAGTTTTAACTGTTTTATCGTTTTTGCTCAATGACTGTGAGAAAACGCAGAAAAGCCGCCGTGTGTGCTGAAAGCAAGGCGGCTGATTCCGCATCCAACGCGGCGGTTTGCACGCGTAGGCACGCGTCTGGTAGTGTGGCAGAACGCGGAAAAGCCGCCGCATCTTCTAACAGCAAAGCGGCTGTTTCCGCGTCCAAGGTGGCGGTTTGTACGCAGCAGCGTGCCTTTGGAGTGGCTGGGTCTGTTAGTCCACATAGATGGATGAAGAGCTACGCGCGCGCAGGCCAGAAGTCAGGACCTTTATACCAGCATGGGAAGTGTCAGCTGATCAGGATGATTAGCTGATTCCTGCTGAACTCATGATTGGCTGAGTGGCTCGGGCGGGGCAGCAGAGTTCAGCTACTATATATTCTGCTTGCTTGTCAGTTGCTGGATGTCTGCCATTGCAAACACTTTGTGGAAGCATTCAGACCATAGTCAGATCCTTACAGCGTGTTTGAACCAGGTGGACCTGGGAATTCACACTGAGCCAGATTACCTTGTACTGTTTATTTGTTAGACCAGTTCCAGGGTGTTGAGATCAAGGCCCTCACACCCCAGACTAGGAATACTGTGTATCTTCTGTGTATTCTCTAGCATAGTTCCAGGGTGTTGAGATCAAGGCCCTCACACCCAAGACTAGGGAACTGTATTGTCTTTGTGTTATATTCCAGACTAGTTCCAGGGTGTTGACGATCACGGACCTCACACCCAAGACTAGGGAATTGTATTATCATTTATGTTATACTCCAGACTAGTTCCAGGGTGTTGATGATCACGGACCTCACACCCAAGACTAGGGAATTGTATTATCATTTATGTTATGCTCCAGACTAGTTCCAGGGTGTTGTGACTACGGACCTCACACCCCAGACTAGGATTGTGCTATTACTGTATTACGTTAGCCCAGTCCAGGGCAATACCTTTCATATTAGCTGCAGGGCTTCCTGCAACCCAGCCTCGGTCCCTCGCCCAGGGGTCCACAGGCTACAGGAATATCACCCACAGTCAGGGGTGAATTCCTCAGGAGTCTTAGGCCGCCAGCTCCTCTGGTGGTCTCCACTCAGAGTTGTTACTGTTACACCAAACACTCTCACTATTCTGGTGTCCAGAGGTTAGCAATACATCTGTATTATCGCTGATTCTGCAGATCATCGATAATCAGGCGTATATCTAGAGATGAGTGTAATGACGTAATTACGATTTCGCGAAATTTTGCGTAATTAGTGTAATTACGATTATGGCCGTAAGTACATAATCGTAATGAAGAAGGATTTCGCGAAATTTCGCGTAAGCGTAATTTTCGCGTAATTTTCGCATTACAGTCGGTATTAGGAAATTAATGCATATGGCCATGCTCCCAAGCGGAAAAGTTGACGCATGTATCAATGTTAGGTAGCCGCCGACTTTAAGGGTTAATAGCAAAGCCCCCTTAAATGCTAAGAGCCTCAAATTTAGAGAACATATTAAGGAGATCAGGAGGAATAAGAGGTAAATTTTTTTTTTCAAAAAGACCTTATAGTTTTTGAGAAAATCGATGTTAAAGTTTCAAAGGAAAAATGTAAACATTTAAAAACCCGCCGACTTTAACAGTTAATAGCAAAGCCTGCTTAAAGTTTAGGAACACCAAATTCCCAGGGTATATTAAGGGGATCAGTGGGAATAAGAGGAAAAACATTTTTTTCAAAAAGACCTTATAGTTTTTGAAAAAATCGATTTTTAAGTTTCAAGGGCGAAAATGTCTTTTAAATGCGGAAAATGTCAGTTTTTTTTGCACAGGTAACAATAGTGTATTATTTTCATAGATTCCCCCAAGTCCCCAACGGACCCGACAGAGCTCTGAGCTATATAGCTCAGAGCTCTCTAAGCATCTTTGTATTTGGGCTCCAAGGAGCCCCATTGGTCCTTAGCAGACCAATGCGGTTCCTTTAAATCAGAAGGGGGGGTTAAAGAGGTCTGGGAGGGGGGACCCCACGTCGTTTTTTTTTATATTTCCCACACCCAGAACGAAGTAAGTAAAACTCTTCCCACTTGGGGGAATCTATGAAAATAATACACTATTGTTACCTGTGCAAAAAAACCTGACATTTTCCGCATTTAAAAGACATTTTCGCCCTTGAAACTTAAAAATCGATTTTCTCAAAAACTATAAGGTCTTTTTGAAAAAAAAATTTTTTTCCTCTTATTCCCACTGATCCCCTTAATATACCCTGGGAATTTGGTGTTCCTAAACTTTAAGCAGGCTTTGCTATTAACCGTTAAAGTCGGCGGGTTTTTAAATGTTTACATTTTTCCTTTGAAACTTTAACATCGATTTTTTTCAAAAACTATAAGGTCTTTTTGAAAAAAATTTTTTTCCTCTTATTCCTCCTGATCTCCTTAATATATTCTCCAAATTTGAGGCTCTGAGCATTTAAGGGGGCTTTGCTATTAACCCTTAAAGTCTGCGGCTTTTTTATATTATATGGAGCGTTACGGTTTAACGCGAAATTACGGTAGCGTTTAATGAGAAATTACGGCATGAACGAAACACGAAATTACACGTTGAAAATTACGCTTACGATATTTTCAATTACGATTTTAATGGCAATTACGCTACCGTAATTTCGCATCGTAATCGCAAATTTCGCATGCGTAATTTTAGTAATGCGAAATTACGAAAATTTCGGCTCAACTCTACGTATTTCTGCATTCTTGGTGGTACTGCAGATCGCCAATAATCAGATTCTCTCTGCGTGCTGACACCAATCGTTACAATGACACATTCATTGAAGTATGCCAGAGCTAAAATCTATGAACTATTGATCCTTTTTATCTCTTTCCTGCTCTCAGAAGCCATTTTCTGTTAGGAAAGTGTTTTATAGTTGTAATTTCTTATCAGTAAGGGTCACACTGTAGTCACTTTCTGTCTGAGTCAGGAGTGAGTGAGCCACTTACATATCTGATATTTAACTCTTTCAGGCAGAGAAAGAAAAAAAGGAACACAGCATAGTCATTTGTGTGCTAAGCACTGTACATACCCACATCTATCTCAACCTGTCACATGTCACCTCGGGTATCCTTTAGATTTTCCTTGCCCTTAATAATTAATCCTGATCATGAAATTAAAAGGAAGCTCATGTGACTGACTCCTTAACTCCACACAGAGCAATACATGCTGCTGAATGGCATATTTGTACAGCAGTCATATCAAAACAGCCACTTAAAACAAAGTAGATCATTTGGGAGCACAGCGACTACAATGCAAATTTGCAGCTACGTGATTAACTTAGACACCAATGATCTGCTATAATATAGCTGCACGACAGTGCACAGTTTTTGAAAAATTACAACACTGCCACTAAGTAGCCGAGTGCACATGAAGATAACTTGGCCACCACTGCTCAGCTACACTGTATCTGAGCGTCTGTTATTACTGTAGCATGGGTTGTCATGTTATGGGTGGTCATGGCTTGTAGCTGTAGCGTGCCTTGACCACCAAGCTCTCGATATGGGCACTAAGGCTCGGACTATAATATGGGCGAGCTTCAGATAGAAGATAAAGAGAGGGATAGATTAAGGGGAGGATAGAGGGGATAGTCATTGAGAGGAGAGTAGTGTTAGGTGTTAGGGTAGGGAATTGCATCGGGAGGGGGTTAGTGTTTGACATTAGAACACTCAATAGTAGAATATCTGTAATATTTCCATTATTTCAACTATTAACATTACTAGCAGAAGTTAACCAGTTCTGGATTTTTGGTACATATATATACGCCCCTGTGTTTACCACTAGCAGATCAGGGGCGTATATATACACAATCTTTACTTACCACCGCCAATCGCAATTCCCGTGTCATTTCTGTTCACCATCACCGCATCCCTGTTCTTCTGTGATCAGGGCATGAGAATCAATTCATTCTCAGCCCCGATCATTGTGCTGTTTTGAATGGGAGAGATGCATTTCTCATTCATAACCCCAAGGGAACAAACATTTTTGTTCCTATTTGCTGTAAACAGCAGGCAGTGAACTAAGTGTAGTAAAAAGTAAAATACAGCCAAATACACCCAAATATACCATAAGGCACTTTTACATTCAAACTTTTGTAAAATATTTATTATTTTTTAACCCCTTCCACCTCTACCCCATAGTTACCAAAATAAAAAAAATTACAACATTTAAAAAAAAAACTACTGTTATAAGCAGGGATGCTCATCCGGATTCCAGATATCCGGGTAAGCCGGATATCCAAACTTTTTTACACTATCCGATTCGGATTCCAGATTTTTTTTAAAATCCGGATAGCTATCTGCGGATATTTGGACGCATAATCTGGAGGATATCCGCGGATATTGCAGATATCCGGATCCGAAACCAATTACAAAGATAAAAACCTCCACCTCCTCCTCCCTCTCCTCCCTGTTTATGGATCTTGTCTTCCAGGGATTTGTAGGATGTCAAAAGCAAGCTCACATACATTGGCCAGGAATCAAACCCAGGTCAACTGCTTAGAAGGCAGCTATGCTCACCACTATACCACCAACGTTACAGGCTGAAGCCAGCCAGTTCAATCATCTCTTCAACTACAAGAAAGGCCCAGGAGTAGTCTTAGCTACCGTAATAGCTATGTTATGGCAGTGCCCTTATTACACTTTCTCTTACAGGGCTATGAAAACCGTTTTTCCCATGCGATTAAGCGAGGTGCAAAAATGAAATCATGCCTAGCAGTGGATGGTTTCGATCCATCGACCTCTGGGTTATGGGCCCAGCACGCTTCTGCTGCACCACTCTGCTGCCACACAGTGAATGCTTCGTTTTAGGAAAAAGTGGCGTTAAACTTCTTGGAGCAGACTTACTTCTTCCCTCCAAAAGACACACATACATCCCCATAAAATCATTTGGCAGCAACTGCATGCGCAGTCTCTGTGGCACAATTGGTTAGCACATTCGGGTGTTAACCGAGAGGTTGGTGGTTCAAGCCCACCCAGGGATGGCCTTGCTTTTTGTGTTCAACAGTTGTCCGAAGAGAACCCCAGATAGCCATTTAGTAGCAACTGCATGCACAGTCTCTGTGGCGCAATTGGTTAGCGCATTTGGCTGTTAACCAAAAGGTTGGTGGTTCAAGCCCACCCAGGGACGGCCTTGCATTTTGTGTTCAACAGTTGTTCAAACAGAACCCCAGATAGTCATTTAGCAGCAAATGCGAGCACAGTCTCTGTGGCACAATTGGTTAGCGCATTTGGCTGTTAACCGAAAGTATGGTGGTTCAAGCCCACCCAGGGATGGCCTTGCCATCTGTGTTAAACAGTTGTCCGAAGAGAATGGTTAACAGCCAAATGCGCTAACCAATTGCGCCACAGAGACTGTGCACGCAGTTGCTGCTAAATGATTTTATGGGGATGTATGTGCGTCTTTTGGAGGGAGGAAGTAAGTCTGTTCCAAGAAGTTTAACGCCACTTTTTCCTACAACGAAGCATTCACTGTGTGACAGCAGAGTGGTGCAGCGGAAGCGTGCTGGGCCCATAACCCAGAGGTTGATGGATCAAAACCATCCTCTGCTAGGCATGATTTCATTTTTGCACCTCGCTTTATCGCATGAGCAAAACGGTTTCCATAGCCCTGTAAGAAAGTGTAATAAGGGCCCTGCCGTAACATAGATATTACGGTAGCTAAGACTACTCCTGGGCCTTTCTTGTTGTTGAAGAGATGAGTGAACTGGCTGGCTTCAGCCTGCAATGTTGGTGGTATAGTGGTGAGCATAGCTGCCTTCCAAGCAGTTGACCTGGGTTTGATTCTTGGCCAATGTGAGCTTGCTTTTGACATCCTACAAATCCCTGGAAGACAAGATCCATGAACAGTTAGGAGGAGGGTGGAGGTATTTTTCACCTTCCAAAACACTTTTAAAGCCATTTAAAGGGCACTTCCGATTTTTCTATCCAGATATCTGAATAGGCCGGATCTCCACGGATAATGCGTCCGGATATCCGCGTTCACGCTGATATCTAAATGGTTGGATTTGGATATCCGAACCGGATCCGGATATCTGGGTATCCAGATCCGAATCAATTCGGATTTTAAAAAGTACTATCCGAGCACCCCTGGTTATAAGGGTATATTACTGTTGCTTTTGTAAATTAAAGCTTATAATTATTTCTATAGTATAAAAAAACACTAAACTGAAAAAAATACACCTTTATTTCTAAATAAAATATTATCGCCATACATTGTACTAGGGACACGATTTAAATGTTGTAATAACCGGCACAAATGGGCAAATAAAATGTGTCTATTTTATCTACAATATCACATTTTATTTTTAAACTACAATGGCTGAAAGCTGAGAAATTATGAATTTTTGCAATTTTTTTCTTCTTTTTCCCTGTAAAATGCATATATAATAAATTAAATCTTAGCAAAAAGTACTGCCCAAAGAATGCCTAGTTTTTCCCGTAAAAAATAATATATAGTTTCAGTGTGATAAGTAGTCATAAAGTTATTGACAAATGAATGGGAGAAGCGTTATGTGAAAATTGATCTGGTCTTGATCTTGAAGTGGAAAAAATCTGTTAGGGAAGTGGTTAATAAGCACCTTTAAAAAACATATGCTCCCAAAATGATCTGCACAGACAGGTGACAGTAGTCTTAGGTGTTTACCAGGCTTTATTTCTACTAGGCATGATATCTCAGTATGGTAGTTGTTTTATGTTATGTTATTCTTTGAAAATGTCTATATGAAAAGTTCACATCTAACACTTTTGTTTTAAGGAACTATTTATACATATATACTATGTTAACTGAAATAATGATATGATTTAGCACTGTGTCTACACAGAAATAAAAGCACAGGTTCAGAAATCGAATTGTAACAAGAGCAAGACTATAAATAAACTTATGCTTATTGTTTCTACGTGTGCAGCTAAAGAAATGCAAAACAGAGTACTTTAGGTCATTTTAATCCTAGGGCATCACACATTCTACATAGAGTGATGCTCAAAATAACTCTGCAAAAAATAAACCTCAGGCTACTTGTCATATCTAATGACACAAGATTACAAAAGTTTCATTTCAGAACTGCTGGGAAATACAAAAGAACTTGAAAACAAAAGAAAGGTAATGCAGTCATTGTAAGTCTATGCACATGTGATAGCTACAGTTCATAACTAATGAGCTTTAATTTCATGTACGTATGCAAATTGCTGCTGATAGTTAGTTGGCAGCTGGTTAACCAACCCAACAGCTCAGAGATAGACTGTGCTGGGAGGAGGAGGACATTTTTCTTTCAGGCTGATCTGTTGTAGAGCTACCACCTGAGGTTGTTCTGGCTGCAGCAGGCCAAACTGTTTTCTCACCCTACCACCACTAGTCTTATACAGTATAAACAAACAGGTGTGCTCATTCCTAAATAGACCTTGGCAGGTGTTAGGGGGCAGTGGCCAAATTAAGCAAAGATAGCTATTAGCTACTTTCAAGAGAACCCGAGGTGGGGTTCTGACAATGCAATCCACGTACAGAGGCTGGGTCTGCCTATACTGCCCAGCCTCTGTTGCTATTTCAATCCCCCCTAAGTTCCCCCTGCGCTCTGCGAACACCCATAAATCAAAGCCGCACTGTGCGGGCTGTGTTTACCTCTGTATTGTCAGTCTCGGCTCTTTCCCCGCCTCCTGCATAGCTCTGGTCCCCTCCCGTGTCCCTTCCCTCCAATCAGCGGGGAGGGGAGGGACGCAGGCGGGGACCGGAGATATGCAGGGGGAGCAGCAGACTGACAGTACAGAGGTAAACACAGCCCGCTGTGACACGCTTTGTGTCGGCAGCGCGGCTGTGATTTATGGGTGATCGCAGAGAGCAGGGGGGGCTTAGGGGGGATCTGGATAGCAACAGAGGCTGGGCTGTATAGGCAGACCCAGCCTTTGTACGCGGATTTTATTGTCAGAACCCCACCTCAGGTTCTCTTTCACTCCCAAACTACATGCAATCAGATAACAAGGTAAACAGACACTTCTGAAAACCTATAAAGATTTCGGAAATGGAGGACTTTAGTTAGCACTGCAGTATTTTGCATTAAGCCCATTCACAGAACATCAAGTTTTCCTTCTGGGAAACATGCCCAACACCACTCAGTATGCAAGCACACATTCAAGCACACTTGTAGTTTTTAACCTTTTCTTAAAGGGAACATACATTTTATGCATCTAATAATTTAACAATGGAGCAACAAATTTAACACCATTTTTATTTACAAATGTGCTGTAATGGCATAGATACACGAGAGCTACAACTCACACCTAGACCACAATGGCTAACATTTAGACACTTAGAAATAGACAGAGGTGTGCTTACTCTTGCACAGACCTTAAATAAACAAAGACAGTTGCTAGATGGCAGTGGCCAAATTAAGCAAATATCAATAATAAAAGCTTTCATTTATACACTACATGCAATCAGGCAACCAGGTAAACAGACAGAGGTGTTGGGAGTGGAGGACATTAGTTAACAGAAGACTGCAGTACAGTATTTTGCATTAAGCTGATTCAACGAACGTCAAGGTTTCTTTGGTGTATTTGGTTCCTAATCTAATAATCATATCTTCTGTGTGTGGTTATAACATGACCTGCAGTGAAATTGAAATGGGGTCATTGAAAGGCTGAGGGGAAAATGGGACCTATTTGTAAGGGCACTTGCAAGCTAGGCAACAATGTAAAGCTGGGATACACCTTGCTTGGCACATGGGATAACTACATTGTGCCGCTCCCCCCCTTCCTTCCCGGAGAGCAGGCTGGGGGGAAGGGGGAGTCCGCTCCTATGAAGAGTGAAATCAGAGCCTTATACAATACCAGAAGTCCATGGGAAGGTCCTCCTTACACCTTTTCAGTGTACAAGTGCTATACAGCTAATCTTCATGTGACTTCTGTAGCCACATAGTGGGGCTTGTACATTGGATAGGAGTGAAGAGGACCTTCCTGCTGCCAGAAGCAGGTAATGTGTAATGCTTTGCTAATGCTCTGCATCAAGTACAGGAGCAAGTCCCCTAGCCACTGCCCCCTCCCCCAACATGGTGGGGTCACAGGGGCTTTTGTTACCCCTGGGTGGACACTAGAAAACAGCAACAAATATGAAGAGCACAGAAAAGGTTGGAAATGCTAGAAAGTTGCAAAACAGTATGGGGCATACATTGGAGGGGGAAATAGACAGATGCATCACAGCATGTAGTGCCCTGGAAAGCTTAAGTACATTACTGAAGAAACTTCCCAACTTGGGCTAAGCCCAGTAGCATTACATGGGGAGCGGAAGGTTTGGACCAGACCAGGTGTCACCTGCAGAGGAAGTAGCACCTGGCTATGTAAGGGAAAGTGGAGTAAGGCTCTATAAATCTAGACTAGGGTATAGTGTCTGAAGTACTTTTCCCTCCTGCTCTTCTCCCTTCTGGCTGTTCCGTGTCGAGCTGATGATAGAGTTCAGACTTCACCAGAGCCATGTGCTGATAACCTTAACCTCCCCCTATTCACTCCTTAGTACAAGTGTCCCATCCACCCTCCCAGCAAGTGTGTCCATTACGGTGTAACGAATGGTGTCTGTCAGCACACAGAGAATATCTGATTATTGGTGATCTGCAGTATCACCAATAATACAGATGCTATACCTGATTATATGGTGATCTGCAGAATCACCAATAATACACGTATAGCTTGACACAGGACACCTAATGTAGTGTAAGTGTTTGGTGCAACAGTAACATAAGTGATCTCCTGAGGAGCGAGAGATGCAGACACCACTGCAGCCGAGAATTCCCTGAAGAGCAGGGAATTGGACTGCACTGCAGCCAGTGGATACCTGAGGAGCAGGTGACCTCTGACTATGTCGAAACTAACCTCTTTAAGAGGAAGAGATGGAGATTGTACTGCAGCCAGGGATTCCCTGATGGATTTAGGAATCAGACCGAACTACAGCCAAGGATTCCCTGATGGGCTGGGAATCAGACTGTACTGCAGCCAGTGGACTCCTATGGGTTGGAGCCCTCTGACTGGTCTGCAGGAGGTCTTCCTGTGGAGCAGGTAGCCTTTACAGTAAATGGACACCTAGAGGGTTGGTGTCGTAGGGAGTACAGTGAGGCTGCTCTCCCAAGGGACGAGTGACAGCCAAAAGGGTCATACAGGACGAGTCAGCAACACACGAGCAGATAAAGTACATAAACAGCAGACTGATACGGTATCCGGGTTCAGGCAAGATTGGCAATGGGTAGACAGATAGGCAAGGTACCGAATCAGTAGGCAGGAGAGTGGTCAGCCAAGCCAGGGATCATAACAGGTAACTGTATAGCACAATCCTAGTATGAGGTGTGAGGTCCTTGGTCTCAACACCCGGGAACTAGTCTAGATAATAACAGTAGCAACACAGGTCCTAGTCTTAGGTGAGAGGTCCTTGGTCTTAACACCCTGGAACTAGTCTAGATAATAACAGTAATAACACAGTTCCTAATCTTAGGTGTGAGGTCCTTGGTCTCAACACCCGGGAACTAGTCTAGATAGTAACAATACAATAATACAATAGAGGTAAAGCGGAATCTGACTAAGTGTGAATTCCCAGCTCCAGCTGGTTCTAACACACTGTAAGATCTGACTGAGGTCTGAGTGCTCACACATAAGTATTCGCAACGACAGACAACCTGCAACTGAGAAGCAAGTCCTATATATACTTGCAGCGCTCCGCAGCGCCGCCCCAGCCACTCAGCCAATCCGGAGTCCAGCTGGGATCAGCTGATCGGCCTGATCAGCTGATTCCCCTTCTGCTGGCATAAATGTCCTGTCGCCTGGCGCGCGCACGTGTAGCTCTCCATCTGTGTGCACTAGAAGGACCAGGTGAACCAGTGACATGTTGCTGCGCGGAAAACGCCGCTGGCTTGCACGCGGAGACAGCCGCCCTGCTGCTTTTTGTTACAAAAATAATACATTTACTTGCGTAGGCACATAAACCGGTACCAGGTACCCCAGAATTGTCCTGACTATAGCCCTGTAACCTACATAGTGTAAACACGTAAGCAATCATTGCATCAAACCAGCCAGGAGGACGCCGGGGGACCTCCCGACCTACGGTGGGCTGGAGGAAGCCCCAGGTAAGTCCCGATTTTGTTTGTTTTTACTGCTCAGGGTCCCTTTAAGGTGTCTAATTGAGCTTTTACTGCAGCTGATCGGAAGAGATCAGCAAGACTGCCAGGCAACTGGTATTGTTTAATGGGAAATACATTTGGCAGCCTTCATATCCCTTTCATTTTAGAAGAGCCATACAATGATATTTAGTGATAATTACAGTAAGTGTAAAAAGATGAAATTCATAAAATACACAGTGCTTGAGCGGGGAGAATAATGAATGCTCATAAATACATATTACAATTATAATATTACAATAGTATTACAATACATATTTAGAGCATAGCTGTGGAAAAATACATCTCCTTTTCAGTCATCATTAGAAGCTGAAGGTGCAGTGTCAATTGCATAGTGTGATCATAAAAGATAAAAGCAGCCACAACCACCAGGTAACACAAAGGCAAAGGACTGCACTTGACCTTTCAGGGTCTTAGCACATAAGGCTCTCAGTTACTCAATACAACGTCCAGCTTGACTGCAGTATTTTTTGTGTCTACAATAGCTGTGACTCTTAGCAAACTTTCATTACAGAAACACATTCATTGCCTACTTAACAAAGCTGCACCATTACTTTGGTGCAATAAGTGAAGACGCCAAATGACTTTTGATTTATAGTAGCTATTATTTTGCCTGTATCCAAATTAATTCCCTTGTGGTCTAGATGTGAATGGTTCAGTTAATTGAAAGCACAACATTACTTATTTGATCACCATTTAATTTTGTCCTGAAGCACATACAAAAACAGGCTTTTAATATCTTAAAATTATTAACATTTTACATACAAATTCTGTTTTAAAATAATAATAACCGTGAACCATTTCTTCACTGTGTGATATTACAATTATTAAGTTATACAAATGTAATAATAGAAGACATGGCAAAATACTTTATCAAAATGATCAGTTAAATACTTTACGTTTCATTTCCTTGCATTTATCTCACCACTCAGGGCCCATTCACATTTAAAAGCGCAAAACGGTAGTACTTTGTGCTTTTTTTTTGCGCGGGTGATTTTTCCACAATTTCACGTGGAAAGATCACTGGACAAATACGCATTCCTGGAGCAATCGCAATTAACGCTTCTAAATATATGCTAATCGCGATTGCTCCCGAATTGCCAAAAAGGTTGCATGTAATGTGTTTTGTGATTGCCGCTAATCGCGAATTGTGCAAGTGAGATCACTGCCATATATTTACTATTGTGCTAGCGCTTTAAAAAAACGCTAGTGCTTCAGAAATTAATGAGAACCGCCTGCTAATCACCCTAGTGTGAATGTGCGCTCACAGTATCTTCTTTTAATTACAGTCATTTCAAGAAAAGTCCTGCTCTCTATAAATCAAAGGACAAACCATGTGAGGTAGAGATAATGTTTATTGATGCACCAAAGACAACGTATTTCACGGGTACTGGCCAGCTTCCTCATGAAGCTGGCCAGATTGTAGCAGTCACGGGTATGGGCACCTCTCCCATGACTGCTGCATGACTGGCACCCACACCTGTGACTGCTGCAGGCTTAGGCACTTTATATTGACCTTAGGAAGTGGCCAGTTCCTGTGAAATGCGTTGTCTTTTGTGCATCAATAAACATTTTTTTTCTACCTTGTATGGTTTGTCCTTTGATGGAGGTAAAATTGACTTACTCCTAATCTTATAGTCATTATCTACCGTATTTTCCGCCGTATAAGACTCACTTTTTCTCCCCCCAAAATGGGGAGAAAAAGTCCCTGCGTCTTATACGGCAAAGGCAGGGAATCCCCAATTTCCGAACGCCCGCCGATACGAACCGCCGACCCGCCGCCATGTTGGGAATTCCCTGCCTTTGTGTCCACTTCCCCCTTGCGTCTCCTGGTCCCCGTGCTGCAGTACATGGCCGCAACTTACCTAATCAATGCTCCCGCGGCGATGTCTGACCTCTGCGCTCCCCCCCGCTAGCCTCCTCTCCCTCCCCATCGTCTCTCCTGGCCCCTCCTGTGCTGTAATGTATGGCGGCAGCTTACCTTCCAAGCGCCCGCGGTGAATGTCATCAGTACAAGCCGGACACAAGAGCGAGAAGTAGCGTTGGAGGCCGATGTCTGCATTCACCATACATTACAGCACAGGGGGGTCCAGGAGAGACGATGGGGAGGGAGATGAGGCTAGCGGGGGGGGGGGGGGGGCGCAGAGGTCGGACATTGCCGCGGGAGCATTGATTAGGTAAGTTGCAACTTGCGGCTATGTACTGCAGCACGGGGACCAGGAGACGCAACATGCCGGGGAGAAGGGGACACATAAAGGAGATAGGGGGAATGTATGGGAGGCACACTGGGGCCATGGGGAGGCACACTGGGGACATGGGGAGGCACACTGGGCACATGGGGAGGCACACTGGGCACATGGGGCAAACATGGGTGACACAGGAGGACACATGGGAGGACACAGGAGCACACATCAGGACACATGGGGAGACACGAGGACACCATTTGGGCTAGAACATGTACAAGACGCTCCTGGAACATGGACGCATCAGGTTTAGTATGTATATTTTTTCCCCTGGTTTTTGCCCTCTAAACCTAGGTGCGTCTTATATTCCGGAGCGTCTTATACGGCTCGAAATACGGTATATAATAGCACTTTCAGGACACTTCCCACAGTTGTTCTAGTATACCTTAACCCTTCAGAGTACAGTATTGTACACTACATGTTTCAATAATCCAAGGAGAGCTACCGACCAGCACCTGCACAGCAGATCTGGGATATTGAACGGAAATGGTTTAATATACCGGAGGCTCTAGCTATGGTTGCAGGGATGCAACCTACTCTTGTGAGTATAATTTACCACTCTATTTAAATTTACGTACCCCAATGATACTATAACTACACTATTGGGCTCCTGGTCTCTCACATTGCAGAATCTTGGTGGTTGGAAATATAACCACCAAGAGTTATCACGGAAACAAAACCATTTGATAGCAAACATATGGAATTGCTATGAACGATTTATATATGAATGACATCAACAACTTTAACAAGAGATCAATTCTCTGATCCACCTGGCAAGCATTTTTACAGTGAGGGCATTTTTATTTTATTCAGGATGGGGAAGTGTGGCTTTTTGGTAGTAAAAAGACATGTTAGTTAAGACTGGTATGGTGATGCTGCCAGCAAGTCTCACAACAGACATGTAAAAGTCATGTAAAAATCACAATGAGTAAGCAAGGAAGGCAGCAACTTCCAAACACCACCAAAGGGTAGTGCTCAGAAGCCAGTTTAATGGAGAGAATACGAGCTATATCATTAAAATGTACAATATTGCAGTTGTACTAATATAATATGCTGGCCAAAGAAGAGCATGGAAGAAACCAATGTGAAGACCCAGAGGCTTCTGACATTATACAGTGCTTGTTTACCCAAGGTTTAACTCACAGATACTGTAGCAGGGTCTAGCAAGTGTCAAAGCCACTGTCTTGCATAAGACGCAGAGTTTGAACAAGCGCATCAATGGGCAGCATGGTGTGTAGTGTATAGCACTCTTGCCTTGCAATGCTGGGCCCCTGGTTTAAATCCTAGCCAGGGCACTATCTGCACAAAGTTTGTATGTTATCCCCTTTTTTGTGTGGGTTTCCTCCGGGCACTCTGGTTTCCTCTCACACTCAAACAATATAAAGACAATGCACATGGAATAGACATGAAAAGGTGATGTAATGCACAGGCAGACAGCTTTTTGACCATTTTGTAGCTCTGAGCGTTGCAGGTCTCTGGAAAGGAGACCTGTCTTCACTCTGCAACTTGCTGAGCTGCTGTTCTGGTGAGGAATTTGCATCCACTTGGCATGTAAATTGCTTAGCTGCTTCCTTTGATGGCTTGCAGTATAAATACCATTTTCTCCCAGAATCCCTTGCTGGTCATGATGGTTTGTTCCTGTTAACTTGCCTGGAGTCTCAGCCCTCTTCTCATTGTTGGTTACTATTGCTAGCTTAGAGTAGATACCCTTTGGGAGTGCTTCTTGCATTCCTGTTTAGTGCAGTCAGGATTGTGTATATTTGTACTGCCTATTCTGTCGTGTCTTGTTCTTGCGATTGCGCTGTCCCCAGCGGTTGGTGGTAGCGAATCGTTTTGTCTGTTGGGATCGCACTTGCTCTTGCGGAGGAGCAGTGGATCCAATCTCACTTGTTCCTGTTGTCTGTTTGTCTGGAGCAAACGCTTGCTGTTGCCTGAGGTAAGGCAGCCGATTAGCAAGCGTTTCTGTTGTTTGTTTGTTTGTGTTTCTAGGTTCATTTGATAGTTAGGGTGGCACGCTTATCACTGGGCACCTAACGCGCGATGATCGTGTCTTAAACGCGTTCGCTGTTGCGAATGAGTGTGGTGTTCGTGTTTAGTTAGCGTTTGTTATTTTCCTTGATATTCTGATTGTTGTTATTTGCTATGTCTTTCTTACTACACTTGTGCTCTGTCTGATTCGGTCTTGTGATGCTTTTGGCAATCGCCACTCTTGCGATTGTGTTCCTACTTCGGTTCCATTGTTGTGTGTTCACCGTCGCTTGGTGGTGATTAGATTGGTGGACACACATACACCACATACATTCTGTCTCTGTGCTCTCTCTCTTTAAGGGTTATCTTGCCCTGCATTGCTTCAACTCGTACAATTCTCTTCTGGCATCTGTGGCCGTTCAGAGACTGTGTTCGTCTGCACTCCACAGCTCCATCTGCCGGTGGGAATTGCCCTCTACAGGTGCATAGCACCCAAGCTGGGTTCTGTCAAATTACACGCTTGTGGAGGATTTCCGCAGTGTCGGCGCACATCTTGTGTGCTGACCACGGAGATAATTCCGCAATCGTTACAGGTGATTTATGAATTATAAACAGATAGCTGAGATGTCTGGCATTGGGAATTCCTACCAGCATTGGAAAGGGCTAGACCGTAAGACTTTTAAGGTGCTGATTATAGCAGTACAAGAACATACACTAAGCACAAGATCAACGCAGGTGGAGCTCTACCAAACTAGACAAAACCTAAGTTGCAAGTATTTCTCAACGACAGTACAAAACACAAAACAGTACAAAAAAAGGATAGGGTGTAAGATAAAGTCAGGAAGATCATAGACTGAACAATACAACCAAGTAGACAGTATTTTTTACAGGAAAATCTGCACAACTCATGGGCCAAAATCTCCTGAGTTTGCATAAAACGTTCCGCAAAAGATTGTGGAGAGTACCAGGATTAGGAAGTTCCATATCCAGATGGACAGTCACATAGCCGGCCTTTGACCTTAGCGACTGGAGCAGTCGCTAAGGGCGCCGGCTTCCAAGGGGGCTCCTATAGCTGGCTAATTGTACTGAGGGCACCTACCCCTGATTTCCTGTACTGGGGGCACCTATAGCTGGCTACCTATACTAAGGGCACCTACACCTGACTTCATATACTGGGGGCACCTATAGCTGG
Source organism: Hyperolius riggenbachi (assembly GCF_040937935.1). Lineage (NCBI taxonomy): Eukaryota > Metazoa > Chordata > Amphibia > Anura > Hyperoliidae > Hyperolius > Hyperolius riggenbachi. The sequence goes on from NC_090648.1 coordinate 271,789,311, forward strand.
CTACCTATACTGAGGGAGGGCACCTACTCCTGGCTACCTGTACTGAGTGCACCATCACCTGGATACCTATACTGGAGGCACCTATGCCTGGCTACCTATATTGAGAGCACCTACACATGAGATCCTATACTGGGGGCACCTATACCTGTCTACCTACTGTGACAGGGTGTCACAATGTTTATCAGAGAAAGTGCTGGATGGTGTATATGTTGCACCACGATTCCAGCACTTCATGTGTTAAAAGGCTCCAGGAATATTGTTGTTTTCTTCTTTCCTGAAGCCTATTGGGAAAAAGGAAACCAGTCTAGGGTCCTGGAGCCGGTCAGGGAAGAGCTGGGTGGGTTCCCTGACCACCTGGAGCCAGTCCGGGTTTTTCCTATCTGTGTGCTGCTCACACAGGTGTAGTACTTAAGTTAGCAGGCTGGACAATGGGGGAGCTTCCTGTATGCAGTCTGCCTGAAAGCTGCAAGGAAAAGGAGCTCTGTGAGTAATTGCAAACCTGCTAAACTGTAAGTTGCTCTGTTTTGTTTCATGGACTGTGATCAAATACATTTGTGTTGCTAGTATAGACAGGACTGCTGAGTGAGGTAGGCAGGAGCCAGACGGCTATGTTTATTTTCCTTTTTGTTTATTGTTTTGAGCAACTTGCAAAATAAAGCCTGAGCAACAGACTGGTTGTATGGGAAAAACTGGTCACTACCCCTGTTTGTGCATGGTGGAATCCTGCAAGAGGCTGCAACAGTCCACAATTGGTGCTCGGATGCGGGCATAAAGATTCCCTACCAAGTGCGTTTCATCTAGCAAGTTGGTTGCATTGCATCACGTCTGCTGTTTGTAAAAACGATGGAAGATCTTGTGTTACGCTTGGCTCAACTTAGTGCAGCCCAGCAAGAGGCAAATGTGCTGCAGCGAGAGACTAATGCACAGCAGGCTGCCCAGCAGGAGGCGCTGGCTGCACAGCAGGCTGCCCAGCAGGAGGCACAGCAGGAAATTGTACGTCTGCTGAGTGCTCAGGTGACAGCCCTGGCTGAGGCAGCAGAGAGAGATAGGAATGTGCAAGCTGAAGCTGCCAGGAAAGACAGAGAAACCCTTGCGGAGGTTCTGCAGCAGCTGAACTTGCGCCAGGAACAAGCTGGCAGTGCCACTGGTAACAGTGGGTTGGTTAAAGCAAGCCACTTTCTCCAAAAGATGACTCCACATGATGATGTGGAAGCATTTCTGAATACATTTGAGCGTACAGCAGAGCGAGAGGCGTGGCCTAAGACCCAGTGGGCAGGCTTGGTTGCTCCGTTTCTAACCGGTGATTCTCAGAAAGCATATTTTGATTTGACTGCTGAGGATGCTCAGGACTATGAGAAATTAAAACTAGAAATTCTCCGCCGGTTGGGGGTCACTCCAGCTGTGCGGGCCCAACGAGTGCACCGTTGGAATTACCTGTCTAATAAGTCTCCCAGGTCACAGATGCATGATCTGATTTATCTTGTGCGAAAATGGTTACAACCTGAGATACTCACTGCACCCCAGATTGTCGAAAGGGTCACGATGGATCGATTCTTGACAGCTCTGCCGCATGAGTTAAGAAAGTGGGTTAGTCATGCTGATCCAAAGTCCGCAGATGAGTTGGTTGAGATGGTAGAACGCTACCTAGCGGCAGAAGGGTTTTTAGCAGGTGTGTCGGCTCCAGAGAACTTACCTGCAAAGCGGCGTCTGCCAGCAGGGCCAGGAAGAGGCACATCAGCCCTAAGTTCTCCTGGGGGTTCTAAAACATGGGTGAAGACCAACATGGATACCAGGTTTTCGAAAGATACTCTACCAGGCTCCAGTATCCAGTGCTGGCGGTGTAAAGCTTGGGGGCATGTAGCTGCCAAGTGTCCTATGGTCACAGAGCCCATGGAGTGTGAAGCAGCACGGCGGTTATCCTTCTTTGCCCATCCTGCGTGTCTGACATCTGCTGTGGCCCACATGGCGCTGGTCAAAGTGGGTGGAAGGAGTGTCCAGGCATTGCTAGACTCTGGGAGCCTGGTCACGCTTGTACATTCAGATCTGGTAGCACCAGACCAGATGAAAAAACAGTGTATTGGTGTTTTGTGCATACATGGTGATGCAAAGAGTTATGGTACAGCGGTGGTCCCAATTGAAACCCAATTTGGTGTAACACCCCATGAGGTTGGAGTGTCTAAATCATTGATGCATAGTGTTATACTGGGACGTGACTTTCCCTTGTTTTGGGAACTCTGGAAGGTCGAGTTCCCACCCCAGACTCCCTTAACTTTGGGAGATGAATGTTCAGCTTCTTTGCCAGAAATTGGGGACTCAAGTTCTGAAGTCTCAGCTGTAAGGGTAGCCCCAGTTGAGCCTGACCAATTCCCTCTCTCTGTGTTGGTTGGGGACACTGAAGCGTCCCAGGAGACTGTGGAAGAGTCACCTATGCCAGAACTGGAGTATTCTCAGGATAACTTTGGCACATCCCAGTTAAGGGATCCAACCTTAGCTCATGCTTGGGAAAATGTGGCTGTGATTAATGGTGTTGCCCAGGGTACAGGATTGGAGAATGTGTATCCTCACTTTGTTGTCAACCATAATCTCCTTTATCGTGTTGATAATATAAGAGGTGAAATGGTGGAACAACTGGTTGTTCCTAGTTCACACAGAAAAATTGTACTTGACCTGGCTCATAAAAACCCAATGGGAGGACACTTGGCTGCTGAGAAGACTCAGCAACGAGTGCTCCAAAGGTTTTTTTGGCCTGGGGTGTTTGCAGAAATCAAACGTTACTGTGGGTCTTGCCCAGAATGTCAGTTGACGTCCCCTGCTCCTCATTTCCGGGGCCCCTTGGTACCACTACCCATCATTGAGGTACCTTTTCACCGGATTGCTATGGATCTGGTGGGGCCCCTGGTGAAGTCTGCAAAGGGACATCAATACATTCTGGTGGTTTTAGACTACGCCACAAGATATCCAGAGGCGATTCCCTTACGGAACACATCAGCTAAAACAATTGCCCGGGAACTGTTTCACATGTTTGCTAGAACAGGTATACCCAAAGAGATCCTGACAGATCAAGGAACGCCCTTTATGTCTAGGGTAATGAAAGATTTGTGTAAATTACTGGGTATACAACAGTTAAGGACATCAGTCTACCACCCTCAAACTGACGGGTTGGTAGAGCGATTCAATAAGACTCTCAAAAGTATGTTAAAAAGGGTGGTTGATGCAGACGGGAGAGACTGGGATTGCCTACTCCCTTACTTGATGTTTGCAGTTCGTGAAGTACCTCAGTCATCTACTGGGTTTTCCCCGTTTGAGCTTTTGTACGGGCGACACCCCCGGGGACTTTTAGATATTGCAAAAGAATCATGGGAAGAGGAGCCTTCTCCTCACCGCTCAGTTGTGGAACATGTTTTACAGATGCAGGACCGCATCACAGCAGTAATGCCCATAGTTCAGGAACATATGAGGCAGGCTCAAGAAGCCCAGAGTCGTATCTATAATCGGGGAGCCAGACTCAGGGTTTTTGAGCCAGGTGATCGGGTCCTGGTTCTGGTCCCCACAGCAGAAAGTAAATTTCTAGCAAAGTGGCAAGGTCCCTATGAAATTGTGGAAAAAATGGGGGATGTGAATTATAAAGTACACCAACCTGACAAACGGAAAAAGATACAGATCTATCATGTTAATTTAATCAAGGCCTGGAAGGACCCTTTAGTCTCAATGGCAGCTGAGCGTCTCAGTCCTTCACTCCAGGGAGGAGTTCCTGAGGTGAAGGTCTCGGAGGCTTTATCAAGGCCCCAAGCCCAAGAAGTAAAAGAATTCCTCCTTAGAAATGCTGACGTATTTTCAGATTTGCCAGGGTGCACTCATGTGATTGAGCATGATATTGTTACAGATCCACAAGCTCGGGTTCGCCTGAAGCCATATCGTATTCCTGAAGCCCGCAGGCAGGCAGTAGCAGGGGAAATTCAGAGAATGTTGGAACTAGGGGTTATTGAACCGTCACATAGTGAGTGGAGTAGCCCTATTGTCTTGGTACCAAAACCTGATGGTTCATTGCGGTTTTGCAATGATTTTCGTAAACTTAACGAGGTCTCAAAGTTTGACACTTATCCGATGCCACGGGTGGATGAGTTAATAGAAAGATTAGGGCCAGCAAGGTACATTACCACCCTGGATCTAACCAGAGGGTACTGGCAGATTCCACTTACTCCAACTGCTAGAGAGAAGACAGCATTTTCTACCCCACAGGGCTTGTTCCATTATGTGCGAATGCCATTTGGGCTTCATGGGGCCCCAGCCACCTTCCAGAGGCTGATGGATGAGGTCCTCAGACCACACCAGCATTTTGCATCGGCGTACCTTGACGACGTTGTGATATTCAGTTCGGACTGGGAAAGTCATCTTCCCAAAGTTCAAGCTGTTATCAACTCCATTCGGCAGGCCGGTCTGACTGCCAATCCAAAGAAATGTGCCCTGGGCCTCGAAGAGGCACGATACCTAGGGTACATTATTGGAAAAGGCCTCATCAGACCCCAGGTCCAAAAGGTACACGCAATCAAGGAATGGCCTCAACCTTGCACAAAAAAGCAGGTCAGGACATTTCTGGGCATGGTAGGATATTACCAGAGGTTTGTCCCAGATTTTGCCACCATAGCTGCCCCACTTACGAACCTAATCAAAGGCAAAAGCTCAGGGGGAATTACTTGGAACAAAGATGCTGAGGTTGCATTCTGTAAACTCAAGGAAGTGTTATGTAGTGGGCCAGTCTTGATTGCTCCTGATTTCAAAAAAAAGTTTGTGGTACAAACGGATGCGTCCAATGTGGGCCTAGGCGCTGTGTTGTCACAGATGGTGCATGGAGAGGAGCATCCAGTGGTATACTTGAGTAGAAAATTAACTCCGGCTGAGAAAAACTATAGTATTGTGGAGCGTGAGTGTTTGGCCATCAAATGGGCCTTGGAGGCTCTACGATACTATCTGCTTGGCCGTCGGTTTCGTTTGGTGACTGATCACTCCCCCCTTACCTGGATGGCACAAGCAAAAGGTCAGAATGCGAGAGTAACTCGCTGGTTCCTGTCTCTACAAGACTACAACTTCTCAGTGGAGCACAGAGCTGGAAAGCTGCAGGCTAATGCTGATGCTCTCTCCCGTACTTATTGTATGTTTATGGAAAGTGTCCGTACCCACGGGTTCGAACAGAGGGGGGAGGTATGTGACAGGGTGTCACAATGTTTATCAGAGAAAGTGCTGGATGGTGTATATGTTGCACCACGATTCCAGCACTTCATGTGTTAAAAGGCTCCAGGAATATTGTTGTTTTCTTCTTTCCTGAAGCCTATTGGGAAAAAGGAAACCAGTCTAGGGTCCTGGAGCCGGTCAGGGAAGAGCTGGGTGGGTTCCCTGACCACCTGGAGCCAGTCCGGGTTTTTCCTATCTGTGTGCTGCTCACACAGGTGTAGTACTTAAGTTAGCAGGCTGGACAATGGGGGAGCTTCCTGTATGCAGTCTGCCTGAAAGCTGCAAGGAAAAGGAGCTCTGTGAGTAATTGCAAACCTGCTAAACTGTAAGTTGCTCTGTTTTGTTTCATGGACTGTGATCAAATACATTTGTGTTGCTAGTATAGACAGGACTGCTGAGTGAGGTAGGCAGGAGCCAGACGGCTATGTTTATTTTCCTTTTTGTTTATTGTTTTGAGCAACTTGCAAAATAAAGCCTGAGCAACAGACTGGTTGTATGGGAAAAACTGGTCACTACCCCTGTTTGTGCATGGTGGAATCCTGCAAGAGGCTGCAACAGTCCACACTACCTATACTGAGTCTGACAGCAATTTTTTTTTGGGGAGGGGGGGGGGCGCACAGCGGCTATAACGCGTGGTGTCGGTGCTGTGCTATAATTCTAAATTGGGGGGAGGGGGCTAACTGTCCCACTGATTGTTTTTATTAATATTCCTGGAAGGTTCTAGCCTTCATTTTTAAGTTTGTTCAGGATAATGCACTCTTTCCATCCATTTTGTGGTTATTAATAGTATTTTTCTATTATACATATGTGACGTGTCACGGAGATCTGAGCATTTGGCGTGATGTGTCATGGCTTCAAAAAACTGTCCTATGAGGTAACTCAGGAAAAAAAGGTGAAGTGCGTGTATGTGTGTGTGTGTGCGCGTGAAAAAGAATAAGGAGGGGGCTGTGAGAAAACGCGGAAAGGCCGCCGCATATGCCATGAGCGAGGCGGCTGACTCCGCGTCCAAAGCGGCGGTTTGCACGCATGGACACGCGTCTGGTAGTATGGTTGAATGTGGAAAAGCCGCCGCATGTCCTGACAGCAAAGCGGCTGTTTCTGCGTCCAACGTGGCGGTTTGCATGCAGCAGCATGCGCTTGGTGTGGCTGGGTCTGTTAGTGCACATAGGCAGATGGAGAGCTACGCGCGCGCGGGCCTGAACTCAGGACCTTTATACCAGCAGGGGAAGTGTCAGCTGATCAGGAAGATCAGCTGATTCCTGCAGGACTCATGATTGGCTGAATGGCTCGGGCGGAGCGGCAGAGTCCAGCAACTACAGTGGAGGAAATCATTATTTGACCCCTCACTGATTTTGTAAGTTTGTCCAATGACAAAGAAATGAAAAGTCTCAGAACAGTATCATTTCAATGGTAGGTTTATTTTAACAGTGGCAGATAGCACATCAAAAGGAAAATCGAAAAAATAATCTTAAATAAAAGATAGCAACTGATTTGCATTTCATTGAGTGAAATAAGTTTCCTGAGGGTGAATTCCTCAGGAGTATAGGCCGCCAGCTCCTCTGGTGGTCTTTACTCCAGAGTTGTTACTGTTGCACCAAACACTTACACTCTCTCTGGTGTCTAGAGGTTAGACATATCTGATTATTGACGATTCCGCAGATCCTCAATAATCGGGTATATCTGTATTCTTGGGGATACTGCGGATCGCCAAGGATCAGATTCTCTATCTGGTTGCTGACACCGATCGTTACAGGGGCACAAAAATCAGGTTTCGCTCAGGGCGCTGTGAAACCTAAGGCCGACCCTGGACACTATACAAAACAAGCATGTCTAGAAATACCATATTTTCTTAAAATAAAACAAAGGCTAACATGATAATGCTTGCTTCTGATCTTTTGTATAATCTAATTTCCAATTTAACTTTTTGCTAATTGCACTTTTTTCAGTAGAGATAATTATGGTTTGAAAAAGTAGAAGCAAATGTTTATGATACATATGCTGATTTGTTTCACCTCATCTGGCACTGACCAAACAAGACTTTCTTTTTTGGAAGGATATTGTGTTGCAGTATAATAAAACGTACTGCATCAAAATCCCCTTCTTTATTGCAGCGCCAATGATGTTACTGCATTTTCCTGTGGTTCTGCATAGTAAACCTAAATGTAATATGATCAGGCAGGATGAAAACAGAGCTGTGAAAGCTTGCATACACAGCATTAGCAGAAGCAATACCCATTCAATACACCTTCCAAAACACAACGTTTTCCTTTTATATCTTTCAAAAATGCCTCCTGTTTTGATGGTGAATAGTTCGATCAGCAGTAATTCTGTTAATATTGGTTAAGTGAATAAAAATCAATATCACATACAAAAAATGGCAATTGCCTTTCTTGCTTTTATGACAAGACAATATTATCTTTATTATATTCTCAACTGCAGTTATACAGTATTACAATCATCCACAAGCTACAAGATCACAGGTTTTGTACACCTCCTGTATCATTTTTTGTTTTATTCTGAGCCGAAGAACACCTCTGCAAAATGATTGCTGAAGATACCTTTTCAGCAGCTAACAGCAAACTTTTATAATCAAAGGAAATAGATGGGGATTCTGTGATCAATCAAAGTTTCTTGTGGCCAATGGCTACAATGGCTTGCAGAGTCCACAAAGGCAAGACATTATTTGAGAAAGGTTTAATGCCTTGCTAGAGGCTGATATCTGAATGGGATTTTATTGTTTTACCAAGCAGTGCATCCAAAATGAAATAATACATCAGGAACAGATAATAGGTTTTACTACACCAACCTATTTCTGAATTTCTATTTTGCCTGGAGTTTATCTTCTTTCTGTTCAATGTTTCTTCTATGTATTTTTTAGAGAAACATATGTGTGAAATTAGTTGTACATTAATAGACGTAACGCAGGGAACGTATTACCTGGAGTGAGAAAAAAATCAAGAAAAAAATCAACTTCCCCTTGAAGGGTGGGAGTTAGCTAAAGCGGGGCTTAAAACTCAGTGATGAGGGATATGGAGGCTGCCATATTTATTTTCTGCCTGGCAGTCATGCTTTTCCTCTTCCTATTATACTTTTTGCCATAGACACTGAACAAGCTTGCAGATCAGATGTTTCTGACAAAAGTCTGACAAGATAAGTGCATGCTTGTTTCATGTGTGTGATCCAGACACTACTGCAGGCAATGAGATCAGCAGGGCTGCCAGGCAACTGGCATTGTTTAAAAGGAAATAAATATGGCAGTCTCAATATACTTCTCACTTCAGGTTCCTTTTAAGCATAGGATAATAGAGAAAAGGAGCTACATTCTCTTTAGCAGTGATACTGCTTCAGAAAGCAGCACTGTCATAAGGTCTTTGCACCCTCCCTGAATCTGCCTGGCCCTTTCAGGTCTGTGACATTATGAGAACACTCTTATGGCACCATTGTCAGCATTCACTGACTGAGGAGCAGCCCACATGCACAAGAACTGCTAAAACTGCTTGAGGACAGAAGATAGTAGCACAAGCACTGGCAGGCGGCTGTAAGATAATGCATTTCTACTGTTTCTTTGAAAAACTCAAGAAGTGTGATATTGCCATTTTTCATTATAACTATTAATAAAAGAAAATATACCAAGGGCTCTGAGCAAGGATGAGTGGAAGAAAGCAAATTTCAGTTTCCTGCACAACAAGATGGAGGAAGTATCTGGAGTGAGGCCTAGTGCACACTAAAAACCGTTAGCAGATCTGCAAAACGCTAGCACTTTTTGAAGCGTTGTTTTCTTATTATTATAAAGCGTTTTGCTAGCATTTTGCAGTTTTACGTAGCATTTTTGTGTAGCAGATTATAGATATTGTTATAGTAAAGCTGTTACTGAACAGCTACTGTAGCAAAAACGCCTGGAAAACCGCTCTGATCTGGCGTTTTATCAAGCATTTTGCCTATACTTAACATTGGAGGCAGAAACACCTCTGGAATCCAAAAATTGCTGCAGCCCGGGAGTATGTGTTTCTGCAAAACGCCTACCGCTCTAGTGTGCACCAGCCCATTGGAATACATTACCCAAGCGTTTCTACATCCGCAAGCGGCTCTAAAAACGCTACCAAAACCGCTCGGTGTGCACTAGGCCTGAAAGAAGGAAGTATCCAGAGGATGAAGAGCACTGCAGCCAAAGGTGGTAACAAAGGTGAGTTAACCCCCCACGTCCAAAGTTTCAATTTCGCATATCCTTTGTTCTGAGGTCAGCATGTCCTGTTTCAAAATATCTTGGATCAGCCCAGTAAAATCACAATATAATTGTAAAGATCCCTCCTGTAGGGTGTTCTGTCCATTGCAGTGGAGCTGCAACTGGCCAGTGCTGGCTTATCTGCTTGCATTCGCTTGTGCATTCACAATAAGTCTCATTGTCATTTACAATCGCTCTGCAGTTCTGGGCAGCTCAGGATGCTGTCATCATTTCACCAATTGCTTGTTGCAGCTGAGCTGCGGCCAGATAGCCCTGGTTTTCCTGCATGTATGTTGTTACATAATACTGCATGTATTTCTTATGGGAGTCCTGTGCAGTAATATTCACCTGTTTAACAGCTGTCTTAGAATTACAGTCCACTCTAGTAAAACTTGATGAATCTCTGTCCAGTGAAGCAGAAGCCATTGAAGCATTGTCCACATCAGCAAGTGTTTTAGATACCTTTAGATACCGTACACAGTCTGATTTAGTTAATGTTGTTGAATCCCTGTCTGATGTTGTAGCAGCCAGGGAACTCCAGCTCTGTCCTCTGAATGCTTCAGAAGTCTTGCCCTGTAACATTGATAATTCTGACTCTCTGGTAAAAATAAAAGAAGTCTCAGAATTTCAGTTTTGTTTAGCGAGTGTTCCTGAAATCATGCCTTGTATCTTGGAAAATTCTGTTATTATTTAAGTATTTAGTAATTATCATTACTTGTGCTTTAGCTAGTGAGTTATTTGAGAGCTACATTTCATATATTGCGCATCAGCACGATATATATGTACTCTAGTCGGTCAGTCTTGTACTTTGTAGTTATATATCTTGTAATTTATTGGTAATATTCTAGTAATATTATTGAAGTAACATCTATTGTAATATTGTATTGTGTATCGACCTTTGCCTGCCTCTCGACTATGAATCTGCCTAATCCAGGGGTCGGCAACCTGCAGCTCCGGAGCCGCAAGCAGCTCTTTTTCACTTTTGCCGCGGCTCCTAGGCCGCGGCTCAGTCGCGGCTCCGGTGCTGCAGGGCTGCCCATTCTGACACTACACCGGTAGCGAGTGTCAGTGGCTGCGGCTCGCTTGTTAAATGTGCACGTGTGACGTGTGCTGCCAGCTGGCCGGCAGCCTATCAGAGAGGCCGCCGGACCAGTGCAGGGCTTCGGGCGGCCATTTTCCCGTAGCCCTGCAGTGTAGTGCAGGCAGGACGTGACGTCGGGAGGGAAGGAAGGAAGAGGAGCCGAGGGAGTTGCGCGCCACAAGGAGGTCGGGACCGGCGGTCGGGACAGGAGGAGATCGTGACAGGAGTTCTTCTGACTAGGTGAGTAAATGGGTTTTTCTTTTCAGATCTGCTGAAGGATTTGTGCATATTGGGGTAATTTCTGCTGTAGGATTGTGCATATTGGGGTCATATCTGCATATTGGGGACATATCTGCTAACGATTTGTGCATATTGGGGTCATATCTGCATACTGGGGTCATATCTGCTAACGATTTGTGCATATTGGGGTAATGTCTGCTAACGATTTGTGCATATTGGGGTGATATCTGCTAACGATTTGTGCATATTGGGGTGATATCTGCTAACAATTTGTGCATATTGGGGTCATATCTGCTAACGATTTGTGCATATTGGGGACATATCTGCTAACGATTTGTGCATATTGGGGTCATATCTGCTAACGATTTGTGCATATTGGGGTCATATCTGCTAATGATTTGTGCATATCTGCTAACGATTTGTGCATATTGGGGTCATATCTGCTAACGATTTGTGCATATTGGGGTCATATCTGCTAACGATTTGTGCATATTGGGTACATATCTGCTAACGATTTGTGCATATTGGGGTGATATCTGCTAACGATTTGTGCATATTGGGGTCATATCTGCTAACGATTTGTGCATATTGGGGTGATATCTGCTAACGATTTGTGCATATTGGGGTCATATCTGCTAACGATTTGTGCATATTGGGGACATATCTGCATATTGGGGTCATATCTGCTAACGATTTGTGCATATTGGGGACATATCTGCTAACGATTTGTGCATATTAGGGTCATATCTGTTTTATAATGGTTTTGCGGCTCCCAGTTTTTTTTCTCTTTTCGGAAACGGGTCCAAGTGGCTCTTTAATTCTTAAAGGTTGCAGACCCCTGGCCTAATCCTTCCAATACGACACATCTGAATTAACGTGTATGACCCAAATCTGTTACCGACTACGTCTGGTGTGTATTGTATCACATAGCATCTAGCCTGATAGGTAGCCTAGAGCTGCATTTGTTCTTGCTCCCTTGTTCATTACTCCTGTGTCCATCCGTGGAGCCTCTTCCATTATCCAGCTCTTAGCCTTGTTGCGCTGGGTGGTCAGAAAGTATGACCCCCCAGCATTACAATAATTCATGCAATGGCGCCGTATTTGTGCCATCAAAGTGGACGTGGTCGTGTGTCACCATGAAAAGATAGTAATAATATATGGATGGATGGAGCTACTCACTTGTATGATGGACTGAAATGCAATTATTTCAGAACAATAGCATTATTTTGCCACTTAGTGACTGAGTTGTATTTGCCCGCTCTAAAGTGTACCTGTAGGGGAAAAGTACCTGATTTAGATTCTTAATTCAGTAGAGGAAAACTTCTGGATAATCTAGAAGCATCCCCATCCTCCTCCACCTCATCGTTTCAATGCTGGGACTTGTTGAAGAGTGTGCCTGGCCATGCTCCCATTCATGAACGAGCATGGTCACACTGTGTAGACAAAGGACACCTCATGCCTATGCAGCCACTTGGCTCAGCTTTTTCCACTGAGCCCAAGAGGCACCATGCTACTGCGCAGGAGTGAGGTGTCCTGTACCGGTGCGGGGCAGCCATGCTCATTCACAAATGAGAGTGTGGCTGTGAAATTCCAGAGGGTACTGGTATCCATTGATGGTTGGGAGGAGGGTGTGGGAAGCCTCTGGAGGATCCAGAGGATTTCCTCTACCAAGGTAAGTTTCCAGCGTCCAGTGAAAAATGGCGCCGGCAAAATAATGGCGCCCCCTTCTGCCCGATATATGTTTAAAACGATATTTATCGTTTTAAAGGTTAAAATAGTGCAGACCTTTAAAAACGAAAATTATCGTTTTAAAACTTTATTTTTTTCTCCTGCCTGAACGATATTTATCGTTTTAACCCCTGCTTTGCTGCCGTTTGGAAAATATCTGCCCGCCGGCTTTAATGTTTAATAGCAAAGCCCCCTTAAAAGCTAAAAACACCAAATTTGCAGGGAATGTTAAGAAGAAAATTGTGAACAAGAGGGAAAAAAAATCTTTCAAAAAGACCTTATAGTTTTTGAGAAAATCGATTTTGAATATTCTTCTTCTGACCGTGGGAAAATTAAACGCCCGCCGACTTTAGCGGTTAATAGCAAAGCCCCTTTAAATGCCAGAAACACCAAATGTGTAGGGAATGTTAAGAAAAATAGTGGGAACACGAAGAAAAAAAATTGTTCAAAAAGACCTTATAGTTTTTGAGAAAATCGATTTTAAATCTTCAAAGGAAATGTATCCATTTAAATCGCGTACTGACATTTCGTGGAAACTTTTTCCGCCGACTTTAGCAGTTAATAGCAAAGTCCCCTTAAATCCTAGCAACACCAAATTTGCAGGATATGTTAAAAAGATACTGGGAAACAATATTTAAAAAAAAAATTGAAAAATGTTATTTTTTTTTTTAAATTAAATTTTTTGGGTTATGTTCAGAGTGTGGGAAAAGTTTTGAAAAAAATGACGTGGGGTCCCCCCTCCCGAGCCTCTGTAACCCCTTGTCTCCCATGCAGGCTGGGATAGCCAGAATGCGGAGCCCCGGCCGACTGGGGCTTCGCACCCTGAGCTATACCAGCCCGCATGGTCCATGGTATGGGGGGGCTTCGGGGGGGAGGGGCGGCCAAGCCTTCCCCTCCCCCCCGGAGCCCTTGTCCAATCCATGGACAAGGGGCTCTTCCCCACCTCCGGTGCCCCAGGAGGAGGTGGGGGCGACGACTCCCTGGGGGGGGGGTTCATGGTGGCATCTGGGAGTCCCCTTTAAGAAGGGGAACCCAGATGCCTGCCCCCCCCTCCCAGGAGAAAGGAGTATAGGGGTGCAGGAGTACCCCTTACCCATTTCCATAAAGGGTTAAATGAAATAAAAACACAACCACGAGAAAAGTCCTTTAATGTTCTAAATTAACCAGAAATACTTACCTGTACCTTTAAGAAAAAAATCCCACGTCAATTAGGTCCCACGACAGTATCCTCTGTCTTGCGACCTTCTGTTACATGTTGATTGAAGATCTCCGCCGCCCCGACGCCACACACGCCGCCTCCGCCGCACTGCTCTTAGCTATACTTAGTATAGCTAAGAGCAAAAAGCATCTTTAAATTTTAGCTCCAATGGTCCCCATTGGTTCCTTAACAGACCAATGGGGATCAGGAGGATCCCCATTGGTCGATAAGGAACCAATGGGGAGCCTTGGAGCCAAAATTTAAAGATGCTTTTTGTTCTCAGCTATACTTAGTATAGCTGAGAGTTGCGTCTATGCATCTATATAGACGCATAAGCGCTAGCTGCCGCTGCCCTCCCTGCCTCCCCCCACCCCCCCCACCTGTCACCCTCACCCATGCTGGCACCCATGGGTGCATTGGGTGCCAGCATGGGTGAGGGTGACAGGTGGGGGGAGGCAGGGAGGGCAGCGGCAGCTAGCGCTAATGCGTCTGTATAGACGCAACTCTCAGCTATACTTAGTATAGCTGAGAGCAGTGCGGCGGAGGCGGCGTGTGTGGCGTCGGGGCGGCGGAGATCTTCAATCAACATGTATCAGAAGATCGCAAGATGGAGGATACTGTCGTGGGACCTGATTGGCGTGGGATTTTTTTCTTAAAGGTACAGGTAAGTATTTCTGGTTAATTTAGAACATTAAAGGACTTTTCTCGTTGTTGCGTTTTTATTTCATTTAACCCTTTATGGAAATGGGTAAGGGGTACTCCTGCACCCCTATACTCATTTCTCCTGGGAGGGGGGGGGGTGGGCATCCCCTTTTTAAAGGGGACTCCCAGATGCCACCATGAACCCCCCCCCCCCCAGGAAATCACGGCCTCCACCTCCACCGCCCATCGGAGGTGGAGAAGAGCCCCTTGTCCATGGATTGGACAAGGGGCTCCGGGGGGGAGGGGGAGGCTTGGCCGCCCCTCCCCCCGGAGCCCCCCCATACCATGGACCATGCGGGCTGGTATAACTTTTCCCACACTCTGAACATAACCCAAAAAATTTAATTTAAAAAAAAATAAATAACATTTTTCAATTTTTTAAAAAAAATATTGTTTCCCAGTATCTTTTTAACATATCCTGCAAATTTGGTGTTGCTAGGATTTAAGGGGACTTTGCTATTAACTGCTAAAGTCGGCGGAAAAAGTTTCCACGAAATGTCAGTACGCGATTTAAATGGATACATTTCCTTTGAAGATTTAAAATCGATTTTCTCAAAAACTATAAGGTCTTTTTGAACAATTTTTTTTTCTTCGTGTTCCCACTATTTTTCTTAACATTCCCTACACATTTGGTGTTTCTGGCATTTAAAGGGGCTTTGCTATTAACCGCTAAAGTCGGCGGGCGTTTAATTTTCCCACGGTCAGAAGAAGAATATTCAAAATCGATTTTCTCAAAAACTATAAGGTCTTTTTGAAAGATTTTTTCCTCTTGTTCACAATATTCTTCTTAACATTCCCTGCAAATTTGGTGTTTTTAGCTTTTAAGGGGGCTTTGCTATTAAACATTAAAGCCGGCGGGCAGATATTTTCCAAACGGCAGCAAAGCAGGGGTTAAAACGATAAATATCGTTTGGGAGCAATACAAATATAAATATAAACGATAAATATCGTTTTTAAAGCCGGCGCCATTTTTTAGCTGTCAAAAACGAAAAATAACTAGTGATAATGGTTCTCTATGGGGCGCCGTTTTTTAACTACGATAACTGGCGCCATTTTTAACGGACCCCAAGTTTCCAAATATCTCTTTCATTAAAGTGAAAAGCATCACACTTCTAGGACATTTGACAGCTGCCAATTTATTTTACAGGCGATCCAGCATTTATTGGTTAGCTAGTAGTATTTTGTTGGTGCTTTTATTTATTGAGATGGCCACTGAATGACCATCTGAACTCCCCACATAAATACTTTTGTTGATTGACCATGTGACACTGTCTGACTATCTGAGCTTCCTGCCGACTTCAGCCAGCAATGATTTACCACTACACCTTCTCCAAATACAAGGATTAACACTGACAAAGTATGAGACTGACCTCAGAGCAGTTTCTAGGCCATTAATTCCCAGGGTGAGGGTGTATAAATTGCCCCCCCCACACAAGACTCGGGCACATTATTGCGAAGCAGTAGCCAGAGGTGCCTTTCAGTATTAGGTAGCCTCCAATATAGGAAGCCAGAGGCCCCCAATATTAGCCAGAGGAGCCATAGTATTAGCTACATGTTCCTATTTAGTATAGGTAGCCACAAGTGCCCTCAGACAGTATTAGGCAGCAGAGCAGGGACAAGGTCCTCCAGCACCCAAGGCTGAGACACCAAAGTGCGCCCCTCCATCCCTCTCACAACCTCCCCAACACCTTAATATCTAGTTATTTGGCTTGCAGTCACTGCTATGTATCCCCTTTTCTTATTTCTTTCTGCTTCATACACAATTAGGAATGACAACTGAATGAATTGTGCACCCCCTCCTACACTGCGCCCTGAGGCTGGAGCCTCTCCAGCCTATGCCTCGGCCCGGCCCTGTTAGGCAGCCACATGCAGCTCTTCCCCAGTATAAGAAGCTCTTCCAGTACAGGAAGCCAGAGACACCCTCATTATTTCTATACCATGAATGAATATAGTGAGTGGGCACACCATTATAAGGTCGAGTGCTTGGTATTCTGGCATAGGCATGCCATTTGCAAAATCAACAATTGAATATACCAGCACTCCGTCTTTTAAAGTCACGCTCTTTTTTTTGAGCCATAATGTCCACAAAGATAGCCGACAATTGTTTTGGGGGCCTCGCAGGTTCCCCCTTCATCAAGGCATGTGTAACCATTCTATAGCCCAGAGAAACAATACCATTTAAGATTCTACATTTTTCTTGGAGAAGTGATTGCATCAGCACCTTAACCACTTGAGGACCGCAGTGTACAGGTCACAGCGCTGTACCAAGTAATAAGATGGCGGATTCAATGTCTAACAGTCTCCCGAGTGGCGATCACCGCTGGGAGACTGAAGGCCGAGCGGAGCTCCGCCTACCAAGCGGGAGATGCACGCGCAGCCTGCGTGCGATGTCCTGCAGTAGCCAGCCCCAGGACTTGACGTCAATTGGTGTTAGGCGGTCCTGGGGCTGCCGCCATGGTCACGCCCATTGGCGTGACGCGGTCTTTAGGTAGTTAAAGGCCGAGTGGGTACTGTACCTCCTCCCTTCAAATGACAGGTTTACAGTTTAAATAAAAATGCGCTGCCCTAAAAAGTTCACTAAAATAATTACATTAATTCAATCAGTCTCTAGTTGTAGAATAGTCTTCCAGAACCTGCTTCAACTTCCAATCCAGTTTTAAATTGTTTCTGACCTTAAAAACACAATCAAAAACAGAATCCCAACTGACAAGCTGCTCCACAGTCTCTCCTGGCTAGACGTTTTTCACTTTTATATAGAACAGAAACACCTTCATTGTCTAGGCTTTTTAAAAACGGCTTTGGAATCCCACTACCAATCGGGCCTTTATGTGACTCTGCTGTGCTTGTACTGTGTATGGGGCCAGCCTTATATTGTGCCCACCATCAACAGCCTGGGATCCAACTCACCTGGTTCAGTGGCTGCCCCAAAGCACAGACAGAATTACAGCATATGTATGGCCCAGGTAGTGGATTCCACCTTCCAAATCCAGCTGCCTTCTACAGCCACCCGGCTGGATCTGGACGCTTGTGGTGCTGTCTGTAGGTCAGGGTAGCTACCACATAAGGTGAGAGCATTTCCTGCCGGTAGTGGGCAATGGCGTAACTAAGGATTTCTGGGCCCCGATGGAAGTTTTACATGGGGGCCCCCCCAAGCACTCTATACATAACAATTGATACGGCGCACCAAAACCTGCCAATGACAACTACAGTGTCAGAGGTACAAGAAGGGGATGGTAAACAGCTTGTTAATGATTACTACTATTCAAAGCATCCATAGAAGTGATAATTATGAGCACAGGACCAATAGAGAGCTAATACTGCAGTTGAGGGAGGGCCCCAATGGGGTTGAAACCTCTGCACCCCCTATTGCTACGCCCCTGGTGGTGGGCTCTCAGTAGTTCTATGGTGATACGATAAAACCACATGGAGCTAAAGCTTGTGGTGGGACTCCGGATACATATATATACAGTTTATGCTATGAAAATTTTTGGTTTATGTTTTTGAGGTCAGAAACGGCTGGAAACTGGATTGGACGTTGAAGCAAGTTCTGGAATACTTTTCTTCAACTAGAGACTAATTGAACTGATATTAATATAAGTATTTTAGAGGACTTTTTGGAGCAGCACATTTTAACTTATATTGTAATTTTTAGGATGGTGTTTGATGTGGCCCAAACAAAAGTGCAGCAGCCCAATTGTTGAAAACCATAAAGGACAGATAGGAACTGGGGAGCGCACCAACATATCAAACTAAGCAATCATACAGGTTTAACATTAGGCAACCTAAAAGTGTGAGCACCCATTTTATTGTTTTACCATCATTAATATGATTTAATATTAATATGAGCATTTTACATTTTTCGCATACATTATAGCAATACACACAATAGCAGATGTGTGTAAAAATACTTTTTCTGAGTGACTTCTGTTTAAATTCATGACTTTTCTCTAATATTTCCTTACTCAAAATGATATTGTTTAAACTCAGTTTCTTTCTCCACTAGTTTATAATCTACTACATTGTTAAACAAATAACCGAACACAAAAGAATTGAAAACATGATTTATGTAAAGTATATCAAAATACATACTCCTTCTTATTTATTGTAAAAAAATGCATGCAATGTCAGTGAACTCACGTTACATGATATAATCAAATATTCTATTCTATTTTCTCTGCCGGAAGATAGATTTTATAAACAGAGATGAGCAAAAGTAGGCAATTTCATTTTGTCATTTTTCATGAAAATCAGGCACTTTTTCATTTTGTAGCAATTTAAATCATTTTAGAAAATGAAATGCAATGAAGGCTATGGTCTGCCACTTTTATCAGTCTGTTTGTGACAGTTACAGGGCTCCTAGGCCAAGTATTGCTGCTGAAATACAGGAGACAGGAGAGGCCCTTCACAGCTGCAAGGGACATGTGCCAATTGAAAGGAGATGAAAAATAGCATGGTAGTCTACAGTGAACAATCATGGGCAGGACCGTGCAGAGAATCCTCAAGGGAAAGGGGTGCTTACATTTTTATAAAAGGGCACCAATCAATTGTGAATACATTTGTATGTTATTATCTGTCCCAAGAAAGTAGCATTGGGTAGTCTCCTGCCCCCCCCCCCCTTCCTTGATAGCAGTATCAGGTAGATTTTATGCCCTCTCCCAACCCCCTAAATAGTACTTGTTCCACCACCCTAAATTAACAGTGATAGGTGATCCCTATTAGAGTGGGCGCAGCAGAGACAGATGTAGGCCTGGACTCACCTATCATGACCGGGACCTCTGTCAACCTTCATCAGCACCCAGGCCTCCTTTCGGTGGAAAAAGGGAATCACTAGTGGGACTCCAAACTGTTCTTTTAAATGAATGTGTACTTTCACTTTTTTTTTTACCTTTTTAGATGTTATCTAATTTTGACAATTCCAAGGGGAAGCAGAACGATATGGACTACGTAGAACTTGGGGACTATACATGCAAGCTTATTAATACATAAGGTTGGTTTGGATATCTTATCTGAAAGTTATTAGGAAGCCCATAAACCTTTTGCTACTTGGTTTGGTTGTCTGAAAGGACACTACATTTAAAGAGGAAGGAAGTATCACTTTTTGGTTATAGATAGGAACCAATTAGGAGGTTCCTGTTATGTTAAAGAGACACTGAAGCATGGAAAAAATTATGATATAATGATTTGTATGTGTAGAACAGCTAAGAAATAAAACATTAGGAGCAGAGACATAAGTCTAGTATTGTTTCCAGTACAAGAAGAGTTAAGAAACTCCAGTTGTTATCTATGCAAAAGAGCTATTGAGCTCCACGACTTTCAAAGTCGTAGAGAGCTCTGTCTTCTGAAGCTTGTCATCTCAACTGTCAGTCACTGTATTTTTTTCTCTCTCCAGAGGATAGTTCAAAAGTTCACTGGCCTGCTCTGTAAAATCATTTAGAATGCTGAGCAGTGTGTAAACTTCAAATATTAGAGAATGATGCAATGTTATAAAAAAACACTATATAACTGAAAATAAAAATATGAGAATATTTTCTTTGCTACTAATGTGTTAGTAATTATCCGTACTAGCAACCAATTCATTATATCATTTTTTTGTGTGTCAGTGTCTCTTTAAATGATGATATGACCCACAGATTCTCTGCTAGTCATGTAAATTACTGAAAGCTGTAATATTAATGTTAACATATCTTTAAAAAAGATCAGTCTGTCGCCTTGCCATAGAATTTTGAAGATTACAGATTAAGACATGTTGAAGATTAGGCATTGCATTCCACTGCTGACCATTGTGACTGATGTGGATAAAAACACTGGGCTCCAGGACTGCTGTTAATATACTTCTGGGGGCATTGTTTTATTTTTAAAGAACTGTAGTGAGAGGTATATGGAGGCTGCAATATTGATTTCCTTTTAAGCAATACCAGTTGCCTGGCAGCCCTGTTGAGCTATTTGCCTGCAGTAGTGTGAATCACACCAGAAACAAGCATGCAGCTAATCTTGTCAGATCTGACAAATATGTCATAAAAACCTGATTAGCTGCATTCTTGTTCAGGGTCTATGGCTAATACTATTAGAGACAGAGGATCAGCAGAACAGCCAGGCAACTGGTATTGCTTAAAAGATAATAAATATGGCTGCCACCATATCCCTCTTACTACAGTTCTCCTTTAAATGTAATCCTTATTTTTGTTAACCCTCAGACTGACAGCTATTTTTACAAGAGCTACATGCCAGTGCTAGCTATGTTTGTATTGTGGTTATTAAATGTACAAAACAACATAAGCCCTTTGTGGATAGTTCTTGGGTCTGAAAATACCCCTTCAGTTACTCACCCTCATCTAAGGAGGAAAAGAAGAAAGGGCATAGGCCTCTATCTAAATAATCCTTTTGGGTATTACAGATGTGTGGTAGATCCCCTCACCACTCAACATTCTACAAGGTACATGTAAGGTGGGGAGTGTTTTCTGACCTACCTTGCAAGGTACCCAAATGTTAGGAGGTAGTGTGAACCAAAAATCAAATGCATCATTTGGATCCACTACAAAGTGGGAAGGAGGAGGTGGAATTGGAAATCTGAAACTCATGATATAGACACTGGAAAGCTGAGACAAAATTTGAGTTAACTGAAAAGCTGAAGAATGCTCTTTAAAGATGGGACACTGTTCAGGCACTAGAGAGGTGGGAAACATTTTAGAGGCATTAAAAAGATGGCTCTTAGGACTGCATGGACACCCTGACCAGACCCTGCTACTGCCACCCAGGCTGGTGAGATCCCGTTTAATGTACTTGTATTGCTTAGTTTTTAGGGAGGGGGGGGGGAGTTGTGTAGTGCAGTGTAGCTGGGGGGAGGGGGCAGCAGGGGTTAGTAGGGGTTAGTGAAGTGTAGTTTACTATAGTTTGTAATGGCAGCAGGGGTTAATGTAGCTTGGCAATGTGACAGAGACATTGTGGGTGAGGAAAAGTCCAGAGGACACTCCTGGACCATGGATGCATCCAGGTTTAGTGTATTTTTTTCCATGGTTTTTGCCCTTAAAACCTAGGTGCGTCTTATAGTCCGGAGCGTCTTATAGTCCGAAAAATACGGTATATTAACTTGAATGAAGATGAATCTAAAGACCATGGGACTATAAAATCTAACTAGGGGATGTCTGATTAAAAATGATCTCATTACCTGTTTCTAGCACTAATCCTACAGTACTACAGGAGCTTTGCATTTTTTTTTTAAATAAAAAAATGGAGTGAAAGATTAGGTTTCAAGTAAATGATGGTTTCAAGTAAATGAAAATTAATTCATGATCAAGTTACAATCTCTCCTTATGGTAATAAAAAAAGGAAAATGGCCTTTGGGATTTTGTTTAATAGTGCTTCAATAATCATTGCCATGTTACAACAATGTTAGAGACAAAATTAATGGAACTCTAGAATCTTTACTTTTATTAGCTTTCCATATGGTAATATTTTAGGTAATTACAATCATAGCAATTAGGATTTGAGCAGAATGTGCAGGTTTGTCTTTAGGTGTGATGGGAAATGGCTCACAAAGTAGTTAATCAGTTGAGACAACAGGAGGCACACACATTTGAAGATTTAGACATCCGACTCTCCTATAAGTGAATAAGCTATTCTGTGCAAGGATCTAATTAAATGATCAGCCTATGACAGTGTATAAAACATCATGAAGTTGAGATACATTGGTGCCATCTATTCTGGTGATGAATGCAATTACCTAATGAAAGCACTGCTTGTGTAATCAGCATAACGCTACTTGCATAGCACATTACCCTATCAACATTTGCGCTCATCCCATTGTGTGTTGCTAAGTCGTTGTAGGGAATGGTAAAATTGCCGTGTGCTCCCAGCTCATGGCAACTTTACTGATATTTACCGAAAATGGCCTAAAGCATCTTCTGTTTTTACTTTTTTCACTACTTGTTGACCGCTTTTTTTTATCAGCAACAGATTTCAGTGGATCTTCTTTTCTCTATTTTAGGTTGATACAGTATTTTTTTCCTTCAAAATTTACCAAAGAAAATATCCACTCTTTTGTCAAACATTTACAGAGAGCAAAAACAGCCCCACCAATCTATGTAAAATGTACTACTCTGTATGCATTAGCCTCATGCTGTCCCTCAAACCACACCACTCTGAATGTGTAACTTTATTGCTGTTTTTTTGCTTTGCCTACCTGATATATATTATATTAACCCTTACATCATAGCATGTTATATATTATTATACTGAATATTATGTTAAAAAAAAGTTAATGAACCTACCAGGATGTTTTGGGACTTGGAAGAACATCATATCACATATAAGCTACATTCATATAGCATTCTACTGGAGATTCAAACCTTAGGCTTGACATGCAGCTTGGCAATTATACAAACAAGTGGTACACAGACCAATACCTTAATAACCCACTAATTGAGTACTTCAAAAACGTTAATTGGGATACAATTCAAGTATGCAATATATAATGTCAAAACATCACATGGGTTACTGCAATAAAATATAACTTGTTTTACAACTAATAAAATCAATCATCATTAAAATTCCCCAATGGGGGTAATGAGCAAAAGTCCTCACAGTGCGCACTGTATTGTAGGAGGGGGTGAATTTAAACCACCCCTCCACCCTGTCTGAGGCCTACAGACTCAAAAAAGAGGGGGACGTAGCAAAAAATCATGAGTCCAATCCAGACTAGACTATATCCTCCAAACAGTCAAGAGTTCATCAACTGCTTGTGCATAGATCAATGTATACAAAACTTATTGCACATTTGCTACATCTCTTTTATTCAAGGCCATCTAGGTATGGGTGTAAAGTGGCATCTTATTTGTATTGCTGCATAGCTGCCCAGAAATAATTCCATCCAGTTTGCCCTGTGCGTGTATATATAACATAAAACGATCTCACCATGAGGTTGGTACAGCGCCATAAATCTGCCAGAATAGCGTTTCATCGGCCGAGATAACTCTCCTCTATGTTGTTGCAGGTGATGTCTCATCCTGCTAGGATCTCTCTAAAGTCCTCACAAAGGGCCCCGCTAGTTGGAAGTATGTCAAACGTCCCACCAATCCATCAGACAGTGGTCCAGATCAGGCAATAGCTTGCAGCGATGATAGCACACATTTGTGAGGAAAGTTACACACCTCACGTCTGCTGGGCTTTCCTCAAGACAACGTGATAGGCTGCGAGAACGCAGCTTTGAATTCAGTAAGTCCTGACGTCACTTCCTTAGACACACCCCATACCATGCCTTTCCTTATTCCAGACTTGTCTGCGTATATGGCGCCATTTTGTTGAAGTCCCGTTTGGGCGTGTGTATCATCAGTTCTCTACTGAATCTTAAACGAAAGGGGAAGAAAAAATTGTTCCTATTCAAAAAGTTAAGTGTAAAACTAACATTAAAACATGCCTGCAGAGCCCATGTTGTTTAACATTCAATATTTTAATAATTGAGTAAGTGTATATTTTCACACAGTATTATCCTATCTAATATATTGACATTATATATTGCATGCTTGAATTGTATCCCAATTAGTGTTTTTGAAGTATGCAGCTCGGCAATGTCTTACCCACTTACCCACTGACATTATTTTTTTTCTTTTAAAAATATTTACTTCTCAACAATTCCAGTTTCCTGGCTTTAATGGTGCTAACATACCTTTTCTGTTTTTACCAACAAAAGGGTGAAAAAGTCTGGGTGTACAGAACAAGTTCTCTAACCACTACGCCACCGTGGGCAGCACGGTGGCGTAGTGGTTAGCTCTCTCGCCTTGCAGCGCTGGGTCCCTGGTTCGAATCCCAGCCAGGGCACTATCTGCAAAGAGTTTGTATGTTCTCTCCGTGTCTGCGTGGGTTTTCTCCGGGACTCCGGTTTCCTCCCACGTTCTAAAAACATACAGATAAGTTAATTGGCTCCCACTAAAAAAAAAAAAAAATTGGCCCTAGACTACAGTACTTACACTACATAATATAGACATATGGCAATGGTAGGGATTAAATTGTGAGCTACTTTGAGGGACAGTTAGTGAAAAGATATATATATATATATATATATATATATATATACACTGTACAGCGCTGCGTAATATGACGGCGCTATATCAATACTAAATAATAATAATAATAACACATGGGAGTGAAGGAGGAATGTCGAGTAAAACCTTTTATTCTGGCAGCCGTCATTTTCAACCCGATTACTGTCTTCACTGGGGATTAGAATTTTGGGACCATGACACAAAATAACCCCTTATTTGGGGCCTCCTATGTGTGCCCAGGTTGGAGGCAGCATCGATTTACAGTCTTGAATGGTGCATGTGCTGCAGCTGCATTGTGTGACACTTCATCATAGTCTGGCCTGGTTCACAGATGCTTCTGAGGTATTTATTTTTATATGCAGCGCTGAAGAGCAATGCTTTTTATATGCATACTGCCTAGCCAGATTTTAGGAAACACTGTCTAATTACATTTTGGAAAAACTTTGTCTAATTATTTTTTAGATTGAATATTGCCTTATTGTTGTTAAGGACAAACTCTGTCTAGTTCTGTTTTGGGGAAAACACACTACCTAATTGTATTTTGGGGATGTTTACCTTCATTCTATGTTTTGAATGATATAATGCCTTGTTCTGTTTTGGGGACACACTGCTAATTCAGTTCTGGGGGACATAATGCTTGGTTATGGTTTGGGGGCACAGCGTCTAATGTTTTGTAGGCACAATACCTAATTATATTTTGGGGACACACTGCCTAATTATGTTGTTTATTGAAACATATTGGATCATTTATTTTGGAAAACAATATAAACACTGCTTATTATGTTATGTTTCAAGTGGCTGTTTTCATGGTACTAGAAGTCTACATTTATCTTTAAGGAGAAGGGGCTTTGCTAAATCTTTTGCTTGGGGAAAGGGAGGTTAGGTTCAGTTTGTCTCCCACTATTGGAACCCATAGATGCAACAGGTATTCTGGGAATGGGATCCTAGCAATGCCCATAGCCCAAACTATTCCATTTAGTGTTCCTATTTGTATTCCTTAAGTGTTCAAATTAAAGTGCTCCCACTACAGTGCCTTTATCCAATTTATGCCACACATAGCCATCTCTGCAGGCATTATAGATAGTTTTTTTCAAAGGCAAAGCAAATATTAACTGCATTTTATACTAACTGTCCAAAAATATATTAACTATCAGTAAATATACAGATCATTGCCAAAGCTGCCAAACTGGCATGCTTACTGCTGGGCTTTGCATCTGCAACACAAAAAGAGCCAGTGAATGGAGTCAAAACACCTGATTTTCAAACTCCATTAAACCTTTTACACACATCCAATTTTAATTAACCAATGACTGACCAATTTTACCATTTCCATGTAGTAAGAAGGCCAACTGATTTTGAATGCTATAATTGTGCAGATTGTACAGATTGTGTAGGTAGGCTTTTATATAACTTGGAAGTGGAAAAATTGGCCAATCAAAATTGGATGTGTGTACCCAATGTTAGGATCACTGATTCACAAAGTATTAAAGGCACTGAATGAGCACAAAAACCAAGCCAGGAGCATTTCTAACTGCAGTCAACAATGACTCATTCCATACTCCTCCTCACTCTTCAGATTTCTTTTAATTTGCTGCTACCCTAAAGCTGTCAGGGAGAATGCTGTTGCCCAGATCTGAAAACAAACACAGACACACTACATTTGTCTCACTGATACTTCACATTAATAGTATTTACAGAGGTACTCATGAATGGATATTCCATGCAAGTTTGTTTTGAAACAGAGCTCTTTATATGTGGGAGCTAAACATGTACAATGCACGCAGAAAAATAAACAATGTTAATAGAACTTCACATATTGATGTGATGCATTTCATTTTGATTAAAAAATAGCAATCATTGCACACAGGTTTCATCAGACTGCTGTCAGCATTGTGGCTGCAAAAATTAATAAATAAAAAATAACATTGCTGGCATTCTTTAGGTGTTCATAATACATTATAGTGTGTCAGTAACTTTGCAGCAGAGATTGAAGTACATCTTCACAGTAATATCTAAAGTTAACATTGATGTCACTCCACTGTCACCAGCATTTTCTAAGATCATTAGTAGTGATGAGTGAGCATTTTAGAATTTGCTCTTTGGGCACTCATGCACAATAAATCTTTTAGTTTTTTTGCTTTTTAAAAAAAAATGAAAAGCAGAAATTAGTCCTCTGCAGTGTTAGGTTGTGTTGTTGGGGAGCTGGGAAAAACCGCCTGCAGCCAAACAGCAGTAAACCCTGACTTACTATTCACAAAGAACACCTGCTGTAGATTTTTGCTAGGCACTATAAGAGATGGTTAACGCTGCTTTACTGTAAGGAGATTTTTCTTGCTTCTCACCAGCTCAGTCCTAAAGTATTTGCCCAATGCAATAGCAACAGATAAAAGACTTGCTACATGTGAGTATCCTGTCCTTGTGCATTGTACACAGGTTAATTTAATTGTCTAGTTCAACCTTATGATGCTTGTGAAAATTCCAATTGACTTGGTTAAAGAACCTAGTTGACTAAATATTGGAAATATGTTTTTCAGGAATATTGCAAAGGCTATCTTTATAGATTACAGAGAGGGAGATGTGGCCTTTGACTGCCAACTGTAGGGAAATTCCCAGGTAGTCAAACATAATGCTCCCCAACTTTTTTTATTTGTAATTTGAACTTGTCTGAAGCTGTCCTACTACACTTCAGGACCATTTAACAAAAAAAAAGGGAAGGCCATCCTGGGCAAATGTAAATCTCTATAAATCACTACTAAATCAGATCTCTTGTGAAAAACTAATCTTTATTGTAACAAGCTAGATACATTAAAAACAATAAAAAAAACTCCCAGAGACTGATAATTTTAATTGATATTCACCCCACCCATAATAATGATAATAATAATAAAAAATAATAGAATTCAATATTTGATCTCTGATTCTCTGGTCACTGCAGGCGCTACATGTGACCATAGGTGACTGTATAAAGTGCTGCAAGTGCTGATACAGTAAGTGCCAGTGCCTATTCCTTGATAACAAAAAAACAAGAAAAAAATAAAGAAAAGGAATGTGTGCATGCCCACGCCCCCACAACAAAAACTGCGGGTGTGCGCATGCACACATATGTGCATCAACCAATAGAGTGTACCATCATATTAAACAATACAAAAATAATCAAAAAAGGACTCTCAAAACTGTGCCAAAGAAGGGGCACATCTGCGCATGCCCACTCCCACATGCAAACCAGTGGGTGTGTGCATGCGCACAGGTCCCCATATATGACAATCTATAAATGTGCAAAAAACATTCGTGTTCATGCACTGCATTGGGTGTCCTCTTCCTTCCGGGAACCACTTACTCTATGCCGCATGCCCCATTCTTGGTCACATGACATTCTCTCTGCAAGCATGCTCCCTAAACATACTGTGCAGGTTGAGAGGAAGGAGGAGCAAGCCCCCATACCTCCTGCCCCCTGGGGTTACAGGGGCTAATATTACTCTACTGGCCTAAAGGCTCCTGAGATATAAAACTAGCCATAGTTAAAGGGGAGAAAGAAATAGTTTGTACAAGCCAGTAGTAAAGATGTCTGTGGCATCGAATTTGGTAAAAATGGTGCAGGACCAGCTCCATGAAAATGGTGCTGCCATAGGCGGTGATAGTACATGGTGCCTGATAAATAGTGGTGCTGGATGCCTGATAAATAGTGGGCGTCCAGTGCTCGCTACTTAGTGTGGACCATAATTACCTTTCACTGCCGCTAATCTCAGCTTTTACTATTGCCACTAGAGATGGGCCAAACTGTTCTGCTGGCAAATAGTTTGCGAACAAGGGGTGTTTGCATTTGCCCCCTCAGGTGAATACATGAGGTGTTCGATTCACCCCTATACATAATAATGGAGCTAAATTTTGACCCCTCACCCCAGAATCAGCAGACACATGGCAGCCAATCAGCTTTCCCTCCCACCTGGACACTCCCCCCCCCCCGACCTATCAGGAAGCCAGTGCTGAAGCCATTTTGCAGTCTGTGTTTGGCTTCTGTTCTGGGCAGATGAGGGACAGTGTGTTGCTGACATGGAGTGAGTTAGGTAGGCCTGTGTTCTGTGTCCTCAGTGCAGATTCTTTCTGCTACCACATTGTACTGAACAGCTAAACCTTCTTAAGGCTGATACATTGTCTTTCTTGCTATTGTATTGCTCTTCTATGGCCAGTGCACAAGTTAGCTGTTGGTTCTAATAGTGCACTGATGTAATCCTTCACACCACTACTGGCATCTAGTATCCATTGCTGCCCCCTGTATAAGGCCTCAGTACAGAATAAGTGTTTTTTGGTCACTTAACTGTCATTGAACTACCTCAGCCTGACCATAGAGGCTGGAAAACCATGATCGCCTGCATTCCCACAAATGTGCGCACAAGCACGGTGGGCACTACTAGAGTTGGGCCGAACGGTTCGCCTGCGAACGGTTCCATGCGAACTTCCGTGGTTCGCGTTCGCGTCCCGCAGGCGAACCTTTGCGGAAGTTCGGTTCGCCCCATAATGCACATGGAGGGTCAACTTTGACCCTCTACATCACAGTCAGCAGGCCCAGTGTAGCCAATTAGGCTACACTAGCCCCTGGAGCCCCACCCCCCTTATATAAGGCAGGCAGCGGCGGCCATTACGGTCACTCGTGTGCCTGCATTAGTGAGAGTAGGGCGAGCTGCTGCAGACTGTCTCTCATAGGGAAAGATTAGTTAGGCTTAGCTTGTTCCTGGCTGCATACCTGTTCTGTGAACCCACCACTGCATACCTGTACTGTGAACCCACCACTGCATACCTGTTCAGTGAACCCACCACTGCATACCTGTTCTATGAACCCACCACTGCATACCTGTACTGTGAACCCACCACTGCATACCTGTTCAGTGAACCCACCACTGCATACCTGTTCAGTGAACCCACCACTGCATACCTGTTCAGTGAACCTGCCAGTGCATACCTGTTCTGTGAACCCACCACTGCATACCTGTTCTGTGAACCCACCACTGCATACCTGTTCAGTGAACCCACCACTGCATACCTGTTGTGTTCAGTGAACCTGCCACTGCATACCCGTTCTGTTAAGTGGACCCGCCACTGTATACCTGTTCAGTGAACCCGCCACTGCATACCTGTTGTGTTCAGTGAACCTGCCACTGCATACCTGTTCTGTGAACCCGTCACTGTACAAACAGCTGTTTGCGGTGCGTTACACGGTGAGTTTGGTGTGTCAGTGTGAAGCAGTACCTTAATTACACTACCTGATTGATGTATACACATGCAAGATGTTTTAAAGCATTTTAGGCCTGTCATTTAGCATTCAATGTGATTTCTGCCCTTAAAACGCTGCTTTGCGTCAAATCCAGATTTTTCCCGGGGACTTTTGGCGTGTATCCCACTCCGCCATGCCCCCCTCCAGGTGTTAGACCCCTTGAAACATCTTTTCCATCACTTTTGTGGCCAGCATAATTTTTTTTTTTAAAGTTCGCATCCCCATTGAAGTCTATTGCGGTTCGCGAACCTAAAATCGGAGGTTCGGCACTACACACCACTACACAAAGATTGCCACCGAGAGGACTAAAATTTATGCCTTGGAGATGTCAACTAGTAAAAACAAAGATATGCTCACCTGATGTAATAACTAAATGTCTTTGCAGTTGTTTGCGGACTTTAGTGCGTTAAATGTGGCGTTTTGTCTGTCAGTGTGAAGCAGGCATATCCCTTATACTACCTGATGAACCTGTACACACACAGTACATTTTAAAGCACTTTATTCCACCAATTTAGGAATGTAATGTGATGTTTGCACTTTAGAGCTGAAAACATGACTTTGTGTCAACTACATAATTTTTGGTGGCACTTTTGGCATGCATCCCCCTCCGGCATGCCCCCATCCAGGTGGTAGGGCCCCTTGAAACAACGCTTCCATCACTTTTGTTGCCAGAAATAGTCCCGTAGGTTTTAGAATTCTTCTGCCCATTGAAGTCTATGGCAATTTGCAGAGTCACCAGATTCGCCAACTTTTGTGGAAATTCATGTTTCCCAATCGTGAGTTTTAAATGTGATGTTCAGCCCATCCTAATTACCACCTATGGCAGCAAGGGGTAGTTTAAATAGTTGAAGTTAAGCGGGGGGGGGGGGGGGGACTTAAGCTTAGGCAAGGGGTTAGTTAAGTTTAGCAATGGGGGTTAAGGTTAGGTACCGGGGGGTGGTTAAGGCTGGGCACTGGGGGGGTAGGAGTCTTAGGGTTAGGCATAGGTAGAGGGATGGTTCTGTGTGAGAGTAGGGTTAGGTTAGGTCATAGTAAAATTTCAGTAAAGAATGATTACCAATATTTTATTATGGGAATTAAGTAGTAGAACATTGGTCATTTTACCGATATCCTACTACCGATAGTCTCCGGCACAAATTTTTTTGTGCACTATTTTTATAGGTTTGTATGTTATGTAGATTTTACGGGACTCTTGTGTTTAAGTTTCCACAATCTGATAAGTACTCCACTGAGTGATTTCTTGGGATACTTCATAAGAAGGTACTGCCACAAATTTAATAGAAAAGGCTGGGCCCCCTAGATATTTCTCCGCTGAGCATGACACAGTTAGACAGTCTGTCAACAATCATTAGCATATTTAGTTTGAAGGTCCTGCATACAAGCATATGCTGCTGATTTGCCCTTCCCTAATGCTGAGGAAATATGAATCCTTTCATGATGTTCTACTGACAAGTTATTATGATGGTACTAGACGGTGTGATCCTTGTAAATATAACAGATCTTGCTAGTGTGAGAAAGGCCAATACATTAGAGATTTCTCACATGTTACTTCATGAGAATAAATTATTTGCATTTTGCATTGTGTTGTTTGTTGCATTTTTTACTGACTGAATACATATCACAGCCTAAAATGTAGAATGTATTACTACCTACAATATACAGTATGCAGTGTCTACACGGAATTTATTGAGCCATATTCACAAAAGTTCAGTAAAACTGAGGTACACAGAGAATGCACAGCAATTTCACTGTTACACTGATAAGGAAGCATGCATGCTGTCAGATCAATGCATTGAGCAATGCCTGCATTTACTAGGTAACCCAGGTCACACTAATTGCGCAACGCCCGCTACTTTGTCAGTGTAAGTAATTGTAAAATTGCTCTATGTGTGCGGCAAGTTACAGAACTTTTGTGAATATGATCCATTATGATATTACACCCCATTCCAGGCACAAATGTTTTGTGAGCAGTCAGTAGGAGAGTTTGCTAAGTTCTTAATAGATGCAAATGGTATAGCAACTATATGCCAAATTATTAGCTGGATAGAAGAGGATGTCCGACACAGCTGTGAGCGTTTTTATTCAAAATCCAAATGTAGGTGTATACAAGTCCTGAGCATGCTGAGGTTTTTCATACACCTGTCAAATGTGGCTACATCATCTGGAATACCTCATGGTAGTGCTGGTGTTCTTTGCTCAAATACTTTGTTTATGCCAATGTATGCATCTCCAAAATGGACCAATCAAATTCAGCAGCTTCTCTGCTCAACCCTGCTCTGTCCTTGTCATGAGGACCTTTGGTTATGTTAACATTCTCTAATTTAGCTAACCCTAGTAGACTCACAAGGATCAGGAGAATCCCAGCAGCCATATTTATGTGTCATAGCTTGAATAAGGCATGACTTTAAGCTAATAGTCGGTTACAGGAGATTATTGGCATAATATGTCAGCTTGCTGGCAAATACAAACGGGCATCAGGGTAGCTTTTTAATCAAGATCTAGAGACTATTAGCATTGGTATGTTATTTAAAGGTAAGCATTAAATATTACTTAAACAGACACTGAAGCCCAAAAAAATTATGATATAATTAATTGGTTGTGTAGTACGGATAATTACTAGAACATTAATAGCAAAGTAAATATTCACATATTTTTATTTTCAGTTATATAGTGGTTTTTTTTTTTATAACATCACATCATTCTTTAATATTTGCAGTTTACACACTACTCAGCATTCTAAATGATTTTATAGTGAAGGCTAGTGAACTTTTGAACTGTTCTCTACAGAGAAAAAGAAAATACAATGACTAACAATTGAGATAACAAGCTTCAGAAGACAGAGCTCTCTGCGACTTTGAAAGTTGTAGAGATTAGTGGCTCTTTTGCATAGATAACAACTGGAGTTTCTTAACTCTTCCTTTATTGGAAACAATATGACACTCATAACTGTGCTAATAATGTTTTATTTCTTAGCAGTACTACACTTAAAAATCATTATATCATAAGTTAATTTCCACTTCAGATTCCCTTTAATAATAAGAAACTGTTTTTTTTGTTTCTTTCAACTACTTTTGGGAATGAGTATATTAGTACCCCCTTACTAATATATGGAAGCAGGAAATGACTTGGGTGTTATTAGATGATATACGTATGGGCAGCTAAAAATCAGTGCCCTTTTTTTTGCATTTTTAGTGGTGTGTTTGTGGCAGGTGAAGGCAGTTATGGTTAGGTGTTGATCGGAGGGATCTTTAAAGGTTAGGCGTGGGGACTGGGCAGGCTTAAGGTTAGGCATCAGAGGGTTTTTTTTTTAAGGTTAGACCTCCGGATAGAAGTTTGTTTAAGGTGGTTAGGGTTATGCTGGTGGGTGGTCAAATTCCCATGGTAATACCAGCCTGCACAGCGGACAAGGGGTTAAAAGTGAATGAAAGGTAATGCCTACATTTTCCATTTTTTTCAAATAATAAAGTAAATGTGTACTGTCATTTGACATTTTAAATGTTTCAACAGCTGACTTGCTAGGAGAAAAAAAAACTATTGTAATTTTTATTGTATGTAGAAGGTAATTTAAGAAAAAAACGGCCCTGAGGTTAAAAATGAATTTTGCTCCAAAGTTTTTTTTTCAAAAACTACAAAGTGTTAAGTTATCTATTTTTAGAAATGGCCTGAACGGTTCTCCCACAAACTTATTCACGCAAACTTCGGTGGTTCGCGTTCGTGGTTTACCACAAACTTTATGGCGATTCGACCCGCCCCCTATACTACATCATTAGGGTCAACTTTGACCCTCTACATCACAGTCAGCAGGTACAGGGTAGCCTATTAGGCTACACTCCGTCCTGGAGCCCCACCCTTCCTTATAAAAAGCAGGCTGCGTCAGCCAT
This sequence comes from Hyperolius riggenbachi, assembly GCF_040937935.1. Taxonomy (NCBI): domain Eukaryota; kingdom Metazoa; phylum Chordata; class Amphibia; order Anura; family Hyperoliidae; genus Hyperolius; species Hyperolius riggenbachi. The sequence goes on from NC_090648.1 coordinate 271,822,898, forward strand.
TTCACTCACTCGTGTGACTGCAGTAATTAGAGAAGGGAGAGGTGCTGCAGAGACATTAGGGAAAGCTTAGTTAGACTACAGTTAGGCTTGTTAGGTTGCTCTTTCTTGCTGATACTTATTGCTAAAAAGCACCCCTCATCCTCAACAGCTTGAGAGCTAATGATGTTCTTGTGATCTATTTGTGTGTGTGTGTGTGTGTGTGTGTGTGTGTGTGTGTGTCGCAGCTGCTGGTGGGACCTTGACCCCTTGGTAATTCCTACTGTGCCACTGCCAGGCCCAGCACATTTAGTGACTGCCTGTGTGTGTGACAGCTGCACATTTGTAATACCCATCACTGCATATACCTACATGTTGTTCAGTGCACCCACCCACTTACCTACGTGACCTCATGCAGTGTCACCGCACCTGTTCACGGTACCTGTGTGTGTGTGCGTGTGAGAGCTGCACATTTGTAATACCCATCACTGCATTTACCTACCTGTTGTTCAGTGCACCCACCTACCCACCTGAGCGCGCACAGTTTGATATTTAATACCACCAATCACTGTACCTGTTCACGGTACCTGTGTCTGTGTGTGTGTGTGTGTGAGACAGCTGCACATTTGCAATACCCATCACTGCATAGACCTACCTGTTGTTCAGTGCATCCACCTACCTACATGATTGCACGCAGTGTCACTGCACCTGTTCACAGTACCTGTGTGTGTGACAGCTGCAAATTTGTAATACCAGTCATTGCATAATTGTTCACAGTACCTGTGTCACGCTGTGTAATATAGCAGTCCGTGCATACCTGTTAACTGCACCTGTGTGACAGCTGCACATTGTATTGTAATTAGAGTTGGGACGAACGGTTCGCCTGCGAACGGTTCCATGCGAACTTCAGTGGTATGCGTTCGCGTCCCGCAGGCGAACCTTTGCGGAAGTTCGGTTCGCCCCATAATGCACATGGAGGGTCAACTTTGACCCTCTACATCACAGTCAGCAGGCTCAGTGTAGCCAATTAGGCTACACTAGCCCCTGGAGCCCCACCCCCCCTTATATAAGGCAGGCAGCGGCGGCCATTACGGTCACTCGTGTGCTGCCTGCGTTAGTGAGAGTAGGGCAAGCTGCTGCAGACTGTCTCTCAGGGAAAGATTAGTTAGGCTTAACTTGTTCCTGTCTGGCTGCATACCTGTTCTGTGAACCCACCACTGCATACCTGTGCTGTGAACCCACCACTGCATACCTGTGCTGTGAACCCACCACTGCATACCTGTTCTGTGAACCCACCACTGCATACCTGTGCTGTGAACCCACCACTGCATACCTATTCAGTGAACCCACCACTGCATACCTGTGCTGTGAACCCACCACTGCATACCTGTTCAGTGAACCTGCCACTGCATACCTGTTCTGTGAACCCACCACTGCATACCTGTTCAGTGAACCCACCACTGCATACCTGTTCAGTGAACCCACCACTGCATACCTGTTCAGTGAACCTGCCACTGCATACCTGTTCTGTGAACCCACCACTGCATACCTGTTCAGTGAACCCACCACTGCATACCTGTGCTGTGAACCCACCACTGCATACCTGTGCTGTGAACCCACCACTGCATACCTGTTCTGTGAACCCACCACTGCATACCTGTGCTGTGAACCCACCACTGCATACCTGTTCAGTGAACCCACCACTGCATACCTGTGCTGTGAACCCACCACTGCATACCTGTTCAGTGAACCTGCCACTGCATACCTGTTCTGTGAACCCACCACTGCATACCTGTTCAGTGAACCTGCCACTGCATACCTGTTCTGTGAACCCACCACTGCATACCTGTTCAGTGAACCCACCACAGCATACCTGTGCTGTGAACCCACCACTGCATATCTGTGCTGTGAACCCACCACTGCATACCTGTTCAGTGAACCCACCACTGCATACCTGTGCTGTGAACCCACCACTGCATACCTGTTCTGTGAACCCACCACTGCATACCTGTTCTGTGAACCCGCCACTGCATACCTGTTGTGTTCAGTGAACCCGCCACTGCATACCTGTTCTGTTCAGTGGACCCGCCACTGTATACCTGTTTAGTGACCCCGCCACTGCATACCTGTTGTGTTCAGTGAACCTGCCACTGCATACCTGTTCTGTGAACCCGCCACTGTATACCTGTTCTGTTCAGTGAACCCGCCACTGCATACCTGTTCTGTTCAGTGGACCCACCACTGTATACCTGTTCAGTGAACCCACCACTGCATACCTGTGCTGTGAACCCACCACTGCATACCTGTTCTGTGAACCCACCACTGCATACCTGTTCTGTTCAGTGAACCCGCCACTGTATACCTGTTCAGTGAACCCGCCACTGCATACCTGTTGTGTTCAGTGAACCCGCCACTGTATACCTGTACTGTTTAGTGAACCCGCCACTGCATACCTGTTGTGTTCAGTGAACCCACCACTGCATACCTGTTCTGTGAACCCGCCACTGCTTACCTGTTGTGTTCAGTGAACCCGCCACTGTATACCTGTACTGTTCAGTGAACCCGCCACTGCATACCTGTTCTGTGAACCCACCACTGCATACCTGTTCAGTGAACCCGCCACTGCATACCTGTTGTGTTCAGTGAACCCGCCACTGTATACCTGTACTGTTTAGTGAACCCGCCACTGCATACCTGTTGTGTTCAGTGAACCTGCCACTGCATACCTGTTCTGTGAACCCGCCACTGCATACCTGTTGTGTTCAGTGAACCCGCCACTGCATACCTGTTCTGTTCAGTGGACCCGCCACTGTATACCTGTTTAGTGAACCCGCCACTGCATACCTGTTGTGTTCAGTGAACCTGCCACTGCATACCTGTTCTGTAAACCCGCCACTGCATACCTGTTGTGTTCAGTGAACCCGCCACTGCATACCTGTTCTGTTCAGTGGACCCGCCACTGTATACCTGTTTAGTGAACCCGCCACTGCATACCTGTTGTGTTCAGTGAACCTGCCACTGCATACCTGTTCTGTGAACCCGCCACTGCATACCTGTTGTGTTCAGTGAACCCGCCACTGCATACCTGTTCTGTGAACCCGTCACTGTATACCTGTTCTGTTCAGTGATCCCACCACTGCATACCTGTTGTGTTCAGTGAACCTGCCACTGCATACCTGTTCTGTGAACCCGCCACTGTATACCTGTTCTGTTCAGTGAACCCACCGCATCAGTGCGCATACCTGTGCAGCTAAGTGAACCCACCTACCTACGTGAGTGCACGCAGTGTGATATACCACTCCGTGCATACCCGATATGGACAAAACAGGTAGAGGAAGAGGTAGTGCCAGAGCCAGAGGAAGGCCACCCGGCAGGTCTGCGCGAGGTCGTGTAAATGTAATTTCGTGTGGACCTGGCCCACAGTACAGTGCTCGGAAGAAGGCACGTCCCATCACGTCCCAAGATTGTCAGGACGTGGTTGAGTATTTAGCGACACAGAACACCTCATCTTGCTCAGCCACCAGCGCTACTACTAGCACCACTTCCGCTGCGTTTGACACTTCGCAAGAATTATTTAGTGGTGAAATCACTGATGCACAGCCATTGCTGTTACAGCCAGATGATTTTTCACCAGATCATATGTCTGCGTTACGCGGCAACACTATGGATGTAACGTGTAAGGAGGATGAAGGACCTACTGATGGTGCATGTTTGGATTTTTCTGAGTCAAGCGAAGCTGGGCAGGATGACTACGATGATGACGATGATAGGGATCCTCTGTATGTTCCCAATAGAGGAGATGAAGAGGGGGACAGTTCAGAGGGAGAGTCAGAGAGTAGTAGGAGGAGAGAAGTTGCTGAAAGAAGCTGGGGCAGCTCTTCGTCAGAAACAGCTGGTGGCAGAGTCCGGCACCATGTATCGCCACCTATGTACAGCCAGCCAACTTGCCCTTCAGCATCAGCTGCTGAGGTCCCCATAGTGCCCACATCCCAGGGTGGCTCAGCGGTGTGGAAATTTTTTAATGTGTGTGCCTCAGATCGGACCAAAGCCATCTGTTCGCTCTGCCAACAAAAATTGAGCCGTGGAAAGGCCAACACTCACGTAGGGACAAGTGCCTTACGAAGGCACCTGGAGAAAAGGCACAAACAGCAATGGGATGGCCACCTGAGCAAAAGCAGCAGCAGCACACAAAAGCAAAGCCACCCTCCTTCTACTCTTCCTCCTCCATCAGGTGCATTATCTGCTTCTGCCGCTTTCTCCCTTCCACCTTCACAGGCACCCTCCTCCACTCCGCTTCTGCCCTTGAGCGGTTCCTGCTCCTCTGCCCACAGCAGCAGTCAGGTGTCCGTGAAGGAAATGTTTGAGCGGAAGAAGCCAATTTCGGCCAGTCACCCCCTTGCCCGGCGTCTGACAGCTGGTGTGGCGGAACTGTTAGCTCGGCAGCTGTTACCATACCGGCTGGTGGACTCTGAGGCCTTCCGTAAATTTGTGGCCATCGGAACACCGCAGTGGAAGATGCCAGGCCGCACTTATTTTTCGAGAAAGGCCATACCCCAACTGCACCGTGAAGTTGAGAGGCAAGTGGTGTCATCTCTTGCGAAGAGCGTTGGGTCAAGGGTACACCTGACCACGGATGCCTGGTCTGCCAAGCACGGGCAGGGCCGCTACATTACGTACACAGCCCATTGGGTGAACCTGGTGGTGAACGATGGCAAGCAGGGCGCAGCAGACCAAATTGTGACACCTCCACGGCTTGCAGGCAGGCCTCCTGCCACCTCCTCTCCTCCTGGTACATGCTCTTCGCTGTCCTCCTCCTCCTTGGCTGAGTGGCAGTTCTCCTCTCCAGCTACACAGCCCCAGCTCCGCAGGGCCTATGCTGCATGCCAGGTAAGACGGTGTCACGCCATCTTAGACATGTCTTGTCTCAAAGCGGAGAGTCACACTGGAGCAGCTCTCCTGGCTGCTCTTAAGAAACAGGTGGATGAGTGGCTGACCCCGCACCACCTGGAGATAGGCAACGTGGTGTGCGACAATGGCAGCAATCTGCTTGCCGCTTTGCATATGGGGAAGCTGACACACATACCCTGCATGGCACATGTCATGAATCTAGTGGTTCAAAGATTTGTGGCAAAGTACCCTGGCTTAGCGAATGTCCTGAAGCAGGCCAGGAAGTTCTGTGGGCATTTGAGGCGGTCTTACACAGCCATGGCACGCTTTGCAGAAATTCAGCGCAAAAACAACATGCCGGTGAGACGCCTCATTTGTGATAGCCCGACTCGCTGGAACTCGACCCTGCTCATGTTCTCCCGCCTGCTAGAACAGAAGAAAGCCGTGACCCACTACCTCTACAACTACAGTAGAATGAAACAGTCTGGGAAGATGGGGATGTTCTGGCCCGACAACTGGACACTGATGAAAAATGCATGCAGGCTCATGCGGCCGTTTGAGGAGGTGACCAACCTGGTGAGCCACAGTGAGGGCACCATCAGCGACTTAATTCCCTACGCTTACTTCTTGGAGCGTGCTGTGCGTAGAGTGGCGGATGAAGCTGTGAATGAGCGTGACCAGGAACCGTTACGGCAGGAACAGGCATGGGACCAATTTTCATCAGACCCAGCTGTTTCCTCAACACCTGCGGCAGCACAGAGGGGGGAGGAGGAGGAAGAAGAGAAGTCGTGTGCAGAAGACGAGTCAGACTCAGAGGATGATGAGCAAGGTGTTTCTTTGGGGGAGGAGGAGGAGGAGGAGGGGACAGCGGCAGGAGAACAACCGCAGCAGGCGTCGCAAGGGGCTTGTGCTGCTCAACCTTCCCGTGGTATTGTTCGCGGCTGGGGGGAGGAGGTTGACTTACCTGACGTCACTGAGGAAGAGCAAGAGGAGATGGAGGGTACTGGATCCGACTTTGTGCAGATGTCGTCTTTTATGCTGTCCTGCCTGTTGAGGGACCCCCGTATAAAAAACCTCAAGGGGAATGAGCTGTACTGGGTGGCCACACTACTAGACCCTCGGTACAGGCACAAAGTGGCGGACCTGTTACCAACTCACCGGAAGGTGGAAAGGATGCAGCACATGCAGAACCAGCTGTCAACTATGCTTTACAATGCCTTTAAGGGTGATGTGACAGCACAACGCCAGCAAGGTACCACTGCCACTAATCCTCCTCCCGTGTCCACGTAGTCAAAGACAGGACGCTCCAGCGATCTCATGGTGATGTCGGACATGCGGACGTTCTTTAGTCCAACGCCTCGCCGTAGCCCTTCCGGATCCACCCTCCACGAACGCGTGGAACGGCAGGTAGCCGACTACCTGGCCTTAAGTGTGGATGTAGACACTGCTGTGAACAGCGATGAGGAACCCTTGAACTACTGGGTGCGCAGGCTTGACCTGTGGCCAGAGCTGTCCCAATTTGCCATCCAACTTCTCTCCTGCCCTGCCGCAAGCGTCCTGTCAGAAAGGACCTTCAGCGCAGCTGGAGGCATTGTCACAGAGAAGAGAAGTCGCCTAAGTCACAAAAGTGTTAAGTACCTCACCTTTATCAAAATGAATGAGGCATGGATCCCGGAGGGCTGCTGCCTGCCCCAAGACTAAGTCAGTCCCCGCACACACAGCATCTCTGCCTGCACGCCGTGTGACTGGCTGCCTGGCCTGCCCCAAGAAGACTAAGTCGCTCCCAGTCCCTCCACACAGCATGTCTGCCTGCAGGCCGCTTGACTACCTTCTCCACCACCACCAACAGGGTCCGGGACTCCAGGCGGATTGCTGAATTTTTTAGGCCGCTGCTAGCAGCGGCCGCTGTAATAATTTTTCTGGTGCGTGTACATGACTGCCTAATTTTTCTGGCTGCACTGCGGGCAGCTGCAACAACAAAAGAAAAGGCATGTACATGCGCCCATTCCCCTTCGTGATCATTACCTTGCCGTGGTGAAGGGGCTTGCGTATCATAATGAAGCAATGACCGGCACCTAGATGAGTGTCTCGGGGGGCACACAAAAGATAATAAGGTCGTTGCTTCATTGTGGTCAGACCAAATTTGATCAGCTGGACAGTCACTGTTCTGTCATTCAGCTACATCAGCCAGGCGACCATATGGGCTGTAAAGCCACCAAAACCTGCACTCTCGCCATGGTGCGCACCAGTCCAGCACGGCCATCACTACACAAACAGCTGTTTGCGGTGCGTTACACGGTGAGTTTGGTGTGTCAGTGTGAAGCAGTACCTTAATTACACTACCTGATTGATGTATACACATGCAAGATGTTTATGTTTTAAAGCACTTTAGGCCTGTCATTTAGCATTCAATGTGATTTCTGCCCTTAAAACGCTGCTTTGTGTCAAATCCAGATTTTTCCCCGGGACTTTTGGCATGTATCCCACTCCGCCATGCCCCCCTCCAGGTGTTAGACCCATTGAAACATCTTTTCCATCAGTTTTGTGGCCAGCATAATTATTATTTTTTTCAAAGTTCGCATCCCCATTGAAGTCTATTGCGGTTCGCGAACTTTAACGCGAACCGAACGTTACGCGAAAGTTCGCGAACCCGGTTCGCGAACCTAAAATCGGAGGTTCGGCCCATCTCTAATTGTAATACCAGTCACTGCATACCTTTCACTGCACCTGTGTGACTGCACATTGTATTAGTCAAGTCGGTTCATACCTTTCACTTCATCCCCCCCAATATGGGCAAAACAGGCAGAGGCAGGCAACCCGGGAGGTCTGTTCGAGGTCGGGCTGTCATGATTTTGTGCGCCCCTGGACCAAAGTACAGTGTTTAGAAGGCGCGTGCAATCAACCCCCAAGATTGTTAGGACGTAGTTGACTATTTAACACAGAACACCCCATCTTCCTCAGCTTCTGCACGGAACCGTGACATATCTTCCTCCTCCTGCTGTGATTCTGGCACCCCACTTAACAATCAGTCGGCCACCACCACCAAAGTGCCATCACCCCAGGGCTCAGCGGTGTGGAAATTTTTTTGTGTGTCTGCCTCAGATGAGAGCAATGCCATCTGTACTCTCTACCACCAAAAATTGAGCCCTGGAAAGACCAAGACCCGCGTAGGGACAACTTCCTTACGAAGGCACATGATGACAAAGCACAAACTGCAGTGGGATGACCACCTGAGGAATAGCAGCACACAAAAGTAAAGCCACACACCGCAATGAAAGATACCAGGCCGCAATTATTTCTCAAAAAAGGTGATACCCAAACTGTACCCTGATGTTGAAAGGCAAGTGATGTCATCTTTGGCACACAGCATTGGGTCAAGGGTCCATCTGACCACGTGGTCTGCAAAACACGGTTAGGCCCGCCCAAAGACTAAGTCAGTCCTCACACACAGCATCTCTGCTAGCACGCCATGTGACTGCCTGCCCCAAGACTAAGTCGCTCCCCACACAGCATCTCTGCCTGCAGGCTGCTTGACTGCCTTCTCTGCCACCAGCAACAGGGTCCAGGATTCCAGGTGGATTCCTGAATTCTTAAGGCTGCTGCTAGCAGCGGCCACTATAATAATTTTTCTGGTGCTTGTACATGCCTGCCTAATTTTTCTGGCTGCACTGGCTGCACTGCAGCTGCAACAACAAAACAAAAGGCATGTACATGTGTCAAATCCCCTTTGTGATTGTTACCTTGCCAAAGTGAAGGGGGGCAATGACCGATGGCTATATGAGTGTCTCGGGGGGGGGGGGGGGGCACACCCAAGATAATAAGGTTGTTGCTTAATTGTGGACAGACCAAATTAGATCAGCTGGACAGTCACTGTTGTTCTGTTATTGAGCTACCTCAGCCCGGTGACCATATGGGCTTGAAAACCGCCATGACCTGCACTCTGGCCATGATGCGCACCAGTCCAGCATGGCCGTCACTACACAGCTGTGTGCGGTGCGTTACACAGTGAGTTTGGTATGTCAGTGTGAAGCAGTACTCTAAATACACTCCCTGATTGATGTATACACATGCAAGATGTTTTAAAGCACTTTAGGCCTCCAATTTAGCATGCAATGTGATTTCTGCCCTTAAAACGCTGCTTTGCGGCAAATCCAGATTTTTATGATGTTAGACCCCTTGAAACATCTTTTCCATCAGTTTTGTGTCCAGCATAAATGTTTCTAATTTTCGAAGTTCGCCTCCCCATTGAAGTCTATTGCGGTTCGCAAACGTTTGCGCAAACCAAACTTTTTGCGGAGGTTCGCGTTCGAGGTTCGCAAACCGAAAATCGGAGGTTTGAGCCATCTCTATTTATTTTTACATTTCCACTGGTGTGCTAGAAAGTCCTCATTTATTTTTCTACATTTCCACTAGTGTGCTCCAAAGTCTGTAATTATTTATTTTTACATTTCCATTAGTGTGCTTTATCTCTTTGTTGCTGACACCCCTGAAATGGCACATGAACTTTAGGTTGCTTAATACAATTTATGGCATTATTTTAAAGCAATTTTGTTTGCATTAATTGTATACACATGCATGAAATGTCTGTGAAATCTGGAGATCAAAGACATCATAATTCATCAGGCCAAGCCACGTTCTCTTATTGCTCCATGATCCAGGTATAACACTCAAATGCCCATTGCAGGTTCTGACGAGGGTGGGGAGGAGTCAGCATGTCATTTCTGACCAATCTGAGGCTACACCTTACCATAAACACAGTGAGGCAGTGTTTTCTCTGACATCTTCCTCTCATATCCAGTAGAAAAGATTTTTCTTCTACCGCCACATCACTAAATGACAAGCAACAAGCGAGTGCGTTTTTTATACTCACTTACACTGAAAGACATGTTTCAATCATGCGCCGCCCGTCTTCCCTCCTCTCTTCATAGAACAGTACATGCTTCTCAGCTACAGCTGAACAGTTTACTGTATATCTCTCTGTATATCTCTCATCGTTACATATAATATCCACCCAACAATCGATCCAGGATTGCTAAGGTGATACTTAAGTGAAAAAAAACTGATGAGATAAATAATTGTAGCTATCCTCCTACTTCTAAAAATAATGTTTAGATATCCCCCAGTTTCATGTTATGTTTAAAAACTTAAAAATAATAAATGTATTGTTGTGTCTCAGCTCAATAAAACAGTCTGTCTCTTATATTTGAGTGCTAAAATATATGAACTATTTACCTTTTTACCTATCCACTACTCTCAGAAGCTCGTTATCAGTTAAGTAGGCTAAAGTCCAACTGGTTCCTGAAAAACTGTCAGTCTTATAGCTGAATATTAACTCTTTCTGGCAGAGAAAAAGAGAAAAGCAAAACAGCATATTTATTTGTGTGCTTGGCACTGTACATACGCATGTCTATCTCATCATGTCACGTCACCTAAGATTCCCTTTAACCACTTGAGGACACCAGTGTTAAACCCCCCTAGTGACCAGGACATTTTTTGTTAAAATGGCCACTGCAGCTTTAAGGCCAAGCTGCAGGGCTGCACAACACAGCAAATGAGTGATTCCACCCCCCTTTTCCCCCCACCAAGAGAGTTTCCTGTTGGTGGGGTCTGATCCCCGCACAATGTTTATTTTGTTTTCACAATTATTTATATTAATTATTTTTAAATAAATGCCATTGTTTTTTTTTATCCTAAACCCTCCCTCCCCCCGCTAGCCAATCATTGTGATCAGCTTCCATAGGCTTCAGCCTATGACAGCAGATCACCGCTGACACTCTGGAGGGGACAGCCATGTCCCCAGTACAGTGCTGCTGCAGATCGCAGCGCTGTACAAAGTAATTCGATGTTATGCCATCTAACAGTCTCCCGAGCAGCGAACGCAGCTGGGAGACTGAACAGGAGTTGCGCTCGCAGCCTGCGTGCGATCTCCTGCTAGCCCCATAAACAGCCGTACATGCCAATCGGCGTGGAGCAGTCCTGGGGCTGCCACACTGCTCACGCCAATTGGCGTGGAGCAGTCAGCAACTGGTTAAGGGTGGCATTTACTGAGCATGTGTATGCAACTTTAACCCTCTGGGTGATATAATTACATCGCCCAGGAGGGGGCGCAGCACTTTTTTTTAATTTTTAATTTTGTATATCATGTAGCGAGCCCTGGGCTCGCTACATGATAGCCGCTGCGCAGCGGCATCCCCCACCCTCTCCGATCGCCTTCGACGATCAGAGTAAGCCCAGGAGGTTAATCTGCTCAAAGGTCGCAGGACCAAAAGTCCAAAACAGGTTGTCTGTATGTTGGGTTGATGTGGCTCTGTAAAATGTATAAGCTATAAACTTGCTATACACTAACATTTCTGAATGTAAACTTGGTTTCAGGGGCAAAAAGAGATTATTTTCATATTCAGGAGTGGGAAACCACAGTTGCTCACTTAAAGGGGCACTACAGCAAAAAATTGTAAAATTTAAAATATGTGCAAACATATACAAATAAGAAGTATGTTTTGTCCAGAGTAAAATGAGCCATAAATTACTTTTCTCCTAATTTGCTGTCACCTACAGTAGGTAGTAGAAATCTGACAGAAGTGACAGGTTTTGAGCTAGTCCATCTCTTCATAGGGGATTCTTTTATTCTTGATAAAGATATTCCCTAAAAAGGATTTAAACAATGATGCTGGCTAGCTTCCCTGCTCACTACACAGTTTTTTTGGCAGTTGGGCAGAGCAACTGCCATTCACTAAGTGCTTTTGAAAAATAATTAAATCCCTGAGAATCCCCTATGAAGAGATGGACTGGTCCAAAACCTGTCGCTTCTGTCAGATTTCTACTACCTACTGTAAGTGACAGCAACATGGGAGAAAAATAATTTATGGCTCATTTTACTCTGGACAAAACGTAGTTTGTATTTGTATATGTTTGCACATATTTTAAATTTTAAAAGTTTTCGCTGTAGTGCCCCCTTAAAGCAGACTTATCACAAATACCTTCTGAAGGCAAATTAAACTGAACTATCTATCTATCTCTATCTTTATACACTCTTTTTATTCAATGCAGCTGAACTGACTTGCAGAGAGCTACGGTACACAGTCACTGGTTGTCAGAGAAGCAATATGCACATCTAAGGGAATGCTGAGGAACCCTTCATTGTTCAATCCTGCAACCAGACATTCTGAGTGTAATCTGGGAAATGTTTTTGCACAATCAGCACATTAAACACTTTCAGTTCCAGGAGAAAGGCTTCTGGCCTCCGGCCACCGTTACATCTGTCTGACTTTTGTTAGGATGAAGGGAGCCATAAACAGTTGAGCAGAGGGAGTTGTTGTATCGTTATCATGAGTGCCGGATGCCAAATAACCTGCTTCAGGATGGAGGATGCTCACATCATGCTGGACAGTCCCGAAGAGCCACTGATGTCCTGTAGCTGTTCCTACCTTTTCACTGCTTCAGCCTTAATTGTTACATTTTGGCTTCACTGACGCCCTTGTTGCAGCTGGCGGTGTTCCATGCTAGATCCTGCAAAACAGAAACAAACTTTGCAATACAAGTAGGTAAGAAGATTACATCACAACCAAAGTGGCATCTTTGCTAACATGATGATGAAGAATTACACTTTTAAAGAAAATGTATTGTGTGACAGTGGAATTGTACAAGTTTCCTAGTATTTGCTGAAATTATGTGCATCCACCTTTTATCTCATTCCAGTGTAAGTCTAATTATATTAAAACTGAAATAAAAAGTATTTTTTTGTATAAACGTTGTGTTCAAGGTTACATTGTAAAAAAAATATAGTTCTTTATTGGCTATGATGTTTGCTCTGCTTGTTTTCTGTACTCCATCATTGGTGCTTAATGGTAAAATGAAGCTGGACCACTTTTATATATGGAGGGGCTGTTAATAGGATTATGTTGGGGCTACCTGCTGAAAGGAAACTGTCTGAGCCTAGAAGACTTTTTTGTCTTTGGCATCATTACATAGGAACACGTCCAGCAAAGGTGCTGATTGTTTGCCAAGAATGACTTCAACTTTCTGGACACTAATGATCCTGGCTTGCTTCCTGATGGCATGCTGCAGTAAGCCCATGTTCCTGTCATGAGACGTCTGCTACAGGGTGCCTATGTCCTCTGCAGCTTGTGAAACAAGTTATTCAGTGTAACCAGACGGCCACAGCAGATGTCAATGTCATTGTCACTGAGAAAACAAAATTATTTGACAGACAACATCTTATATGAAGATCACATGGATACTGTATTTCATCCTGAACAACAAGGGCTATTGATAGCTTGTAGATGAACTCTGATGATACATTTAATAAATAGCACACTCAGGTAATCTGACATGAACCTAGCTTATACCCTTCCCCCTCCCATTGTGTACTTCTTTGTATTACATGAATTCTGATCATTTTGATTTTAACTTTATTCAGCTATTATTATTTACAGTAGAACAAGGATAAAATGTAGCTAGATCTTTATTATTATCTGCTGTGTTTTTTTTCCTTCACAGATTTTTTTTTTACACTTTTTATTGTTTACAGAGAGTTATGTCATTCTATGCATGCCATAGAGACTGCTTGTTAAAGCTTACATTACAATTTTACATTAGTAGGGTGTTGCTTTGATGCATTTGTACATAATACACAAATGCCTCCTCTAGCCAATGTGCTGTCATAAAACTTGCCCAGTTTTTATATTTTGAATCCTTGTAAAGGATCCGCATCTTTGTGTTGGTATCTAAACAGATTCAAAGTGCATATTTCTTTACTGTAATCCCTTATGCTAATGCCTAGCACTCCTTGGATCAGTGTTAATGCAAGCCTGGCAGTCAGCGTGAGCCTGTCATGTTGAGGTATATTCGTTGCAATGATGAAAAAAGGAACTGATCTGGTTTTGAAGAAAGGTGCCTAGAGCAGTCTGTCACCTATGATGCTTTTAACTTTAACCTTATGAAATATGAGCATTCATTTATTAGATGGGACTGCAGTTAGCAGTAAAGACTTCACTTCATTGATCTTACTGGTTAGAGGGTCTGCACTCATTAATTCCAGGGATATGGCACTTCCACCATATCTGCTGCTGAACAACTAGTAAAATGTTAAAATGCTACACCGTCTCAGCATAGATGTGCCTTTCTCTTATGCTGATCAAGCGAAGATGAAAGGGAGAAGCCATCTAGCCTAATTCAAAGGGGGAATCATTTGAGAATGTAACATTTACAGCATTATCATTTTTTCTTTTCAACAGATGAATATTCCAGTTTTTTAAGCCTTCCTGAATATTTGACCTTTAATCCTGCTTTTCACAAGTCTCCTCCTTTGGTTATATTGCCAATGACTAACTACATTTTTCTCATCATTAAATTTCACATGTCGTATCAAAACAAATGCTTCTTTTACTTTGTTAATAAAGCAGTCTTGCATTGATAGCAACTGTTACAGTTTGTTGTTTATTTAACTTGACAAACAGGTGGCTTCCATCATTTTTTAATATGAAATGTCTAAATATGTGCTTAAAGGACAACTGAAGTGAGTGGAATACGGAGGCTGCCATATTGATTTCCTTTTAAGCAATACTAATTGTCTGACAATCCTTGCTGTTCCTCTGCCTTTAATACTTTCTGCCATAGACCTTGAACAAGCATGCAACAGATCAGATGTTTCTGACATCTCTGTCAGATCTGACAAGATTAGCTGCATGCTTGTTTCTGGAGTGATTTAGACACTACTGCAGCCAAATAGATCAACAGGACTGCCAGGGAACTAGTATTGTTCAGAAGGAAATAAATATGGCAGCCTCCACATTCTTCTCACTTCAGCTGTCCTTTAAAAGACCACTACTGCAAAAAATTGTAACATTTAAAATGAAAACACATAAGTAAAAATTACATTTCTCTCAGAGTATAATGTGCTAAAAATTATATTTCTCCTATGTTGCTGTCACTTACATCAGGTAGTAGAAATTTGACACAACTGAAAGGTTTTGGACTAGTCCATCTCCTCATGGAGTATTCTCAGGGTTTTCTTTATTTTCAAAACCCCAAAATGGCTAAGTTGCTAGGTCCAACTGCCAGAATAGTATACAAACAGGTAGGGGTTTCGGCCTGCATTTTTGTATAGATCCTTTCCAGTGAGTGCTTTTGTAAAGAATAAATGAAATACTGAGAATCCCCAATGAGGAGATGTACCAGTCAAAAACATGTCATCTCCATCAGATTTCTCCTATCTACTGTAAGTGTCAGCAATGTAGGAGAAAAGTAATGTATAGCTCATTTTACTCTGGAACTCAATGCATTTACACGTATTTTACATTTTACATAAGCTAATACGACTGCTGTGTATTTTCTTTTTTTATGACTTGTGGCTTTTCAATTTCATGTTTCTAAATGTGTTATTGGCATACAGGAGCACAGGAAGAGCCCTGGATTTAGCTGCCACAGTGTATGTGAGTATGGCTGTTAGAGATGGGCCGAACGGTTCGCCGGCGAACGGTTCCACACGAACTTCGGTGGTTCGCGTTCGCGTCCCGCTGGCGAACCTTTGTGGAAGTTCGGTTCGCCCCATAATGCACCTTGAGGGTCAACTTTGACCCTCTACATCACAGTCAGCAGGCCCAGTGTAGCCAATTAGGCTAAACTAGCCCCTGGAGCCCCACCCCCCCTTATATAAGGCAGGCAGCGGCGGCCATTACGGTCACTCGTGTGCTGCCTGCGTTAGTGAGATTAGGGCGAGCTGCTGCAGACTGTCTCTCAGGGAAAGATTAGTTAGGCTTAACTTGTTCCTGGCTGGCTGCATACCTGTTCTGTGAACCCACCACTGCATACCTGTACTGTGAACCCACCACTGCATACCTGTTCAGTGAACCTGCCACTGCATACCTGTTTTGTGAACCCATCACTGCATACCTGTTCAGTGAACCTGCCACTGCATACCTGTGCTGTGAACCCACCACTGCATACCTGTTCTGTGAACCCACCACTGCATACCTGTGCTGTGAACCCATCACTGCATACCTGTTCAGTGAACCTGCCACTGCATACCTGTGCTGTGAACCCATCACTGCATACCTGTTCAGTGAACCTGCCACTGCATACCTGTTTTGTGAACCCATCACTGCATACCTGTTCAGTGAACCTGCCACTGCATACCTGTGCTGTGAACCCACCACTACATACCTGTTCTGTGAACCCACCACTGCATACCTGTGCTGTGAACCCATCACTGCATACCTGTTCAGTGAACCTGCCACTGCATACCTGTGCTGTGAACCCATCACTGCATACCTGTTCAGTGAACCTGCCACTGCATACCTGTGCTGTGAACCCACCACTGCATACCTGTTCTGTGAACCCACCACTGCATACCTGTGCTGTGAACCCACCACTGCATACCTGTTCTGTGAACCCACCACTGCATACCTGTTCTGTGAACCCACCACTGCATACCTGTTCAGTGAACCCACCACTGCATACCTGTTGTGTTCAGTGAACCCGCCACTGCATACCTGTTCTGTTCAGTGGACCCGCCACTGTATACCTGTTTAGTGAACCCGCCACTGCATACCTGTTGTGTTCAGTGAACCTGCCACTGCATACCTGTTCTGTGAACCCGCCACTGTATACCTGTTCTGTTCAGTGAACCCGCCACTGTATACCTGTTCAGTGAACCCGCCACTGCATACCTGTTGTGTTCAGTGAACCCGCCACTGTATACCTGTACTGTTCAGTGAACCCGCCACTGCATACCTGTTCAGTGAACCCGCCACTGCATACCTGTTGTGTTCAGTGAACCCGCCACTGCAAAGCTGTTGTGTTCAGTGAATCTGCCACTGTATACCTGTACTGTTCAGTGAACCCGCCACTGCATACCTGTTCTGTTCAGTGAACCTGCCACTGTATACCTGTACTGTTCAGTGAACCCGCCACTGCATACCTGTTGTGTTCAGTGAACCCACCACTGCATACCTGTTCAGTGAACCCACCACTGCATACCTGTTGTGTTCAGTTAACCCGCCACTGCATACCTGTTCTGTTCAGTGGACCCGCCACTGTACACCTGTTCAGTGAACCCACCACTGCATACCTGTTGTGTTCAGTGAACCCGCCACTGTAAACCTGTACTGTTCAGTGAACCCGCCACTGCATACCTGTTCAGTGAACCCGCCACTGCATACCTGTTGTGTTCAGTGAACCCGCCACTGCATACCTTGTGTGTTTAGTGAACCCGCCACTGCATACCTGTTGTGTTCAGTGAACCCGCCACTGCATACCTGTTGTGTTCAGTGAACCCGCCACTGCATATCTGTTGTGTTCAGTGAACCCACCGCATCAGTGCGCATACCTGTGCAGTTAAGTGAACCCACCTACCTACGTGAGTGCACGCAGTGTGATATACCACTCCGTGCATACCCAATATGGACAAAACAGGTAGAGGAAGAGGTAGTGCCAGAGCCAGAGGAAGGCCACCCGGCAGGTCTGCGCGAGGTCGTGTAAATGTAATTTTGTGTGGACCTGGCCCACAGTACAGTGCTCGGAAGAAGGCACGTCCCATCACCTCCCAAGATTGTCAGGACGTGGTTGAGTATTTAGCGACACAGAACACCTCATCTTGCTCAGCCACCAGCGCTACTACTAGCACCACTTCCGCTGCATTTGACACTTCGCAAGATTTATTTAGTGGTGAAATCACTGATGCACAGCCATTGTTGTTACAGCCAGATGATTTTTCACCAGCTCATATGTCTGCGTTACGCGGCAACACTATGGATGTAACGTGTAAGGAGGATGAAGGACCTACTGATGGTGCATGTTTGGATTTTTCTGAGGCAAGCGAAGCTGGGCAGGATGATTACGATGCTGACGATGATAGGGATCCTCTGTATGTTCCCAATAGAGGAGATGAAGAGGGGGACAGTTCAGAGGGGGAGTCAGAGAGTAGTAGGAGGAGAGAAGTTGCTGAAAGAAGCTGGGGCAGCTCTTCGTCAGAAACAGCTGGTGGCAGAGTCCGGCACCATGTATCGCCACCTATGTACAGCCAGCCAACTTGCCCTTCAGCATCAGCTGCTGAGGTCCCCATAGTGCCCACATCCCAGGGTGGCTCAGCGGTGTGGAAATTTTTTAATGTGTGTGCCTCAGATCGGACCAAAGCCATCTGTTCGCTCTGCCAACAAAAATTGAGCCGTGGAAAGGCCAACACTCACGTAGGGACAAGTGCCTTACGAAGGCACCTGGAGAAAAGGCACAAACAGCAATGGGATGGCCACCTGAGCAAAAGCAGCAGTAGCACACAAAAGAAAAGTCACCCTCCTTCTCCTCTTCCTCCTTCAGGTGCATCATCTGCTTCTGCCGCTTTCTCCCTTGCACCTTCACAGGCACCCTCCTCCACTCCGCCTCTGCCCTTGAGCGGTTCCTGCTCCTCTGCCCACAGCAGCAGTCAGGTGTCCGTGAAGGAAATGTTTGAGCGGAGGAAACCAATTTCGGCCAGTCACCCCCTTGCCCGGCGTCTGACAGCTGGCGTGGCGGAACTGTTAGCTCGGCAGCTGTTACCATACCAGCTGGTGGACTCTGAGGCCTTCCGTAAATTTGTGGCCATCGGAACACCGCAGTGGAAGATGCCAGGCCGCACTTATTTTTCGAGAAAGGCCATACCCCAACTGCACCGTGAAGTTGAGAGGCAAGTGGTGTCATCTCTTGCGAAGAGCGTTGGGTCAAGGGTACACCTGACCACGGATGACTGGTCTGCCAAGCACGGGCAGGGCCGCTAAATTACGTACACAGCCCATTGGGTGAACCTGGTGGTGAACAATGGCAAGCAGGGCGCAACGGACCAAATTGTGACACCTCCACGGCTTGCAGGCAGGCCTCCTGCCACCTCCTCTCCTCCTGCTACATGCTCTTCGCTGTCCTCCTCCTCCTTGGCTGAGTGGCAGTTCTCCTCTCCAGCTACACAGCCCCAGCTCCGCAGGGCCTATGCTGCATGCCAGGTACGACGCTGTCACGCCATCTTAGACATGTCTTGTCTCAAAGCAGAGAGTCACACTGGAGCAGCTCTTCTGGCTGCTCTTAAGAAACAGGTGGATGAGTGGCTGACCCCGCACCACCTGGAGATAGGCAATGTGGTGTGCGACAACGGCAGCAATCTGCTTGCCGCTTTGCATATGGGGAAGATGACACACATACCCTGCATGGCACATGTCATGAACCTGATGAATTTGTCATGAATTAGCGGATGTCCTGAAGCAGGCCAGGAAGTTCTGTGGGCATTTGAGGTGGTCTTACACAGGCATGGCACGATTTGCAGAAATTCAGCGGAAAAACAACATGCCGGTGAGACGCCTCATTTGCAATAGCCCGACTCGCTGGAATTCGACCCTGCTCATGTTCTCCCGCCTGCTAGAACAGAAGAAAGCCGTGACCCACTACCTCTACAACTACAGTAGAATGAAACAGTCTGGGAAGATGGGGATGTTCTGGCCCGACAACTGGACACTGATGAAAAATGCATGCAGGCTCATGCGGCCGTTTGAGGAGGTGACCAACCTGGTGAGCCGCAGTGAGGGCACCATCAGCGACTTAATTCCCTACGCTTACTTCTTGGAGCGTGCTGTGCGTAGAGTGGCAGATGAAGCTGTGAATGAGCGTGACCAGGAACCGTTACGGCAGGACCAGGCATGGGACCAATTTTCATCAGACCCAGCTGTTTCCTCAACACCTGCGGCAGCACAGAGGGGGGAGGAGGAGGAAGAAGAGAAGTCGTGTGCAGAAGACAAGTCAGACTCAGAGGATAATGAGCAAGGTGTTTCTTTGGGGGAGGAGGAGGAGGAGGGGACGGCGGCAGGAGAACACCCGCAGCAGGCGTCGCAGGGGGCTTGTGCTGCTCAACCTTCCCGTGGTATTGTTCGCGGCTGGGGGGAGGAGGTTGACTTACGTGACGTCACTGAGGAAGAGCAAGAGGAGATGGAGGGTACTGGATCCGACTTTGTGCAGATGTCGTCTATTATGCTGTCCTGCCTGTTGAGGGACCCCCATATAAAAAACCTCAAGGGGAATGAGCTGCACTGGGTGGCCACACTACTAGACCCTCGGTACAGGCACAAAGTGGCGGACCTGTTACCAACTCACCGGAAGGTGGAAAGGATGCAGCACATGCAGAACCAGCTGTCAACTATGCTTTACAATGCCTTTAAGGGTGATGTGACAGCACAACGCCAGCAAGGTACCACTGCCACTAATCCTCCTCCCGTGTCCACGCAGTCAAAGACAGGACGCTCCAGCGATCTCATGGTGATGTCGGACATGCGGACGTTCTTTAGTCCAACGCCTCGCTGTAGCCCTTCCGGATCCACCCTCCACCAACGCCTGGAACGGCAGGTAGCCGACTACCTGGTCTTAAGTGTGGATGTAGACACTGCTGTGAACAGCGATGAGGAACCCTTGAACTACTGGGTGCGCAGGCTTGACCTGTGGCCAGAGCTGTCCCAATTTGCCATCCAACTTCTCTCCTGCCCTGCCACAAGCGTCCCGTCAGAAAGGACCTTCAGCGCAGCTGGAGGCATTGTCACACAGAAGAGAAGTCGCCTAAATCACAAAAGTGTTAAGTACCTCACCTTTATCAAAATGAATGAGGCATGGATCCCGGAGGGCTGCTGCCCGCCCCAAGACTAAGTCAGTCCCCGCACACACAGCATCTCTGCCTGCACGCCGTGTGACTGGCTGCCTGGGCTGCCCCAAGAAGACTAAGTCGCTCCCAGTCCCTCCACACAGCATGTCTGCCTGCAGGCCGCTTGACTACCTTCTCCGCCACCACCAACAGGGTCCGGGACTCCAGGCGGATCGCTGAATTTTTTAGGCCGCTGCTAGCAGCGGCCGCTGTAATAATTTTTCTGGTGCGTGTACATGACTGCCTAATTTTTCTGGCTGCACTGCGGGCAGCTGCAACAACAAAAGAAAAGGCATGTACATGCGCCCATTCCCCTTCGTGATCATTATCTTGCCGTGGTGAAGGGGCTTGCGTATCACAATGAAGCAATGACCGGCGCCTAGATGAGTGTCTCGGGGGGCACACAAAAGATAATAAGGTCGTTGCTTCATTGTGGTCAGACCAAATTTGATCAGCTGGACAGTCACTGTTCTGTCATTCAGCTACATCAGCCAGGCGACCATATGGGCTGTAAAGCCACCAAAACCTGCACTCTCGCCATGGTGCGCATCAGTCCAGCACGGCCATCACTACACAAACAGCTGTTTGCGGTGTGTTACACGGTGAGTTTGGTGTGTCAGTGTGAAGCAGTACCTTAATTACACTACCTGATTGATGTATACACATGCAAGATGTTTTAAAGCACTTTAGGCCTGTCATTTAGCATTCAATGTGATTTCTGCCCTTAAAACGCTGCTTTGCGTCAAATCCAGATTTTTCCCCGGGACTTTTGGCATGTATCCCACTCCGCCATGCCCCCCTCCAGGTGTTAGACCCCTTGAAACATCTTTTCCATCAGTTTTGTGGCCAGCATAATTATTTTTTTTTCAAAGTTCGCATCCCCATTGAAGTCTATTGCGGTTCGCGAACTTTAACGCGAACCGAACGTTACGCGAAAGTTCGCGAACCCGGTTCGCGAACCTAAAATCGGAGGTTCGGCCCATCTCTAATGGCTGTTGGTTCCCCTCAAATATTTATCCGGTTTCCAACTGTCGTTTTACAGCATTGATTTACCAATGAAACAATAATAATGGTTGCTGTAGGCAACAAACACAAATGCTTTTCACATATTAGGCCTAGGTTAAAAAAATAGGTATAGGTGCAAAAATGTTGCTTATTACTTCTTAAACCAATCATAGAAACAGATAAAGCACACCTGACCTGAGGCAAAAGCTACCAATACAAGCATAGAAGTATGTTCATGCTGCATCCATATTCCTCTGTGCATTGTCCGTTCATCATCATTCCCGCTGGTCGCCATAATCATTCCTTGAAAAATAATTGAGTTTTTAAAGTCAAATTTTCAGACAGTAATAGGCAGGCTCGCTGTGATGTCCCCCTCCTATCACCATCCCTTTTCTTACTCTTCTCTGCCTCAGAGGGAGGAATGGGAGACTGATAGGAGGGAATATTGTAGCAAACCTGTTTCTTGCTGTCTGAAAATTTTGAATTTCACCAACAGTCATATTTTTCAAAGAATGATTACGGGAACACGGAGGGGAACAGGGACAATGTACAGAAATATGTGGATCGAGATATTATATACTTACCTCTATGCTTACCCTAGGTAGTCTTGCCTCAGGTCAGGTTTCAGATGGGAATTTTTATCTACCACATCCACCAAAAGTTGCCATGGATGCATGGTTTGAATCTACGTGTCTACAAATCCTAGCTGGCTATAAAATTGAAATGTAAAAACATCTTTTTAATACATATTAAACTGAAAAATGTGTATCAGTATTAATATTATACTGTATTTTATATCAATTTTAAATGGACTTACAATTTATCTGTGGTATAATGTGGTGTGAACAGCTCAATCACTGATGATTTCTAGCAGCCATTTATGTAGGATTTTCCAGACATATGAAGAAGACAAATGACCAGATAGTCAAATCGCAAGAAATTGTAGTTGAATACAGACAAACTTCTAATTTGTGTAATTGGTGACTACTGAAAAGCAATGTTGCAACAGGAAAAAATGGTCCAGAGCATCAGACAAACTCCTAGGATTCACTCTTTACTGGAAATTCTGTCTTACTATGTTTTAATAAGTAGGGTTGCTTCTAAAGAAGAAGCTGCAAGGTGGGTTATACTCTACTTGATGCTTGTTCATTATTTTACCACTTCATGTGTGTTCATTGCACTCCCTAATCCCACTCCTTTACCTCAATAAAAAAAAAAAAAAAGAAAAATATACGTGGGTCAAACACCATTTGTCTCCTTTACTGCTGTACATTTAAAAGTGCTGCATGGTAATTTAGGTGTGAGGTATTAAAGATAATAGGATATTGGATATGTAACAAATAAGTAGCATAGGAAGTGCTCAGTACCAAGCAGCACCCGGCTTATAAGTGGCTGCATGTGCAATTGCATCTGCAGTACCAGAAATAGCAAGAGCTGAAACCAGCTACATAATCTCTTTCTCTTACTAAGAGACATTTGTCCACATCAAAATGCTTACATGTTAACAGGGGTGTGTTGGCCGCCTCATGCCCCCAGGAAAGGGGAACAGTACAGGTAGTGCCCCAAGCACATTCATTGCCAGGAAGCGCCACCCACAACTGCACCCTGGGGGGAGCAGCACAGACAGCTTCTCAAGTGTGGCCACCACTCGGGAAACCATCCACAACATGAAGGGGTAGCAGAACAGGCAGCGTACCAAGCACTGCTGTTTCCTGGAAGCACCACCTGCAACTGCAGCCATTTTTAAGCTAGGTGCTGCTGGTAGTGAGCATTTAATATAATTATTTGTGACATAATAATGATAATGTTCATTGATAGTAGAAAATTGGTGATGTTACAGATATTCTACTTTTGGCCTACAGTGGAAAGTTTGGGCAACCTTGTTAATTGTCATGATTTTCCTGTATTAATCGTTTGTTGTTACGATAAAAAATGTTAGTTAAAGTGGATCCGAGATGAACTTTTACTCATTGCATAATTGTGTACTTTTCCTATAGTTTATAGGGCATTCCTCAAGCCAAATCCTTTTTTGTTTTTGTTTTAATACTCTAATTCCTTATAAACTGAACAAGCCTCACCCACAGGTTTTCAGAGAGCCTTGACAGTAGCAAGGGCTCATGGGAGCTCAGTCTGGGCAGGAGGGGGGGAGTTATTACTAGCCAGAGATTTCAGAGGCAGAGGGGAGAAGGGAGGAGGAGGGGGATTAAGTTTTTTTTCAGAGGCTGAGTGCTGTGTGTAATGTTTACAAACAACATGGCTGCTGTCATTGTATCACAGGAAGAAATAATCCTATTCTATTGAAACTGTTTTCAGCTATATTTGCTGTGTAAACTATCTAAACTTTATATAAGACATATAGACAAGTTACTTGTTATAGTTAGTTTTTCATCTCAGATCTGCTTTAAATATATAATATAGGAGACACACAGTGATATTTGAGAAGTGAAATGAAGTTTATTGGATTTACAGAAAGTGTGCAATAATTGTTCAAACAAAATTAGGCAGGTGCATATATTTGGGCACCACAAAAAATATGAAATCAATATTTAGTAGATCCTCCTTTTGCAGAAATTACAGCCTCTAAATGCTTCCTGTAGGTTCCAATGAGAGTCTGGATTCGGTTTAAAGGTATTTTGGACCATTCCTCTTTACAAAACATCTCTAGTTCATTCAGGTTTGATGGCTTCCAAGCATGGATAGCTCTCTTTAACTCACACCACAGATTTTCAATTATATTTAGGTCTGGGGACTAAGATGGCTATTCCAGAACGTTGTACTTGTTCCTCTTCATGAATGCCTTAGTGGATTTTGAGCAATGTTTAGGGTCGTTGTCTTGCTGACAGATCCAGCCCTGTTTCAGCTTCAGCTTTGTCACTGATTCCTGGACATTGGTCTACAGAATCTGCTGATACTGAGTGGAATGCATGCATCCCTCAACTTTGACAAGAGTCCCAGTCCCTGCACTGGCCACACAGCCCCACAGCATGATGGAACCACCACCATATTTTACTGTAAGTAGCAGGTGTTTTTCTTGGAATGCTGTGTTCTTTTTCCTCCATGCATAACGCCCCTTGTTATGCCCAAATAACACAATTTTAGTTTCATCAGTTCACAGCACCTTATTTCAAAATAAAGCTGGCTTGTCCAAATATGCTTTAGCATACCTCAAGTGGCTCTGTTTGTGCTCTGGGTGGAGAAAAGGCATCCTCTGCATCACTCTTGCATACAGTATCTCCTTGTGTAAAGTGCATCAAATGGTTGAATGATGCACAGTGACTCCATCTGTAGCAGGATGATGTTGTAGGTCGTTGGTGATGGTCTGTGGGTTGACTCTGACTGTTCTCACCATTCATCACTTCTGTCTATGCAAGATTTTTCTTCGTCTGCCACTTTGAGCCTTAACTTGAACTGAACCTGTGGTCTTCCATTTCCTCAATATGTTCCTAACTGTGGAGACAGACAGCTGAACTCTCTGAGACAGCTTTCTGTATCCCCCACTAAACCATACTGGTGAACACTCTTTGTCTTCTGGTCATTTGAGAGTTGTTTAGAAACCCCCATGTTGCTATTCTTCTGAGAAAATTAAAAGCAGAGGGAAACTTACAATTGATCGCCTTAAATAATGTTTCTCGTAATTGGATTCACCTGTGTATGTAGGTCAAGGGTCACTGAGCTTACCAAGCCAATTTGAGTTCCAATAATTAGTTCTAATGGTTTTGGAATCAATAAAATGACAACAGTGCCCAAATGTATGCACATGCTTAATTTTATTTAAACAATTATTGCGCACTTTCTGTGAATCCAATAAATTTCATTTCACTTCTCAAATATCACTGTGTGTGTCTCCTATATTATATATTTAACTGACATTTTTTATCGTAACAACCAACGAGTTATACAGGAAAATCATGACAATTAACAAGGTTGCCCAAACTTTCGCATCCCACTGTAACATCCCATAAATAATGTAATTATATTATTAAACAATTTACTCAGTTATCCTCTTCTATCTGTATATTAGAGATGGTCTGAAGTGTTTGCCTGGCAAATAGTTTACTGCAAACAACGTGTGTTTTCTTGTCTGTTCGCGAACATATGGCGTGTTCGACTTGCCCCCTATACATTATAATGGAGACAAAATATGACCACTCTTCTCAGAGTCAGCAGACACATGGCAGCCAATCAACCATCCCTCCCACCTGGGCCCCCTCCCCCCCCCCCCACACACACACACACACCTATCAGAAAGTTAGCACAGCAGCCATTTTACACTCTGCCTGTGGCTGCTGTGAAGGAGACTAGGGACAGAACATTTGTGAAGATAAGGAAAGTGTTAGTTAGGCCTGTATTCTTTGTCCCCAGGGGAGTTTCTTGCTTCTACAGTACCAATATACCATCTACAGAATCCCAAGAGCCCTTCTAAAGGCTGTGTTTTGATCTTGTGATATTGCTGTTCAGTGTGCTGTTCAGTGTTTTTCTTTTTCTTGCTATTGTTGTAATATACAGTATATTAAAATTCTGTGTCTGCAGTGCACCTATTAGCTGTTGGAGACAGGTCTGCTGGTCCTAGTAGTTCACCGACTTGATAAATCAATCGCCCTTGTAAGGGCTGTTTTTATTTTTCTTGCTATTGTTTATTGCAATTCTGTGTGTCCAGTGCACATGTTAGCTGTTGGAGATAGGACTGCTGGTCCTAGTAGTGCACCAACCATAACCCAATAATCCTTCACTGCTACTACTGGCATCTAGTGTCCACAACTTCCTGTTGTATAAGGCCTCAGTACAGAATCAGTGTTGTTTTTATCACTCTACTGTCATTGAACTACCTCAAATGAATATACAATCCTAAACACTGCGCTGGCTGAAGATGATAACTGGGGTATGTCCTGTGGAGTGCTTCCTAATACATACAACAAATAACACAATGGATATAGTGCTCTGCTCAATGCACCAAAAAGAAGGGCAAAGTGAAGTCCACTCAAGATAGTCTGTAGACTTCTACTTTCAGCGTATCTTGAAAAAAGGTGAGACCCGTGGGATTTCTTCATTCAAGTGAGCACCACCACCAAACCCCTAGAAGGGGAAACTCACCCTATTTATCTGACCCTCTGCGAGATTGGGTTTATATGAGCTTGCAGGGTCATTAAAGGCCACCCTCTGCCTGCCACGATCTTCTGATAAGTCGATCTCCTTCACCCTTGGTTCAGCATACTCAATGATAAAAAACGTATTCCTCCATAGCATAACACCATTTACTATTTTATTAGTTATTAAAAATGGCCACCCACATATTAAGACCTTGAATGACAAGCATATAGTATAAAGGGCTCTCCCCCTAAGCATTGGTCGCCTGGCCGACTTAAGATAGCTCTTCTAATCCTCCATACGTCCTCAACCTTTTAAATCTGTGTTAGTCCCAACCTACTAGTTTCAGCAGTATATATCTCATCAGGGTTCTGTGCCGAAGTGAGTGTAATATATTTACAATATGTCCAATATTAATATGCCTTTTACCCCATAAAACGTTTTAGGCCACAGCATCACCCCAAAGAAGTGATCCCAGACCATAGCTAAAATAACAGTCCACCCAGATTTAAAAATCACTTTCTAATCCTGCTGGCAGAAAAAAAGGAAAAAAGAATAAAGTATGTTACCTTAAATTTAGCTATTAGCTTGTTGAGAGAATGCTTATCCAGACACCAATGCTGTCTAATGCCTGCAGAGAACGCTCAGCTAATAAGGAGAGTGTCCCCTCCTCTTCCCCTGACGCAGGCAGCTGCCTCACCCAATCATATAAGCAGCCCTAGCTCGCATCATAGGGAAGCTAGTAAGTGGGTCGCATCCCCCTCCCATCGACTGTTAAATGGAACGCAGGCGCGCAATTAGCGCTCGCACACCTCACCTGCACATACACCGTTTCCTCGCTGGCCAAGCCCACAGATCAATGACAATACATTTCGACACCATCTCCGGACATGCGTCAAATTGTACACATGAAGTGAAGCGTATAGACGCTCTACGCGTATGTCACAATGGCCAAGCCAGTTAAGCGTCTCATTACATGCATAGAGTGGAGCCCATATGCGCTCCACATGTAAATAATAATGGAAAATGTTCCTACCTTCAGTTTTTAGAACCACTAGACATAACAGTGGGAAGAAGTACTTTATAGACAACTAGTGACCTTAGCCCGTTTAAAAACGGGCTAAATCTATCACCACTCCGGTGCACGCACATGCGCGCACGCCCGTCCCTTCTGGCCCCGTCCTCCCTCAGCTCTCCTCAGTATATCTCGTCCCTCCCTGCACATGCGCAGTAGCGCAAAACATGGGACATGCACACACACACATACAGGAAGTGCAGGGACGCAGAGACACTTCAACAGTATTATATAGGATGTTTCACTAAAGAGAAAAGGCCAGTCCCAGTTGCATTCAAGCTACTAACACTGCAGGTATGAGGCCTATAGTATTACAAAAATCAATAAAAAATATCAAGTCATAAGGAAATATAAAAAATACAATACAATAAAAATATTAAGCAATACTAATTTCTACAGTAACGATGTCATGCTCTCTAGCGCAAAATACATATTGTTATTATAACTATAATGACATTAACTTTTATATCTGTGAAGAGAACAGCTATATCTGTGTAGATTCCTTTTCTGGTTATTTAAAGAGTGCCTGAGATGGTCAAAAAGAATAAAATATACATGCCTGGGGTTTCCTTCAGCCCCCTCCAGGCTGATCGCTCCCTTGACAACCTCCACCACCACCTGGATTGTCTGCAATAGGTCCCAGAAAGTCCTCTGATCTTGACCAGTCGGTGCAGGCATAGTCAGACCATGCCCCCTCCCCGTCGCACTCCCATTGTAGAATTACTGTGCAGGCGCAGAACTCTCCTGGGGATGGGAGCATGGTGGGGGTGCTCCAGACCGAAGAACGCCCCAGACCAAAGGACTTTCTGGGGTCAATTGCGGACAATCCAGGTGGTGGAGGAGGATGGCAAGAGAGCAATAAGTCTGGAGGGGGCTGGAGAAAGCTCCAGGTATGTATATATTTTTTCATTTTGATAGTTAGATAGAAAGATAGAAAGATAGATAGATAGACAGCTAGTTAGTTAGATCTTGCATTTTATGATATCCAAAAAGCATCTTATTCTAAAAAGGTAGGGCAGGAAAGTGTTATTTGAATTTATAAGGGATACAACTATGCAGTCTGATCTATTTCTGACTTCTTCTATTATTCAAGATGATAGCCCTCCCCATCCTGGCATGTATGCAAAACGTGTGCCAGGGAAATTTGAGTGTATGGTACAGCCATTAGTAAAATATCAGCAATTCTGTAGACATTCAACTACTGGGCACCCATCCTTTTACACTAACGCTCCCTCTATCAACTCCTAACACCAACCTTCCTTACTTAATCCTAATGCTAACCTACCACTATCAAATCTAATTATGCTAACCCACCACTTTCTAAGCCTAACACTAACCTACTCCACCTACTCCTAACATTAATCTACACCTACACACTGTTCCCTGTTAACAAATGCATGCCACCATTGTCTTAACTACAGTCACCCTTCCCATCACATCTACAGACAGCCCCTCCTGAGCCCGAACTGTCCACTGGGATCCGCTATAGACACAATTTCTATTGTGGTATATGTGGTGCCTAAGTTCCATGTGGTCGCCGGTGCCCAAATTTCCTGGATTGCCCATCTTGTCCCATAAGATCAAAAGGCTTATTAACCCAATAAAAACACCCTTGAACAATAAAAAAAATAATGGTATGTAAAACATTTCCTTATGTATATGGAAAATACATTTTCAAAAACATTTTTTCAAAGGATCCGGTAATGTAACTATACCTAATGTTTACATATTTACAAGAAATGCATTGCATCTGTTCTTCAAATCCTATAATTTTGCCACCTTTTGTATAATCTGTTTGGTAGCGGGAATGCATAATACAGACTGTCTGTGTCCTTTAACATTTTTATACCTGTTGTAATAAAAAGCTTTTTCTCCATAGTAGAACAGACTCCTTTAATGGACTTTTCTTACAATATTCCTGCACAAGATGCAAATAGCTAAAAATAAACCTTCTACACGTCCAAATACAGATAATGAAAATGTGAGATGTGTGCCATAAATAGTTGTAGACAGCTGTAACACATATAGGATGTGATGTAGGAACTCCAGCAATGCCTATAATGATAGTGCCTTGCGGCTGGAATTGGCAGTGTGAAGGAGATACTGGGAATGGTTGCTCCTTCAGTAGTATTTGGGCTAGGCAATAGACTCCATTCACGTTACCTGTAGCCATATGCCTCTTAAGTGTGGTGGGACATCAGCTTAAAGAGGAATTATAACAAAGGTTTGAAATGCATCCCAATCAGTAGCTGATACCCCCTTTCCCACAAGAAATCTATTCCTTTACCTTTTCTCAAATAGATCATTGGGGGGTGTCTGTATGTCTGATATTGTGATAAAACCCCTCCCACAGTGTGATGTCATGACCTTGTTCCTGCCAGTTTGCTGTCTGTGCACCTCATTGCATTGTCGAAAATAACAGCTTTTTTCCAACTGCCAGGCAAGCAATATCTTCCTCTTTGCATAAAACTCCCAGTAACGAACATTCAGTATAGATCACCTGGCAGAACTAAAGATGTCACCACCTCTGATAAATTTCAGAATGTAAATCAGGGAGATGAAATATTTTCCAATAGGCAAACACTGAATAAATGATCTGTAAATGAATATTGCAAAAATAATCAATTTTATTCATTATGTTATTTTCACTGCAGTTCTTCTTTAGGAAAGAATCACTATCAGCACTCATTTCTAATGACCTGCCAACCTTAGTAAAAGAAGCACATGTAAATAATCTGACACAAGTTTACAGTAAGTCAGTGCGCATGTATGTGTACATGTGTAACAGCATCCATCACTGCTTTGGCTACTGCTTAAAATGTATAATTCACCTTTCACTACAAACAGGTATAATAAACCACAATTTAAAAAAATAATAGCATTCACAAAAAATACAATTTTATACATTTGAATCACTCTACCCTTAACTGCCATCATGATCTTTGATGTACATTTGGACATTAAATAGCATAAATAGCATATAATAAATTAGTATATAGCAGAACATGTTAATGTCCATCATGCAGCATTATGTCTGCATTATACATAAAAATATTCTCATGTGCCTCTGTTAAATGAAAGTGTTAATGTATGCCCTAAAAGTTTTCCGCTGCATAAATCTGCATACATCTTTTTTCCCTATATTTAAGTAAACAATAAAATCCTGTGTTTCATGCTCTTGAATGATAAGATTCATATTCAGGGTTATTGGCTCCATCCTATGGTTAAAGGAAGATATGCACTTCTACCAATTAGGTTTGTTGCTATGGTGATACAGCCCTGTACATCTGTAATCTTACAAAATGAACAGTTTGCGTTCAGTATGCAGGTATAGCGGATAATAGGATGGAAAGCAACATTGTCATTAAACAGGGAAACACACAGTACATTGGTGAGGCTTAGTTATAGTAACCGTACAGAACGCTTTGTACTGATGCCTCCGTTCAGTTTGGACAGTACGTGATTTTCCATACACATATGTACTTTACTCAAATAATATCTCTGTTGAAATTCATCTTCATTTATTAGGCAGACAGTTCAAAAGGCTGTGCAAGTGCTTCCCAAATAAAATGCAGCATTTAAATGAGAAGCCAGTTAACGTAATTAAACTACATGAATTAATAATCAAAACCATAAGTAACAGTCAAAAAGTATCTTAGGAGTGCAGCAAAAGAAACAAGAAAACTTCCAGCACTGAGAGTTTTGCCTTAAAAAAAAGAAATCATGAAATGTTCTCATCAATCTACGACACATATTAACACTATATGAATCATTTTCGCCTGAAAGGAAACTGGCAGTATGGGGTCAGAATGTAATACTTTGGTGTCTGTGGCTTAAAGCAGTCAAATATAATTATTGTGTGTCCTTTGCTGAGTTTTATATACATTTTTTTTTAAGTGTAACTCCAACTAGGACTTTTTTTTTTTAAGTTACAGCAGTAGGATTAGCCATACTATGCCAGGGGAAAAAAAACACATATATAAGTAGATAAATACTTGATCTACTTGATCTAATACATGTATTGTGCTGTCCACATTTTGATTTCAGTGAATGTTATATAGTAAATTAAGAGAATTCTGTTCCTGGTGGGAACCATGTCTTTTGCCCACAGTTTAGGCTAAATCCTGATGTCATTTCTGCCCTTTACTTTTTTTTTCTTTTCTCCTCCAATCGCTAAGTCACTTCAGCCTTGCTTGTAAACACAAGTGAGCAGGGGATCGGGTTTCAGATAGGCAGCTAGGCAGGGAGAAAAAGGGAGGAGGAGGAATATATTATAGATAAAAAGAACCCCCAGCATGCAACTGTTTGGCACTGACTACTAATGGGCCATTGCTCCTTAAGTATGTGATAATTCCAAATCATAACAGCAGAAAAAGTTTTGAAAGTTTTGAATGTAGGATTAGCATCTTTATCAATTAATACACTCAGACCAGTTGCAGTTGAAATTTGAGTTTTATGGTGAAAATCCCGCTTTAATATAGATGTTTTACTGCAGTTTTGTCCAAAGTTAACACTGGTTTACTTCCAAATCATTAAAGCATTTCTAAATGTAAAACTAAAATGCTAAAAATGGCTTTCTGGCAGCCTTACTTACCATTTCCTGGTATTTCTAACATAACAAAGATCTGCCCAGTCAACAGGACGTTGATGGTTTTAGAAGTTCTGGCTCTGCTCCATGTCCCATAATTCCAGTCTCCACTCGTGCAAAGGTCAATGGGAAACATCAAGATCAGTGGGGTCTGAGGGGTTGTTTAAATAACGGTATGGATATGCATCACATTTTTGTAATGGATGGCTTTCCCCTGATGCATGCATTCTTATGGTGACCCACTAACACAATGCATCTTCTGCATTAATTTCAAAGGGAAAGTCATTTGGGTTTAGTCATAGAGTCATGGTGTCACTTCCTGTTTCACAAACAGTGACACCAAGAACAGGAAGGAAGGTAAAATGACTCTGATGTGTATACACATAGAAAGAAATAATGGGGCATATTCACTATGCAGCTGTAAAATTGCCATGTGCAGGGAGCACACAGCAATTTTACTGGTACTTTTGACAAGTACATAGTGCACATTGTCGCAACTAATCTAGGTTATGTGTACATTGCCACACACTATCCAACTAGTGCTACGTACGTCTCAGAAGCAGCGGTAACATTTAAGTGCACTCCCTATGCGCAGTTACAGAGTGACTATGCCCCATGCTATTTTGGTAATGGGGAAAAGGATAATGAGATTATACTGAAAGTAAGTCATATTTACAAATGTTTGGTAGTTGGCATTGTTGTGCTGACAGAGTCGACAGGCTACTACTATGTGTTATGTGTTGAATGTATTTAATATATCAATTTGCACTTTAGCACTGGGCACCTTTGCACTGGGCACTTTTGTACCCCTGATCAAGTTCTCCATTTCAAGGGTGTGAAATATGTAGTGTTTGTGTGGGGTGGTGTTTAGTTTACAGTAGCAGTGTGAGTTCTTTATAGACTTTACCTGCTACCCACTGTATGTTTAGTCACAACATGATTATGAAAAGCACTACCTCAGTTTTTATATGAAACAAATAAAAGTTATATTTTATGTTTATTGCTCTCCTCCATTAAGGTTAATATTGTGTATTACTTCAAATCAGGTTTGTGTATTGTAACTAGAGGGGTGCAGAAAGCATTCTCTGTGCTACATCGCCACTGCTTCCTCCATCACTGTCAGACCTCAGATCAGCGGTGACAGGAGTG
The DNA here is from genome assembly GCF_040937935.1 of Hyperolius riggenbachi. Taxonomy (NCBI): domain Eukaryota; kingdom Metazoa; phylum Chordata; class Amphibia; order Anura; family Hyperoliidae; genus Hyperolius; species Hyperolius riggenbachi. Next base: position 271,856,306 of record NC_090648.1, read on the forward strand.
AAGGATAGGGCACTCACAATACTCGCCCAGTTCTCTTTAAATTACATAATTCAGCACTACATGCATGTTAAGCGCACCGAGCGGAAAATGTGTACACCCTCTCTGTCTCTCCTGTCACTGCTGATCTGAGGTCTGACAGTAATGGAGAGGTGGTGGCGTGTGGGATCGGAGGCAGCAGACGGCAGTGGCACAGATCCATTGCCACTGAGGTCTGTGAGTACCAGGCCAGCAAGCAGCCAGCCAGCTCCAAGCAATCACCCATCAAGCAGCCAGCCAGCACCCAGACCCAAGCTAGTACCCAGAAAGCACCCAGCCAGTCCCCCCCCCCCAAGCACTCAGCCAGCACACAGAAAGCACCCACCAAGCATAGACGGCAGTGGCATTGACCGGTTGCTGCTGATCTGAGGTCTGTGAGTACCAGTAAGCACACATCAGGCAGCCAGCACCCAGCTAGCTGCCTCCCCCCAACACCCAGCCAGCTTCAAGCCCCAAGTCAGCACCCATCAAGCACTCCACCCCAAGCTAGTAACAAGCAAGCACCCAGCCCCCCCCCCCCCCCCAAGAGGTGGTGGCGTGCAGTGCTGCTCGGATACCATTTTTCACTATCTGGAACTAATTCCATCCAGATACTAAGGTATCTGATCCGGGTCGGATATCCAAGTTCAAAATTTTCCAATCCGAATTGGATATCTGACCCCAGTATCCGGGATATCCGGCCGGATTTGGAAATCTGGATAGAAAAACTGGAAGTGCCCTTTAAATTGCTTTAAAAAGGGTTTTTAGGGTCAATGAGGCATGTATCATCATTATTTTGCAAAGGGGAACACTAATTGATGATGTGGGGACTTAAAATCCCCCCCCCAAAAAAAGTGCAAAGTACCACGTGCAAAGTGCCATGTGCAAAGTGCCAAGTGCAAAGTGCCACGTGCAAACACATGCAAAGTGCAAAGTGCCACGTGCAAAGTGGCACGTGGCACTTTGCACGTGTCACTTTGCACTTTGCACGTGTTTGCACTTTGCACATGTCACGGATGAGCAGCCCTGGCGTATGGGACCGGGAGGCAGCAGACGGCAGTGGTGCAGATCCGTTGCCGCTGAGGTCTGTGAGTACCAGCAAGCAGCCAGCCAGCTCCCAGCAAGCACCCATCAAGCAGCCAGCTCAGACCCAAGCTAGTGCCTAGAAAGCACCCGGCCAGTCCCCCCCCCCCCCCAAGCACTTAGCCAGCACCCAGAAAGCACCCAGCCAGCAGCAGATGGCGGTGGCGTGGACTGGTCACTGCCAATATGAGGTCTGTGAGTACCAGTAAACACACAGCAGGAAGCCAGCACACAGCTAGCCCCCCCCCCCCAACACCCAGCAGCACTAAGCCACAAGCATTACCCAGCAAGCACCCAGCCTCCAGCCGCCCCCCAACAATCACCCAGCTAGAACCCAGCAAGCACCTAGCCAGCAGCAGACAGTAGTGGCATGGACTGGTCGCCGTTGATCTGAGGTCTGTGAATACCAGCAAGTACCCAGCCAGCCCCCACCAAGCACCCAGCCAGCCCTCACCCAGCCAGAACCCGGCCCCCAGCCAGCACCCAACAACCAGTTAATCATAGGTCATTGCCCAGCCCTGCAACAACCACAGCCAGCACCCAGCCCTAACACCTACCCAGAATTGCAAAATGAAAGTGCACACCATAGGGAATAAGCTAAAGGATGTAGGTTTGGTGCTCAAACAACATGGTGTACAACAACACCGACAGCAGTTAATCCAACAAATATTAGATGTCGCTAATCACATAATTTCTTGTGATGCAAAAAAATGTAAATCCGACGTCAGAACATCAGACTGTTCCTTTGTCAAGGAAGTAAAATTTTAACCAGAATCTGTAAAATGAATGGACGTAATACCATCAGTTTTGTAAGCACAAAGAAAATGAAGTCAAACATGGCAAGTCCTAATGGCGCAATTTTCTTTTTGTTCACAAAACTGATGGTATTATGTCCACCAGGTGATGCTGCACTGCTGACTCTATCATCTGAGCCCTGATAACATGTAATAACATGTGATCGGAAATCAGAAGAGGATGCCAGGAGTGCAAAGCAATGGGTGGATCAGGAGGAGAAGCCGGTCCAGCATACGGAACCGGTATATACAGGTACTATAGCCCTGCCACACGCTCTATGTGACCTCATTAGGCAGAAAAACAAGTTCTCCACGCTAAGGTTAAAATGAGCATGCATCTTCAAACGAAATATTTTGTTTGAAGAAGATGTGAACGGGGTAATGCAAATGATATATGATATGCTGGAGTAGATTGTGATCTCTTCTGAGGGACAGTTAGTCATAGGAATATTCTCTGTAAAATACTGTGAAAGATGTAAGTCCTCTAAGGGCTCTTTCACACTACAAGCAGCGGTGAAAGGCTAAAACGCTGCGTTTTGGCTGCAGGCGTTTTCAAGGCGTTTTCAAGGCGTTTTAACGCCTATGCATTACAATCTATTGTAATGAGAAACGCCGCGGTAGGCCCAGAAAAAGCGCCTGGGAGCGTTGAAACGCAACGCTCCAAAACGCGGCGTTTAGTGTGAATGGTAAAATGAAAGTCTATGGACTTTCTTTTACCTAGGAAAACGCCAACTTCGGCCGTGGCGTTAAAACGCCGAAAAAGCCCTCTGGTGTGAAAGGGCCCTAAACATATGTAATAGGAATTAGTAATCTTTCTGACTCCAGTATAGTTTAATGGGTCCATTCACAGAATTTGTGATGCATTGTGGTGAGCTATATAAAGGCACATGCAGAGTTGTAACAATAGCCGTGCAAGGGGGGGGGGGGGAGACCTGGGGGCTTTGGGGACCTGCTCCTCCTTCCTGTCTCCACCTGCATGCTCTCTAGCACAGGAAGCAGACATTTACCTGCTTCAACACTGCAGCCATTCACCACCTCCTAATCACATGACTGGTGTGGGTCACATAATTCGAAGCCAAAGGATGGCAGGTGTGATGCATGGAGGAGACCTGCAGTAATAGAGCTGTTAAATATTTTACCCGCTCCTTGCGCTACTCTGCATGGTGGGGCAAGGTGGCGGGGATGTTTTCGTTTTTGTGTGGGAGGTGGGGGAGCGTTATATGCTTATTGGTTGCCTGCACTTGCGGGGGGAGGGGGGGGAGTAGGAGGGGGTAAGGGAATGGTTGAGTAGAATATGGACTAGAGAGGCCCTGTGCTATCTTTTTTTGCATGGGGGGCATACATTCTAGTTACACTCATGCATGCATGCAATAAAACCTGTAGTGCAATTGACTGTAGTGAACAGGATATGCAGTATATTGCACCACAATGCTTGTCACGGTGCATAGCCATATCATGCAAGGGAATGTGCATTACATAACTCTGCTTAATGTAAACTAGGCCTTAACCTAGAAAACCAGAACATACAATAAGTTTGACACAAGACTGACTGTCCTGGATCCAGAAAAAGTTTTTAATGCATGACCAGATAATCAAGCTGTAAAAGGGCTGTGTATTGTGAGGAATGTTTACTTGTATTTAAAAAGTGGTTCAAAAATGTGTGCTTAGCACACCTTCCAAGCATACAAGAAAAAAGGAAATAAACCTGTTGCAAAAATATGAAACCATTTATTAATCTAAATTTGATGAATAATGCAGCACACGTCCCATACGTGCCAAACCCCCATAAAAACTCCTTCTACGGAACTACAACCACTAACACATTATTCCTACACCAGCATGGGAGAAAAACCACCACAGGTAATCCTCCCTGCTAATATCCCCAAGTGCACTGGTTATGCAGGCCTGCAATGTAGAGTCCTGTTTATCCGTTGCTAAATAGAGTCCATATGCCTTCCACGTATATCACAAGATGTTAACAATGGTCTTCCAAACAGAGCATTCCTTAACCTATTTTGGTTCCTGGACGTAGTTTCTACGTCCAGGAACCATGCGCGCTACCGCGCGCCCCCGGGGCCGATCGTGCGCGTGCACGCGCACTCCCGGCCATGGATTCGGTAGCCAAGGAATCAATGTATCGGGCTATGGAGCTGAGCTTTTTCTGGCCGTCTCCTTCCCGATGCGTCACTCTAAGCGCGTGCTACGCTTAGAGTGACGTCATGTAAACAAACTCATGGCTGCCATCTTATGGCCAAAAAGTAATACTACACCTGAAAAAACAAAACAAAAAGAATTAACACACATTTACATTATAAATCTATTGTTTACCTCCCACCCTCCCAAAAGTACCCAAATAAAATGTTTAGTATAAAAAAAAAACATTACAATAAAAAACAAACAAACATGTAAATATGTATCTAAGGGTCTAAACTTTTTAAATATCAATGTAAAGATGAAATATTTCTATATTTTTTTTATTTTAAACTTGTAAATAGTGATAGATGCAAAATGGAAAAAATGCACCTTTATTTCCAAATAAAATATTGTCGCCATACATTGTGATAGGGACATAATTTTAATGGTGTAACAACCGGGACATATGGACAAATACAATACGCGAGTTTTAATTATGGAGGCATGTATTATTTTAAAACTATAATAGCTGAAAACTGAGAAATAATGAATTTTTCCATTTTTTTCTTATTCTTCCTGTTAAAATGCATTTACAGTAAAGTGGCTCTTAGCAAAATGTACCCCCCAAAAAAAGCCTAATTGGTGGCGGAAAAAACAAGATATAGATCAGTGCATTGTGATAAGTAGTGATAAAGTTATAGGCTAATGAATGGGAGGTGAACATTTCTTACGTGAAAACGACGGAACCTGAATGGGTTAATGGCAATATGTAAATCTATGGACACTCATGCATATGCATCTACAGCAGGCAGTTCACATAGATATGATGTTGTGCCTGTTTACCAGTCCTCAGCCAGTACTTGGGTTTGTGTGTATATATACATTTTTCCGTGGGTACACAGCATGCTTACCCAGCACCTTCCTAGGTGCTTCCTGAAGTGGTGCAATTCCACATCAGGGTAGTGTAGCTGGGTCACCATCCAATAGCTCTACCGTGCTCCGGTTGTGGGGGAACTGATCTGCAAGTGAGCGTTTGCCGGTTGGCCCTTAACCAGGGACGTCTCCCTGTGGCTCGGCAGGGTTGAACGACCATGGCCAACGTGGGAAAGCCACTCCAGTGTCTGGCTGACGTCACCTTCTCCCTCTGGACGGTGGCCTGCAGCTACCGAAAAGGATTAACGCGTTTCAGCTGCGAGCCAGCCTTCATCAGAATCAAAAGCACTTTACATCGCCATCTTGTGGACATTTACAGTCGGTGCATCACAGGTTTTTACTTCCCTTCCAAAAGGTTCACTCTTTCCCTGCCATAATGCTTTCCTTCACTTCTATTGATGCAAAAACTATGTGCTTGTGTGCTATTTTCACTATTTCATTACTACTGCACATATCATATTTGGGGAGGGAGAATGGGGTAGAGAAAGGGATAACAGACCTGATCACCCCTGCCAACAATCATACCCCTTACTTTCATCATCATATACATATTAATTTTACCAAGAGAGCTGCGGTCCCCCTTCACAAGAACACTTTTAAATTCAGATCCGAATTCAATCCTCTCGGCACCAAACTATTGCACCTGTAGATCCACATACACTCTTTCTGATATAAAATTTTGTCAAAACCACCCTCCTCCCACTTATTTGCAACCTGTAGATGCCTCTGTATCTCAAACCTTCTGGATTGCCCTGGTGGCATTCCTCAAAATGTACTGCTAGGGGGCTGGATTTCTCCTTTTTCTTTAAATATTTTATGTGTTCCTTGATTCTGGATCCCACATCTCTCTTCGCTTTCCCTACATATATTTTTTCACAAGGGCATATTATCTGGTATATCACTTTAGTAGTCACACAATTAATGAAACTATTGATCCTAAATTCTTCTGAACCATCACTATTAGCAAAGGTATTACCCTGCTGCACATATCTGCATACTTTACATCCCGAACATTTGAACATGCCCTTTATAGTGCTTACTGGTGGGATCACTACTTCACTTCTCACCAGTATTTCACTGAGGTTTCTACATCTTCTAGCTGTTATCTGTGGTACATTTCCCACTATTTTTGCAATGTCATTATCCAACATTAGAACTCTCCAAATTTTGTTTAGGATTTCACGCAATTGTTTCACGCACTTGTTGCCAGTGGCTTCCATACCTCATTATGATGCAAGTAACATCGCCATCATTATTCTTTTGTTTTTCTCCCAATAAATGCTCTCTTTCCGTCTTAGGCTTTGTCCACATTACTAAACGCGGACGGCCATGCGGTCGGAATGCAACGCATACGAACACACGCCATCCGCGTTTGTATGCATTGCGTTGCTGATCCCATTCACTGAAAGTGAATAGGACAGCCGTGCGTTTTGGGAAAAAATGCGTGCAGCATGCGTTCCCGGACCGCACAGGTCCATAACGCATGCAGTGTGAACATCAGACAGTGCACTCTATGCACTTGTCATGCTTACCGTCCTGGTTCTCTCCAGCATCTCCGCGGGCGTGCCCTTAAGCGCGCGAGAGCACGCTGGGATTTGTAGTCCCTACTTCCTGTCATGGCGCGCACGGCATTGTGCGCTGCGCGCGCAGTGCTGCGCGCATGTGCAGTGCGCACACAAGGTTGCACCTCTGCTTCAATTTAATTCCTTCCCTGCTATTTCCTGCTATTCTGGGAATGCCGTGGCTCAAGAGTCATAATCCACTGATTGATTGGGCTTCCGGGGAGGTTTTCTTCAACTCCTCCTACTGCTCCCGTTTCTGCTTTCCAAGCATGGGCCACCTACTCTGCACTAACTCCGAGAAGGCCTCCTTGATCCCCGCAGTCTATCATGATTATTGAGATGTGTTTGACAAGAAAGGGGCTGATTCTCTTCCCCCGCATCGTATTTATGACTGTCCGGTGAACCTTCAGCCTGGAGCAGCCATTCCTTACGGCAGAGTCTATCCTCTTTCTGAACCAGAATCACAGGTACTCAAAGAATACATCGAGGAAAATCCCAAGAAAGGGTTTATCAGACCTTCCGCCTCCCCAGCGGGTGCAGGTATCTTCTTCGTGGAAAAAAAGGATGGCTCGCTTAGACCGTGTATTGATTACCGAGCTCTCAATTAAATTACCATCAAGGATCGCTACCCACTACCTTTGATGTCTGAACTATTCCAAAGGTTACCGTCTGCCAAAGTCTTCACCAAACTTGATTTAAGGGGAGCTTATAATCTGGTACGAATCAAGGAAGGAGATGAAAGGATAGACTGCCTTCAGATCCCGTTACAGACATTTCGAGTACTTGGTCATGCCCTTTGGCCTCTGTAACGCTCCAGCAACCTTCCAACGTTTCATCAATGATGTGTTAAGAGATTTTATTGATGATTTTCTCGTTGTTTATCTTGATGATATCCTCATCTTTTCATCTTCATTAGAGGAACACCGGATCCATGTCAAACGAGTCCTCTCCCGTCTACGCACACATGAACTTTATGCTAAGCCCGAGAAGTGCGAGTTTGAGCTAGACACTATCCAGTTCCTGGGTCTTCGAATTTCTTCTGAAGGTATAGAAATGGATTCCAAGAAGGTGTCTGCTATCCTGGACTTGGCAGTACCTTCAGACCGCAAAGCAGTTCATTGTTTCATAGGATTTGCCAACTTCTACAGAAGATTTATCAAGAACTTCTCTAAGACTGTTGCCCCTATTACACTCCTGACTAAGGTCAATCTTCCGTTTAGATGGACTTCTGAAGCCCAGTCTGCCTTCGAAGAATTAAAGTCGTTGTTCACCTTTGCTCCTATCCTCAAGCATGCAGATCCTTCCCGAGCTTTCGTCCTGGAGGTAGACGCCTCAGAGGTTGCAGTTGGGGCCATTCTCTCCCAACGATTTGGCCCTAAAACCGTCCTTCACCCGATAGCTTTCTTTTCTAGGAAACTCTGTCCTTCTGAGAAGAATTACAATGTTGCTGACAGAGAACTTCTAGCAATTAAAGCAGCTCTAGAAGAATAGCGTTATCTGTTAGAAGGAGCCGTGCATCCGATCCTTATATTTACAGACCACAGGAACTTGGAGTATTTACGTTCAGCCAAGAGATTGAAGCCTCGACAAGCCCGCTGGGCTTTGTTCTTCTCCAGATTTCGTTTCCACTTAACTTTCCGTCCTGGTTCCAAGAATGCCAAAGCTGATGCACTTTCACGCATGTTTCCTGATGAGTCTGCAGCCAATCTTGCATCCGACACCATCCTCTCAGCCAATCACTTCCTTCTTCTCCAAACTGGGTTATTGGCTCGAATCAAGCAGATCACCTCTACTTTACCTGCACAGGAAGTTCCTTCTGATCTGGTTTTCCAAGATGGCCTTTTCCTTTACGAAGACAGAGTATTTATTGCTTCCGAACTCCGTCAGACTGTGCTTGCCAGTTGTCACGATCACAAACTAGCAGGACATTTTGGAGTTACAAGAACTTTGGAACTTCTCAGGAGGAGTTTCTGGTGGCCAACCATGTCCAAGGACTGTAAACAATTTGTATACTCCTGTGAGACTTGTGCCAGATCAAAATGTTCCAGATCCAAGCCCTGGGGTCTACTTAACCCATTACTCGTTCCAGAACGACCTTGGGACAAGATAGCCATGGACTTCATAGTCGAATTACCTCCATCTGAAGGGTTTACCACCATCCTGGTAGTGGTGGATCGTTTTACTAAAATGGCCCACTTTGTGCCTTTAAAGGGACTTTCCTCCGCTGCAGTAATGGCTCAGGTGTTCCTAAAAGAGATTGTCCGTCTCCATGGACTCCCTTCTGAGATTGTGTCTGATCGAGGAACACAGTTCACCTCTAGGTTTTGGAAAGAACTTTGCAGACTTTTGAACATTAATTCTTACCTCTCTTCTGGTTACCATCCTCAAACCAATGGCCAGACTGAGAGGACTAACCAAACACTCGAACAATATTTAGGTTGTTTTTCCTCTGCTTTCCAGGATGATTGGTCCAATCTACCTGCTACAGCCAAGTTTGCTTATAACAACACTGTCCACGCCGCCACTAAACAATCTACATCTCAGTTGTCCGTGCAGGAAACTGGGCCCTAAGTTTGTAGGTCCTTTTCCCATCGAAAGAGCCATTAACTCAGTGGCTTTCAAGCTGAAACTTCCAAGCTCTATGAACTTACACCCAGTCTTTCATACCTCCTGTCTTAAGAAAGTGGTGCCTGATAGTTTTAATCTCTCTCCTTCTCCTCCTCCTCCCGTGTTACTTGATGGTCATGAGGAATATGAAGTAGAAAGGATTTTGGACTGTAGAAGAAGAGGAAGATCTTTTCAGTATCTGGTAAAATGGAAGGGGTTTGGTGTTGAGGAGAATTCCTGGGAACCTTCTAGAAACATACATGCACCAAGATTAATTAAGCAGTTTCACACCAAGTTTCCCGAGAAACCTCGTCCAGAAGGCACCCGTAGGTTGCCTCCAGGGGGGGGAGGGGGCAATGTCATGCTTACCGTTCTGGTTCTCTGCAGCGTCTCCGCGGGCTTGCCCTTACGCATGCGCGCACGAGCACGCTGGGATTTGTAGTCCCTGCTTCCTGTCATGGCGCGCACAGCATTCTGCGATGCGTGCGCAGCGCTGTGCTGCGCGCATGTGCAGTGCGCACACAAGGTTGTGTTCTACTTCCCTCTCAAAGGGTTGTGATCCTGCTTCCCCCTCAAGGGGTCGTGGGTGAAGACCCGTGGTCACTTAGACTCTGTGCTTGGGTGGTCCGTAACACAGTGGGGCGGTCAACAGCTCTCATCCCGCAATCCTAACAGCACTGTCTGATGTCGTGCGTGATGGCCTCCTGCATGCGTTCCCGGAACGCGGAAGGAACCGCACATAAGCCCTCCTGAGCATCCTGTTACGTTTCTTTAATGCTTTCCCCTCTTTTTTATATTCATCTACATCAGCACAATTGCGCCTTATACGCAAAAATTCACCCGTGGAAACTAATTTGATCTGACTTTGGGGATGGAAGCTCCTGACATGCAACAGTGTGTTTCCTGCTGTTTCCTTCCTATGGGTTTCTGAAATCAATATATTCCCTTTTCTTCTTAAGGTCACATCTAGAAACTTTATTTTTTGCCTGTCATATACATAAGTCAGGTATATGTTTCTATTGTTGCTGTTTAGTGGTTCCACAAACATCCTTAAGGAGACTTAATCTCCCGTCCAAATCATGACAATATCGTCTATAAAATGTAGCCAGAGGGTGGCATGTTCCCCAAACCTCGGCATATCATACACCACCTCCATCTCCCATTGTCCCAGGTGCAGGCACGCATAGGCCGGAGATCACGCCGCCCCCATGGCCATGCCCCTTATCTGTTGGACAAACTTCCCTTCATGCTCAAAATAATTATTCTCCAAAATCAATTTCATCAGATCCCACACAAATTCATTATGCATTTCCTCATGATTTCCATAATATTTGTCCAAGTAGAAAGCCAGTGCCTCCAACCCCACCTCATTGGGTATTGAAGTAAAAGTGACTCCACGTCCAGTGTTACCAATAAGCATTCCTCTGGCAATATCAAATCATCCACCTTCTCTAATACCTGCATTGAATTCCTGACAAAAGAGGGCATTCCCATCATAATGGGCTGTATCTTTTTGTCCACATATTTAGCTAACCTTTCCAAGGGTCCCCCGTTCGAGGATTACATTTTCTATATAACCCCAACCAATTTTGTTGTTAATCAATCTCACCAAGTTGGGCACCCCTGATTCTATGGTAATTTGCCTTGTATACTTGTTTACTTTTATTCATTTTGGTGCATATTTCTAATCTCCTTGTCCTTAAGTTATTTATTTGTAAACAGAATATAGGGGTAGATTTATCCAAAACAGTGCAAGTCAAATTGAAACAGAACTGAATCCTTGATCTGAGCACTTGCTCCAGTTTTGCCCCAGTTTTATTTACTACCACCGCTATGGAAACCATTAGTCCATCAGGCTTCTTTCAGAGGAATGTACAAATATCAATGTCTATAGGAAGTCTGCATTAGCCAATGACAACAACCAGATTCCCCATGTTTACCTTCCTGATAGGGAAAGAGTGCATTTTAAATGTATGTTATTGCTTTGCTCTAGTGCATCACTGCTGGAGTGATTTTATTTAAATCCTCCCAAATATTGGGGAAGCAGTTATTCCCTGTTTTATTGGCCAAATACAAATACCGGGCCACTGAAAAGGCATCGATTCATCTTCACTGTAAGTGAAGTAACTGCCCTGAAGCTAGTGAGCAGCAAGTCAGAGGTTGACAGAGGCTTCTGAGCCAGGTGTTTTATATCTGAAACAACTTCATAAACATGAGAATAATTCCTGATAATTGCACTGCCTGCAGATAAACTGTGAGACTAGCACATTTGCTAAGTAAACAACCTGGTTTAATACAACTCTGTTTTAATGAGCAGACAACATGATTTGTTCTACCAAAGGGCTGTTGTTTCGTTCTTTGAGATGCAATGCTCATATGTAAAGAGCTCCAGTCGTACGATTTTATAATACGGTTTCTTAAATTTCTTTTATTATAATAATAACAATATATTGTAATGGTAATGAGCTCTGTGTGAAATAAGAACTTTTCTCTTAACTAATATGCTTCCTGTTCAGTAAGGCCAGCACCTATTCAGAAAGGAACCCTTGGGCTAGACTCCCTAACATTGCTACTGCCTAATGGCTGCAGCTCAAGCTTTGAGTCCGCCTGGAGAAAAGCACAATATAAATGTTGTTTGTCTTGTGTCCTGCATGGGGCCCCAAATGGCAAGAAACTTCCCTGCTTTCAGTACAGGTGCTGTTGAAATTCACATTGAAAAAGCATTTAGTCCATATACTGATGATACTCTTTTATGTTTTAATTTGTATTATGCATATCTTATCTCTTTTTTTTCAGTGAATTTAGAGTTTCGATATATGTCAATTATAGTAGTGCATTTAGAACTGGAAGTACAGCTTACACTTTAGACTTTATCAGGTTAGTACTGCTCTTCTGAATAAAATTGCACTGTCCTGTATTTAAGCATGTCAGAGTATTGTACAGGCATATTTAGGTTAATAGTTCTCTACTTCAGTATGAAATCTATTTAATTTAACAGGGTCATTTACCAGTATATATTTCTTTAATAATGCCTTAGAGATTTGTGTATTATGTTTGTCCTTAATTATACTGTTTACATAACTATCTGCATGCTTTTGTGAAACATACTTCCATTTTTGTCCTGTCTTCATTTCAAAATAGATCTGGTAGATGGGCTTTGTCCAGTTCTCTGATCACATTCATTCATTATTATAACCCTAAACTAAGTGGCTGGAAAATAACCAAAGAATACTAATCTTGCTTATACTACATATTGTTTCCATTTTCAGCTTTTACGCTGTGCTTGAAATTAGACATTTTAAAGAAGTCGGTGGGAGCTACTGGCAATGTTGCCCCAAAAACTACAAGAACATTTTTTGATTGGATTTGGTAGTCATATGCTGTATGTATTGTCATTCATAACGCAGTACAATTGCAATTATATTAGATTGTAAGACTTACTGGCAGGTCCCTTTTCCCAGTGCTCTTCTCCACCACCATATGGACTTGAAACTTGTCTGCTATATTTATCTCTACATTGTAATCTGCACACCAATGTTTATTGTTACGTCACTATTTTCTGTTGAAGCAGATCATTTTTGCACGCCACAGCAAGCGGCGAGCACCAAAGCTGGTTGCCATTATAGCAACAATGCTATGCTGCGTGCCCCACTTAACAATAATTTGGGGCTCCGGCCGTTGCCAGACCCTGAATTACATCTCCCTCTGAGTTGCAACAACTCGGAGGGGGAATAGTATTTAACATTGCCCGGGAGTTTAGCAGCAGGGCGAGCCGTCATTTGGCTTGTCCTGAGCTGAACTTCCCGGCGCAGAGATGAGATGTACTCTTTTTCTATAACATTGTTTAATGCTGTACTGTCCCTGTGTAACATTGTTTAATGCTGTACTGTCTCCCCATCGTGTGTACAGCACTGTCTAATACTGTATGTTAGCACTTTATAAATACAGTATATTAATAATGATAATAATAATGATATCTTTATATGTTTCTTAAAACATTTTGGCCCTTATTCAATTTACTTTTTCTCCTACGTTTCCTCCTAGGAGATAATGTATCATATTCTGTTTAACCACTTGAGGACCCACCCTTTACCCCCCCTTAAGGACCAGCGCTGTTTTAGCTGATCTGTGCTGGGTGGGCTCTGCAGCCCCCAGCACAGATCAGCGTGCAGGCAGAGAGATCAGATTGCCCCCCTTTTTTCCCCCCTATGGGGATGATGTGCTGGGGGGGTCTGATCTCTCCTGCCTGCTGTGGGTGGCGGGGGGGGGCACCTCAAAGCCCCCCTCCGTGGCGAAATTCCCCCCCTCCCTCTCCTACCTGCTGCCCCGGGAGATCTGGGCTGCACAGGACGCTATCCGTCCTGTGCAGCCAGTGACAGGACGTCCCCTGTCACATGGAGGCGATCCCCGGCCGCTGATTGGCCGGGGATCGCCGATCTGCCTTACGGCGCTGCTGCGCAGCAGCGCCGTACAAATGTAAACAAAGCGGATTATTTCCGCTTGTGTTTACATCTAGCCTGCGAGCCGCCATCGGCGGCCCGCAGGCTATTCACGGAGCCCCCCGCCGTGATTTGACAAGAAGCAGCCGCTCGCGCGAGCGGCTGCTTCTTGATTAATTAAGCTGCAGCTGGCGACGCAGTACTGCGTCGCTGGTCCTGCAGCTGCCACTTTGCCGACGCACGTTATGAGTGTGCGGTCGGCAAGTGGTTAAGAAACTTTTCCATACTCTGCAATTGAAAACGGACTGAGAAGTACTGTCAAAAATATTCTGAGCATTTTTTTTGCTTGCTGTTGGCTTAAAAGGCATCTTATTGAGAAGGTGTGAAAATATAATCTAGGAAAAGACTTAGGAGAAAAATTGGAAAATTGTAATACACGCTTGTCGCTAATTTTCCTTTCATGGTGTTTATTCATGGCAGCATACATATGGGAAAAACCTCTCTTTGCCCTAGTAGGACATCCAAAGATGTTAAAAGGTCCACTCCCCATATATTATTATTCTTAAGTAACTAGGATGAGCCAATAATCAACAGTTGAGAAGTAACCAATGCCCCTGGTGTTTCCATGGCAATATACTACAAAGTCTACATGGCAATATACCAATGGGTAATAACTAGACGAACAACATAGGGTGGGATGTAATAAAGAACAAACTTTTAATAGCCAAAAACAAAATTGGCTTCAAATGGCAGAGCGAACTGTGGAGAAATAACTTTATTTCCAAATTCCACAGATGTTAATGCAGCTGGATCTACACAATCATATTTAATGAACATGTGACCAAAGGCGCAGTTAGCATCTCTGCAGACTGTCTGTAAGGCAGCTTTTCCAAACAAGGCCAAAGAAGATGATATACTTCTTGTGGAATGAGCCACAATATCCTGCGGAGGCTGCAAGCCTTTTGCTTTGTATGTTGTTTGCATCAGGGATACACTCCATCTGGTAAGAGTTCTTGTTGATGCAGGCATTTCTTTTGTGTATCTGGTATGATAAAAAAAAGTCTGTCAGAATCTCTGAAGGCCTCTGTTACTTGCACATAAGCCTTTACAGTAGAAGGTAGATCCTAGGGATGACGCATGAGTGAATTCTCCTTAAGTTTAAAACTTGACAAAACCTGATCTTGATTTGAGTGCAACGCTGTTGTTAGTTTCGGTAGAAAACCTGTACCGGATCAAGCACCAGCCTATCCTCATACAGAATCAGGTGCAGCTCCTTGCATCCTAGTGCCTGTAGTTCAGATACTCTGCAGCCTTAAGCAATAACCATCTAACCACGAGGAACACAGTCTTTAGAGATAGGTTCTGTAAAGTGATAGAATCATTTGCCATTGCAGTTGTATTTGTAATATAATCCAGCACCAACAGTAAGGCCCATTTAGGAAAAGGTGGCTTTAGAGGAGGTTTTAACTTGATTGCAGCTTTGCTTAATAAGTAGATTTGAAGACCAAGGTGACCCCAAAATAGAAAAAATAGCAGAAACTTAGTGTGCAAGAAAGCCAGTAAGTTACCAACCATAAAGTCTTGTACAGAAAATTGATTCTCATTAGCAAAAGATCTGAAAGTATTACATATAGTGATAGACCAAGCCATTTGCCAGCAAATGGTTCCCAGTGATCATCTGCTGTTCGCCCATTCGCCCGCCTGTGAACAGATAAGGGCAGTTAGATCCACCCCCATTCATTTACATGGATCCAAAAATTGACCCCTCACCCCAGAGTTAGGAGACACATGGAGGCCAATTTTGTATCTCTCCCTCCCGGGCCGCATCCCCCCCCACCCCCATGGAAGCGCAAGCACAGCAGCCATTTTACATTCTGCCTGTGACTGCTGTGCTAGGTAGAGTAGGATGAGAGTCCTACTGAGTCAGGGATAGCTTAGGTAGCCTGCTGTTCTGTGTGTCCAGTGCACTTTAGCAGCTGGAGAGTTCACCAACTAGAGAACCCATGGTCCTTTTTAGGACTGTTTTTTTTCTTGCTATTATTTGACTGCTGTTCTGAGTGTCCAGTGCACTTTAGCTGTTAGAGAGGCGTTCTGGTAGTTCACAGACTAAAGAACCCATAGTCCTTTTCATGACTGTTACTACTTTTTTGTGTGCTTTTGTGCTGTGCGCTGTTGCCGACCATGGTGTTCTCCTAGACCACTAAGTGTAGTTTACAAGCACAATGCAGCACAGCAACTATATATTTTGATTTGCGGTCTTTACTTATACATAACTGTCACCTGGGTTAAGTGTCCACCACTCGTTACCTTTACAGTATTGTCCTGTGTAAAACCTCACTGGCACTGCAGTTCATCATCAGAAGAAGAGACCTCCCTAACATTTGCACTGTTGCTTTCCCTCTTCATTCCTAATGATGTCAAGTAATGCAGCTGCATGATAGCAAGGCACAGCTACCTGTTTTTGCTGATGTTAAAGTGAACCTCCGGACTAAAAATCTATTCAGCAGAACTGAAAAGGCTTGGTGTTTCTTTAACAGTTTCACAGCATCAGAACTTTATTTTTCTTACCAAAGCATCATTTTAGCTGCACTTTTAGCTAAGCTCCACCCATCAAAGAAAACTGCCAGGGCTTTTTTCCCTGATGCTGTGCAAAGCATGATGGGATTCCTTATGTTGTTATTCACGTTGCCTAGCAACTGGGATGGGTGATCAGCACACAAGACAATTGGAACTGTCTCTCATGCTCCCTTATACCTCCTTTCAACCAAAAAGATGGCTGCCCTCATGAAATCAAACATTTGCCTGCTTTTTTTTAAAACAGGGTGGGTAAGAGATTATATTACTTACCGTATTTTGCGGACTATAAGACACACTTTTTGTCCCCCAAATGTGGGGGGAAAAAGTGGGTGCGTCTTATAGTCCGAATGTGCCCTACAGGTCCCCTGTCGCATGCATAATTGAGCAGTGCCGACAACCCACAGGCCATCACAGCACGAGGAGCCACTTACCAGTTCTCAGCAAACACCTCAGGCCACCGGTATTCCGCTGTTATATGCCGGTATCCGCATTGTCGGGAGATCTGGTTAGCATGACATCAGATTGTCCTGTCCCCTGCACCAGTATTAGCAGCGCTGAGGCCGTCGCAGCACAGGGCTTAAATCACCAGTCCCTCTCCAAGCTCTCCCTAGACAGCCGCGATCCCATGTCCAGATGCCGCTGCCCGCATTGCTAAGAGATCGGGGACATCGGGGAAACACGTGCTGTCAGATTTTGCTGCCATCCCCGTGCAGTACTCGGATGACGCTGTACTTCCTGCTTCCTGCAGGGGGCATCAGTAAGCAGGAAGTAGTGTCCTCCGAGTACTAGTGCAGGGGATGGCAGCGAAATCTGACAGCACGTGTTTCCCCGATGTTCCCGATCTCTTAGCAATGCGGGCATCGGCATCTGGACATGGGATCGCGGCTGTCTAGAGAGAGTTTTGAGAGGGACTGGTGATTTAAGCCCTGTGCTGCGACGGCCTCAGCGCTGCTAATACTGGTGCAGGGGACAGGACAATCTGATGTCACATGCTTACCGGATCTCAAGACAATGCGGATACCGGCATATAACAGCGGAATATCGATGGTCTGAGGTGTTTTCTAAGAACTGGTGAGTGGCTCCTCATGCTGTGAGTAGAACTGTATTGTATTGTATTGTAGTGTATTGTAGCTGGGGGAGGGTGCAGCAGGGATTAGTGTAGTGAAGTGTATTGTAGCTGGGGGAGGGTGCAGCAGGGATTAGTGTAGTGAAGTGTATTGTAGTTGGGGAAGGGTGCAGCAGGGATTAGTGTAGTGAAGTGTATTGTAGCTGGAGGAGGGTGCAGCAGGGATTAGTGTAGTGAAGTGTATTGTAGCTGGGGGAGGGTGCAGCAGGGATTAGTGTAGTGAAGTGTATTGTAGCTGGGGGAGGGTGCATTAGGAATTAGTGTAGTGAAGTGTATTGTAGCTGGGGGAGGGTGCAGCAGGGATTAGTGTAGTGAAGTGAAGTGAAGTGAAGTGTAATGTAGCTCGGAGGATGCAGCAGGGGTTAGTGTAGTGTAATGTAGCTGGAGGGGGCAGCAGGTTGGCTTAAACAGAGTAGCTTTGTGAAGGCTTGGGGGGGGGGGGGAAGGTCTACAAGATGTCCCTGACCCATAGACACACCAGGTTTAGTTTTTTTTTTTTTTTCCCTGGTTTTTGTCCTCTAAACCTAGGTGCCTCTTATAGTCCGGAGCGTCTTAAAGTCCGAAAAATACGGTATCTATTTTAATTAACATAACTAATGTAACTTAATGACAGTATGTTTGTTAAGGCTGAAGTTCCTCTTTAACAGTGATTAAGAAAATGATGCTTCCTGGAGAAAAACAGCTTCCTTACCATAAAACATGCTAACTGAATGAGAAAACATCACTGAAGTAAAATTAACTCTAGTTTTAGTATACCAGCTATTATAAACAAAAATTATCATCTTCACTGAACTGTGCTTTGCCACAATTATCCTAATATTTAATTAATTTCTAATACCAATATTACTGTACAAATAGTGAGATACATAACAGTGAATTATTCATATGGTAAATGATTAAAGCATACCTGAAGTAAAAATTAGAGTAAAATTAAATAATTATGCCAGTAAGGGCAAGCCTCTAGATAGTCCAGACACTTTCTAGGGCCTCTTACAGCCCACTGTTGAGGGTTTTAGCAAAGGATCCCGCTAAATCTGTTCAACAAAAGCTTGCTGGAAAGATATGGGGCATGTGCGAGTATGGTCTGTGCATGCCCAGAAGAATGAAGCTGCCACTTCTCATGTTATGGCTTTTTCCTCTGAGAATGAGCATGTCATTCTACTGGGCATGCATGGATCTTGTTTGTGCATACCCATTCCAGATGAGCTCGTCCATGGCCCAGAGTGCTGACAGAAGAGGCCCATGTGCCAGAATGATGGAGGTAAGTATCTAAATGTTTCTCTCCCTCCCCATCACAGGTTTACTTTAAGGGAGGTTTAAATGACTGTTTAGTCCGCTTAGACCTTTCAGGAAATCATTTACTTGCTGTTTTAATTCAACCATACAGACTGAGAACAAGTTTAACATAAACTTGACACTTATTTCACCAACAAAGCTTAGTGTTACATGCAGCATACACTTAACTCATTGGGCTCGATTCACAAAGCAGTGATAACCCAGTTAAAGACTTTATTATTATTATTATTATTATTTTTTATTTATATAGCGCCAACATATTCCGCAGCGCTTTACAAAGCACAATAAGATGACAAGGGGAACATAGATACAGCTAACAAATATACAGCAGAGTTCCAAGCAGCACAAATATTGTTACAAAGACAGTAAACATTAGGAGGATGACCCTGCCCTTGCGAGCTTACAATCTAATGGGTAGTGGGGGACACACTAGGTAAGGGGGTGGAGGATGGATGAGGCAGTGATTCTTTGCCTCTGATTACATTGTGACAAATAAGTAAATAAAGGGCTATAGAATGTTATAAGCTTGTCTGAAAAGGTGTGTTTTAAGAGTGCGTTTGAAGATGTCCAGGTTTGGAGCATGACGTACAGGCTGTGGAAGAGAGTTCCAGATAAGGGCTGATGCTCGTGTAAAGTCCTGGATGCGAGCATGAGAGGAGGTGATCAGCTTAGAGGCCAGGATAATTTCTTGGGAGGAGCGAAGGTTGCGGGAGGGACAATATCTTGAGATTAGTGAGGAGATGTATGGAGGAGACAACTCGTGGAGGGCTTTGTATGTTAGAGTCAGGAGTTTGAACTGGATCCTCTGGGTAATGGGTAACCAGTGGAGAGAACGGCACAGTGGGGCTGCATCGGAAGAGCGTGTGGAAAGGTGAATGAGGCGGGCCGCTGCATTTAGAAGGGATTGGAGAGGAGCTAGCCTGTTTTTTGGTAGGCCACAGAGCAGGGTGTTGCAGTAGTCTAGGCGGGAGATGATTAAGGCATGAACAAGCATTTTGGTGGCCTCTTGTGTGAGGAAGGGACGGATACGGAATATATTTTTGAGCTGGAAATAGCAGGTGGTGGTTAATGAGGCAATGTGAGGTTTAAAGGAGAGCTCTGAGTCAAGTATAACCCCCAAGCAGCGGGCCTTAGTGGTTGAGGTTATTGGGGTGTTGTCTACCGTTATGGTTGCTATTGGTGGGGGTGTAGATAGCAATGGTGGAAAAATCACAATTTCCGTTTTAGTCATGTTGAGTTTGAGGAAGCGGGAGGACATGAATGCAGAAATGGCACGTAGACAGTCGGGGACTCTGGATAGTAGTGAGGACAGGTCAGGAGCTGAGAGATAGATTTGGGTGTCATCCGCATAGAGGTGATACTGGAAGCCAAAAGAGTTAATTAGTTGTCCCAGGCCACGGGTGTAGATTGAGAAAAGAAGTGGCCCAAGAACAGAGCCTTGAGGTACACCAACAGACAGTGGGTGTGGAGAGGACTTGGTGTTAGAGAAGGAGACAGTGTAAGAGCGTCCAGAGAGATAAGAGGAGATCCAGGAATGTGCTTGTCCCTTGATTCCTAAAGATGACAGTGTCTGCAGTAGCAGAGCATGATCAACCGTGTCAAAGGCAGAGGAAAGGTCAAGGAGTATTAGAATGGAGAACTGGCCTTTGGATTTAGCTACCAGTAGGTCATTAGCAACTTTCGTGAGGGCAGTTTCAGTGGAATGGTGTGTGCGGAATCCAGATTGAAAGGGGTCAAGTAAGGAGTTGGTAGAGAGAAAGGCAGACAATTCTGAATGGATGTGACGTTCCAGCAGTTTAGAAGCAAAGGGGAGGAGCGAGACAGGACGGTAGTTGGATAGAGAAGTTGGATCAAGAGAGGGTTTTTTGATTAGTGGTGTGATGATAGCTTGTTTGAATAAGGAAGGAAAAGTGCCAGTGGAGATAGAAAGGTTGAATAGAGTTGTTAGAGCGGGATTAACCTCCCTAACGGTATGGACAGAAATGTCCGTTCAAAAAAACATGCTGTGAACAGTATAAGCATGCATACACATCAATACTCTCCTGCACTGTATACTAGACCCTTGCTTGACACATTTTGGCAAGTTACAGGAAAAAAAAGTTTTAAAAATACATTTTATCACTGTTTGCACAGAAATCCTGGGGAAATGGAACGCTGGGGAGGTTAAAGGAGGAGGAAAGCTGGGGGATTAGATGAGAGGGAATGGGGTCCAGGGCACAGGTAGTGAGATGCGCTTTGGAGATTAGTGAGGAAAGACACTGTTCAGTTAGTGTGGTGAAAGATGTTAGAGTGGGAGACTGGTCTTGTGGAGCGGGGGGAAGGCAGTTAGTGGTGGGTGAGGGTGCAGGCGGACAGAAGGAATTTATAGGTGACGGCTGTGCTGGTAAAAATGGTTGCGCGTTGAAGCTATTACGTATTGCATCAATCTTGCTTGTAAAGTATGATGCAAAGTTGTCGGCTGACAGACATGTGGTAGGGGGAGGAGGTGGGGGACGAAGTAGGGAGTTAAAGGTGTTGAACAATTGTTTTGGGTTGTGGGACTGTGAGGAGATGAGCGAGGAGAAATAAGACTGCTTAGCAGAAGTGAGGGCATCCCTGAGCTCCTGCATAGTTTGTTTATAGTGATTGAAGTCTTCTACAACAGCGCTTTTTCTCCAGCATCTTTCTGCCACCCTGGAGTGCCTTTTCAGCTGTTTGATTTGTTCAGTGAGCCAGGGCTGCCGGTTAGTTTGGCGGGGGCGGGTGGTGGTGAGTGGAACGGCTGAATTCATGGCAGAGGAGACTACATTAAATAAGTAACTGGATGCTGCCTCAGGGTCAGTGTAGGAAGACAGGGTACTTAGAGGTTGCAAGGCCTCAGTCAGGGAATTCACATCCAGGTTGCGGTAATTCCTGCGCGTGACTGTATGGTGTAGTGTTGGAGGAGTTGACGGTAGAGAAGAATTTATTGAGAAGGTAAGAAGGTTGTGGTCTGAGAGGGGAAGCGGAGTGTTATGAAAGCTTGATATAGAACAGAGGCGGGTAAAGACAAGGTCAAGAGTGTGGCTGTCTTTGTGGGTGGAAGTGGAGGACCATTGGGCGAGGTCAAACGAGGAGGTGAGAGAGAGCAGTTTGGTGGCAGTAGGGCAATTAGTATCGATGGGTATATTAAAATCTCCAATGATGATAGAGGGTATATCAGTGGAGAGGAACTGGAGAAGCCATGCTGAAAAGTGATCAATGAAAGTAGAGGCTGGACCGGGCGGGCGGTAGATAATAGCAATCTGAATGTGGTATGGAGAGTAGAGACGGACAGCATGAACTTCAAAGGATGAGAGTGCGGGCAGTGGTGTGAGTGGCTTAAAGGAACAGTGTTCAGAGAGGAGGATCCCTACCCCCCCTCCATGTTTGTGACCAGGTCTAGGGGCATGACTAAATTTTAGACCACCATATGATAGAGCAGCTGGAGACACCGTGTCTGATGGAGTTATCCATGTTTCAGTGAGCCCCAGGAAGGTGAAAGTGTTGGAGATAAACATGTCATGAGTAAAGGCCAGTTTATTACAAACGGAGCGGGAGTTCCATAGAGCCCCAGATATGGGGAGGGGAGAGCTGGGAAGAAGGGGGATGTCAATAAGATTGTAGGTGTTCTGGGAGGGGAGGTGGTGAGGTTTGTTATTGGTGGAATGAGTTGTAGTCTGAGCAGTGTGAGGTCTAGGAGTGGGCCCTGGGTTCGGTGATATGTCCCCAGAAGCCAGAAGGAGTAGTAGGCAGAGCAGAGAGATGTGGGGGTGGGACTTGTGTGTATGCAAGTTAGGTTTAGTGAGAGCAGAGGAGGGGTAGTGTGAGCACAGAAATAGGAATAGTTCGTGGCTAGAGAAAAGGGGAGACGATAGCAGAGAGGGAGCAATCTGTATGGTGTTGCTGACAGTGGGAGGATGAAGTGACATGTGGATTTTCAGGAACAGAAGGCAAAAAGAAGCGGTTGAGAAAGACATTTTAAACATTCTGAAGGGATCTACAGGGCGATTGATAGCTGACAGCAGGAGGGTGGGGTATGTTTAGAAACAGGAGTTGCAGAAACAAGCAAGCATATGGTGAAACAGATAAAAAACAGTTAAGTAGCAAACCATGTGATCAAAGTGCCGAGTCTCCTGGCAGTTCCTTCTGTTCCCTTCTGGTTCAATTCTGGTCTAATTTGGGTCTTTAGCTGTGCACTTCAAATCATGCACTTAAAATTAATGCACATCTGACTAAAGTCATATCTGACTTAGAGACTAGATTAAGTAGACAGCAGAGGGGATGGAGATGAGTGCTGGAATGAGGATCAGGTGTGAATGGCCAGGCCTGGGCTGTGGGAGGCTGGGTCAGTCTACAGACATGCAAATTATGACTAATTAATTAGGCACACATTGCAGCATAAGGCCTGGCACCAGGAAATGGTCACAATTATGTATGCGTACCATAAAGTTAAAAGCAATGCAGGTAAAGTTGAACATAAGCAAGATTTGTTTGATTGCAGAGAGAAATTGCATGAAGACAGATATAAAATCAGATGCAGATGCAGATCATATGCGTACCATAAAGTTAAAAGCAATGCAGGTAAAGTTGAACATAAGCAAGATTGCAAGTTGAACATAAGCAAGATAACCATTTTTATCATGCCTAAACTCAGTTTAGGCATGATAAGTTTAGGCATGATAAGTTTAGGCATGATAAGTTTAGGCATGATAAGTTTAGATAAGTTTAGATCGCGCGCAAAGTCCCGCACGCAAAGCAGTGCCATTAAACTCTATGCAAAGTGCACCAGACTTTGCTAGCGCAAAACTTTTGATCAGCCGTGCACTGCGGTGCTAACCCAGTTGGTGCTTAAACTTATCACGCCTAAAAACTTATCACACCTAAACTTATCATGCCTAAACTTATCACACCTAAACTTATCACATCTAAACTTATCATGCCTAAACAGAGTTTAGGCGTGATAAAGGGCTTTCCACTAGCGTGCTAACTGTTAGCACCGCTTTGTGAATCAGGCCCATTGGATAGAAACGTATTTTATTATTAGCAGTTAGTGTCAGGATATTTGTAGATTAATAATCTGTCATTGTTTTATTTCTTGTATGACTAACTAGTCAAGTTCTGCTTTCTGAAGCAAAAGGTTCTGCTTCGTCCCACTCAGCTTTTGCAAAAGCTGTTTATCTGGTGACTCTTCTCATGGCTAGATCAACAACTTTTCCTCACAAAATAGCATTTGTATTATTGAATTAAAGTTTTAAACAAGACACATGTAAGCAAAATAAGACATGTGTATCTCTGTCTGGATATGAAACAATGCAAAAAAATATTATTATTAATAATAATAATAATAATAATAATAATAATAATAATAATAATAATAATGATAAATAATATTTTTCTCCTTGTATGCAAATTTGATAATACAAGTATAAAATGATTTTTACAAATTTACATTAAGCAGCTTAATAGTAAATTACAAATTGCACACATCTAAAAAAGTAACAACAGTTTATGCCACGAAATTATATCCAGGGAATAACCTCATTCCTTAATATTAAGTTTTAATTTGTATTTGTATGTGGAATAAGAGTAAATATGCAAAGGTTGTTCTTACATATGTCTTCTAAAAATATGAATCCTAATGTTGGTACAGCTTTCATGAAAACAATATTCCAGAATGAATGTTGATATATGCAAGGAAAGTCAAAGTTCCTCTCTGACAACAATATTTGTAAAATCAAATAAACAAAACATATGATGCAAAGAAAATATACAGAAAAAAACAGTTCTGTTTTGTTTTCTTGTTTTTTTGTTCAGGTTCTCACATATCTTTGAAACTTTGAAAAGATTCTGAGAATATTTTGGCCAAACAGAATTTCCAGTGAACAACTTTCCATTCAAATTGCACACGTTTGGCTACTGTAATGGTAGTTGGCTATACATATAGCGGTTACTGCTACTCAGCCATACATGCACCTCAACCATTCTGGAGTTTGGCTATATATTAGCTCAACTCTAGTGATGATTGTCTCCCCCTCTCCAACCATTCCAGAGTTTGGTACATAGTCACCAAACCCTGGTGCCAACTAACACCTCTATCACTGTATGATAGCTGAACTCTGGTACCCCCAGCACCCAAATTATGCACTCGGTGCACCTTAGCCACACATCTACAGTGTGGTTTATGGCAGCACCTAATTTTACTTTCAGGGCCAGCACCCAATTTATTAATGTTGGCCACATTTATAGTACAAATAAGTAGAGTATCACATACACTGATCTTTGTTTCTTTTTTATGCTACTAATATAGCTATAACCTTCACATCGTTGGGTCACATGTGACATATAAACTGTTTTACAATATAGTTTATGCTGAATACTTTTTTTTCATTATGCCAATTAATTTACCCACTTAAAATGTTCACTGTCTAAATTCTCCAAACGTAATGGTGCCCATACATGGTACATTTTTTTTCATCCAGTCTTACCTTTTTTATGTAGTACCAGTAGACCCAAGCCCATTTAAAAAATGGGCTTTAGGGTCTGTTTCTCGCCGCATGTTACTGCGCACGTGCGCGCGCACCCACTGCACACGTGTGTGCGTGCACCCGCCGCATACGTGCGCACATGCACACCTGCCGCACACCCAGCCGCCTGCTCACACGCCCGCCGGCTCCCTGGCCTTGTCCTCCTGTCTCTGTGAGGCTGGGTCCGTCCTGTGCACATGTGCAGTAGCAAACAGCACGGACCAGCTACACAGAGACAGCACACATAGGGGCACAGGTTTTTTTTTTATAGAGGATAAGGGTAAATTAAGTGAATATACTGAAAGGATATTTTAGGCACTTCACTTATATTACATAGAAATGGTAAGATTAGATGAAAACAAATTGTACCATGTATGGGCACCATAACAGTTATAGCTGTCAATAAATTCCATTCTGTGAATGTTGATTTTGTATGTCAGCAGAGAATGAATTTTGTGATTCTGCTGCCAAGCAGAGATGGATTAAGATGAAATGGGGCCCTAGGCATGGTAGTAGCTTTGGCTACTCCTTATTATGGCCCTTTTGGTAATCCAAGATGGGAGAAGGGTCAGAAAAAGTGGCAGTTGGGCCCCCTGCCACGTACTGGGCCTAAGGCTCAGGCCTAGGTTGCCTGGTGGGTGATCCTGCTCTGCTGCCAAGGTTTGCCCTATTATGAATTCTGAAGTATATACTGTATGACTATACATTCTTAGAATAATTAGCTTGAATTAATGGAAAAAAATCTAAATTGCTCATGTTTTCCTATTGTAATCAATCAACAGCAATGGAAATGGTTAGGACACGTTTGTAAAATGATATTAGAAACGTTACTTAATATCCCTCTTACTGAACAGGAGATGGCAAAAGAAGACATGGCCTACTGAGAGAAACCTGGTGAATATCAGGTATGACTTGGGACAATGAACACTGAAAACTGAGTAACAGCATTAACCAATCAGTAGGTGTCATACATGCCACAGGGAATCTATTTACAAGAAGTACTAGGTCATTTAGGCACTGGGTATTGCCATTATTTATGTAACTTTTTTCTGTAATTGGTGTGCAGCTATTGCCATAGATTTGTAACAGTGGTCCTGCAACTTATTCTGTAATACTCCTAACCCCCACCTATACCTAGCACTAACCTCCCTTCTACCTACATTTAATACTAACTCCCTTCTACCTACACCTAAAACCATAGCTGGTATAATTTGTTAGGTGGCAATTGACTCCTCAGCCACCGTATGATAGTTGTATTCTGGCATCCCCAGAACCCAAATTATGCACTCAGTGTGCCTTAGCCACAAATCTACAGTGTCGGCTATGGCACCACCTAATTCTACTTTCAGGCCCGGTACCCAATTTATGAATCTCAGCCACAGGAACCTGGTGCAGGGTACTTATAGTACAAATAAATAAAAAGAGTATCACATACACTGATCTTTTTTTCTTTTTAATGCTACTAATATAGCTATAATCATCACATCATTGGGTCACATGTGACATATAATCTATTTTACAATATAGTTATTACTGAGCAATTATTTTTTTTTCATTATGTCAGTTAATTTACCCTTTTTGAATGTTTACTGTCTCAGTCCTCCAAAACTAAAAGTCATAGCTGTCAATAAATTCCATTCTGTGAATGTTGATTTTGTTTGTCTGAAGGGAACGCATTTTGTGATGCTGCTGCCAAGGTTTGCACTATTATTAATTCTGAAGTATATACTGTGTGATTATGAATTCTAAGAATAGTTGGTTTTAATTGATAGAAAAATCTAAATATTAAACATGTATTCCAAGGGTTAAACACTCAAAAGTTAGTATTCAAGAAACAGACGTTTAAATGATTATAACCTATAAATCCTGTAAATCATTTTAGTTAACATTTTCACTCATTAGTTTCAAATTTCAAAATACAGTCCTCCAAAAAAACCTTTAGACTACACTATTGAATGACTGTTACTCACAGTTTTCATTATTTACCATCCACACTAAACAACATCCCAAATTTATCTTACATAATATTCAATCATTGAGAAATGCTTTCCTTATGGGTCATGTGTCTAATTACATTCTGTAGTCTGTCAACAGCATTTTTGTAGGCTTTTTATAAGCCAAATTATACATTTTAGATGTCACAGTAGTAGCAAAGGTCTTGAAGTAGTTTCACTGGGTAGTGCGTGTTTGGCTGGTGAGGTGGGTGTAGGGTTGGCTTTTCCATAATATCTAAGCTTACTTTTGCTGCCCTGGTCCACTATTCAAGGCCAGGAAAGAAAGATCTCCCGTGGTGCATTACTGCTAAATATGCAAATCATCTCTTTATACCCCAAGAGCCAGACACACATCCAGAACTGATGGTGTATACTGAGCTTATAGCCTCTAAGCTATAGGCCCAATTACCTTCTGCAGTGTAATATTATTTATTGTCTTAGCTGAATAACACAGTCTTTTAGTGAGGGCTACAATGTATGAACTACTAATCTGTTTTTTTGTATCTGTTCCCTGTACTCAGAAACTGTTCCCTGTAATTAGTTATATCAGTGAGGGTTGCAGCTATTAGTCAGACTAAGTCCTGATTACCGAAATTTTTAGCACTTTCAGTGAGATAAAGAAAATTGAACACATCCTAGTTATATGCAGAAATAGTACTTTACATGCACATGTCTATCTCACCAAGTCAGATGTCAGTTCATTCATCAAATTTAATATAGCTTTAATTCCTACTGTTAAGTAGCACAATTCTAGCAAATTCATACAAAATGTGAATACTACCATAGAAACATCAGCTTTTCCATAGTGGGAACTGTGAAGCCAAAAAAGTCTTAATTTGTACTTTTATCAAGAAGGTTTTGCAGAATGAACATAAATGGTACAGCTCATTTGACTAAACTAGAATAACAATACCAGCTTTATTTTTTAAATTTAATAATAGCCCAGCAGTTAATAATAATGATAACACATTTATATGATAACACATACATATCTCAATTGTCTTGCTGACAAAGCTGAAAACAACTTTTTACCTTTCTTTTTGTTTGAATTGTTTTCAAATGTTTTTGAAAAAAACATGAACAGTGAAAATGAACCAAATAGTGCAAATGATTACACTGATGATATGGAACATTGCTCATTGTAAATAAACATTTCTTGTGGATTTAGAGTAGACTAGAAGGGCTAAATATTATACACATAATAAGAAAAAGAAATTGAATAAATATCAACAAAATCTCTTATTGGAGATGTAAAGTGCTTCCCACATGGACCAAGGATCCCATATTTTGTTAAACAAGACCATATACTCCCTAAAGGATGAGGGGAACTTTTCCAGTGTATATATTACATGGATTCTATTAATCAGATTAGCTTTAGAAGGGAGAGCTGATCTTTTGGCCAATAATGCTCTAGTTGCAGAATTTAACCTAAAAGGCTATTATGGTTTTTACTCAATGATGGGAGAGGGCCATACATGGGTCCAGGTTGATCAGCACTCCCAAAACGTCACACGCTAAGGTAAAGTATACTTTCCAATACTTAAAAACTAGTTGTCAATATCACCAAGCTGTGAGCCTTATCAGCTGACAACTGATGGTCCTGAAAGCAGAAGTCCAATGAGATGAGGCCCCACTTCACCAGCTGCATAAGGGTCATAAACCAGTTGTACAATACCCTGTAACTCCACTCCTTTATAACAAAGATTATGGAGGATCGGACCTTGGCAGTGTATAATCCACTTTTCCTCTGACCATTGAGAGTTTAGTCTATTCTGACATTTAGTCTTAGCCTGGGAAAAAGTTGCATGCTTCTGGTACCATAATTTAAAGTGTGCCATAGAAACAGGCACATCCAGGGCCTGAGAAGATGAGTATACCATCTCAAGGTTATTAAGAGATGTTCTGTGTCCCTTCCTAATTCTGACATTCACAAAATTGTGGAGCTGTAGAAATCGATGAAAATCTGATGAGAGGAGCTTATATTTTTCAAACATCTGAGCTCAAGTCCTGGGTTTACCATCTGTTAAGGAATCTGCAAGGGTGATAATTCCCCTAGAACTCCAAGAAACCTAGCCTGCAAAACAGACACCTAGTGGGGAGTCAGAATTTCAAAACAATGACCAAAGGGTGGACAATGTTTCAGAATAGCCCATTTTCTTAAACAGGAATTTACCTTAGCAATGTATAGCAATGTTCCAAATTGACAACACTTGGGAAACAATACAAAAATAACAAAACTAAAGAAAAATAAACACAGCCAACATTAATACTTAACTTCAGAATGGAAAGAATGAGCTGGTTTGCTTAAATCTGTATTGAAGAAATGTTATATAAATAAACACATCAGCCTGTTCGGGGACATCTCCTAGCCCCCTCTTCGCCACTCTCCGTAGCAATATTGGTAATAAAATAACAGTTTTATAAACTGTTCTGTAAACAGTAAAGATGGCCCCCACAACAGGAAGTATACTGAAAAGAAACAGGATCTATACTGCCTTATGTTTGAATGACAAGTTTTTATTATTAAAACTTTTACCTTCTGCCTCTGCGTCTCTGTGCCACTGAAGCATGACAAGAATCCTCAGACTCCTTTATAAACACAGCTCTGCACTTGTGTCTGGGTAACAAACTGTCAGCATGTTACAGGCAGTTCCCTCCTCCCACAGCCTCACAGACCCAGTTGAGACTTAGAGCAGGGACCTGTCTGTGAGTGAGAAATAAACACACAGGAGTGAGCCTGGAGGGGGTGTGCAGGGGGCGTGCATAATTTCTCCCTATCACAGCAGAGGCAGCTCCTTCCTCTCTGGGTCGGCAAAGCTTGACAAAGAAAAGAAGATAAGATATATTAGAGAGACAGTGCAACTAGAAAAGGCTGCAGTAAGCCAGAGCACATTAGAACAGGTATAAGAACTTGTAGGATAGGAGAAATAAGGCTGACAATTTTGTTACAAAGTCTCTTTAAAGTAATATCAAATCATGCGTCCCCAACATGCTTAAAAACAAGAAGAGAATCGAGAGCCCAATATGGTGCAGTATTGTCAGGTAAAATGAAGAGTTCAATACAATTTTATGTATATATATACTCACAAACACGGGTTACCAATAGGCAACCACTTTAAATGCAGGTGGGGAGCATTAGGACCTGACCCCACTCAGGTTAAGAAGTCGCTCTCTGTAGATAGTAGATGGGGATGCACCCCTCCACCCAGGGTGGACTAGAAGATCAGCAAAAACTCGGTATACAGAGGCGCCAGAGTAGAGTAAAACGTTTTAAAAACCGCTTAAAAGGAGAGGGGGATGTTAAGGTGGACTCACCTCCCTCTTACAAAAAAAGAAAACTCACTTGAGTCTCAATAAAATAGAATTGTCAAGTAATTTATTCAACTCCACAAATGCAACGCGTTTCGCGGGCGTGACCCCGCTTCTTCAGGCAAAAATGGGAGCACAACTCAGTGGGTCAAGCAATAAGTTTGAGCGCCTCTGTCACAGGCGCCTCTGACAGAGGCGCTCAAACTTATTGCTTGACCCACTGAGTTGTGCTCCCATTTTTGCCTGAAGAAGCGGGGTCACGCCCGCGAAACGCGTTGCATTTGTGGAGTTGAATAAATTACTTGACAATTCTATTTTATTGAGACTCAAGTGAGTTTTCTTTTTTTGTAAGAGGGAGGTGAGTCCACCTTAACATCCCCCTCTCCTTTTAAGCGGTTTTTAAAACGTTTTACTCTACTCTGGCACCTCTGTATACCGAGTTTTTGCTGGTCCCCAACATGAAACATCATATCTGCAGAAAGAAAATCAGACTTTGTGGGTGCTATAGCACCTGAAATTGCACAGAGTTTGCGTAAATGTACCACAAGTTCAGTCCAGCCTCTAGAGACCTAGGGATACCAAAGGTAGTGCCATTTCCAGTTTAGTAAGGACCTCCAAAATGAAGCTAGGATCCAATACCATGAACGCATACATTTAAAAAAGTCACGGTCGAATTTGGGCGCGATTTATCAGCAAAAAAAACGGTAATTTAGAATTGTCGATAAATAATGGTATTTGTAATGTAAAATCATTTAATACCCATTATTATTATTACCGTTTTAAAACAGATGGGAGTTAAAAACGAAAATATAATAATGTTAAATATCGTAATGTAATTCACCAATACAGCTTAACCCAACCCTACTCTCACACAGAACCCTCCCTTGGTGGTGTTTAACCCTAACCACCCCCCTGGTGGTGCCTAACCCTAACTCCCCATGGTGGTGCCTAACCCTAACTATACCTAACTCTACTCTGACACAGAACCCTCCCTGTACCTATCCATAGCCCCTAGACCCCCCTGGTGGTGCCTAACCCTAAAATTCCCCTGGTGGTGCCTAACCCTAACCACCCCCTGGTGGTGCCTAACCCTAACCACCCACCTGGTGGTGCCTAACCCTAACCATCCCCCTGGTGGTGCCTAACCCTAACCACCCACCTGGTGGTGCCTAGCCCTAACCATCCCCCTAACACTAACCACTTCTCCTGCATAAACACCCTTTTACACATAGAAAGGATAATATTGTAATAACACATATTATCGTAAATAAATCATTACATATAATGACCTATTATCGTAATTACATCATTACACATATTTTTTTATCGTAATGTCACATATATCGATATAATCCACATATATCAATATATTAGTGAAATATCATAATAAACATACACAATATCAGACAATCAAAGTCTAGGTTTAGTTTCACAAACCCCTATTTATCAATCGTACTTTATCGTTGTAGATAAAATTTCGATATTTCGCAACAGCGCCCAAACATATGCGAAGTTGAATTAAAAATTACAAAACCGATATTTAACATTGAAAAGATACCCGCCCCAAAATCTTTTAACGCTATAATTAGCGGCTCCGCCATGAACTGCCTGCTATTGTGGGGATGATGTGACCTTGAAATGTTATAGCACCCCAAGATGGAAGTCAGAAGCTTGAGTTCCTGCTGTTTCCTCAAGCTGATGGGGGACAGGTTCAGAACAATAGATATGTGATAGTCTTGGAAGACAGCCTCCTGCAAGTTTCTTGAGTCTGTCAAAATAGCCTCCTTTGTTCGGAAATAATACAGCTGCACAATAATGTCTCTTGGAGGGTCAGCGGGTTTTGGTAGTGGGCAGAGAGCTCTGTGAG
This sequence comes from Hyperolius riggenbachi, assembly GCF_040937935.1. Lineage (NCBI taxonomy): Eukaryota > Metazoa > Chordata > Amphibia > Anura > Hyperoliidae > Hyperolius > Hyperolius riggenbachi. The sequence goes on from NC_090648.1 coordinate 271,888,565, forward strand.
CACAATACATGGGAAGTTCAGAGACTGGCAATTCAGGTTGAAAGTGCTGGAAAAGGGTGAACAAGAACTGCTTTACATTGTGCCCTTATTGCCTTGATAGTCTCAGTGTTAGACAATCAACTAATCTTCTCAATATTCTAGTATAGCTGTTGTGAATCAGGTTTAGTTGCCCCCTGCTTATCCAGCTTACCACAAGCAATCCCATCCTAAAATGATGAATAAGGCTAAGAAGAGCTTCCATGGGAAATACAAAGCATGCTGATTAGGCTGAATGAGACAGCTAACCCACCATGCGACTGCTCGATGAACAGGACACGCACCCCCTCTCTGAAAACAACTTTTGCGGTAACCTGCATTATACATTAAAAGCAATTTACTTGATGCGTGAAGTTTGGAGTTAAAATTCATTTAAATTTAATCAGAGCAAAAAAGGTGTGCTAAGGTGACCACTAATGATACAATCTTATTTGTGAAATTTTACCACTTCTCTGTAATGTGAGGGACTACATAATGTATCCATGCAAAGTGTATTTACCCCTCTATTTGATAGATTTAGTCAGATTGTACAATAACAATCATATCATTAGTGGCCACTTTGAAGCTGAATTTACACTACACTGCATAAAAAAATTGATCAGTTTTCCATGTAAACAGATCAGTTTGTTACAATAGGTATCTGTTTTTCAGTGGCAGCAACAATGGAGGACCCGAATGGACAGCGGCAGGTGAGTATTTTGCAAAACATAGGCATTGAGCGGCCTAATGAGAATGGACACCATCCATTTTCATAGGCTAGCAATGATTATTTTGTCCTTCGTTGCCATCTACTTCATCCGGACTATCCGTAAAAGATGTGTGGGACCCAAATTTGTGTTTCACTCAATGGAATGGACTGAATGGATCCATTACAAATGGACTAATGTGAACAGATCCTTTTGGTTTGCAAAGGATCCGTTCACATCCATTCAGATCCATTCCATTTTGTTCCGTTAAAAGAAAAATGCTTTTATAGTCAGTGTGAACCCAGCCTAGCCCAGAACTGATAACTATCAATATCACCAGAATAAATAGTTGTAATAACCAATTTAACAGATTGTCAGCAGGTACATTTTTTTCTGAAATCCAGGTTCCTTTACTGAGCAGCCAGCCACCTTAATACTCCAAGATTTTCTAAGTAAGACCTTAGAAACCTTAGACCTGTGGCAACAAATTATAAAGAAGGAGGTTGTTGTCCACCCAATTCTTGATGTTCAAGTGACAACAGTACAGTCTTTGGGAAAAATCAGCAGATACAGCATTTCTTGATCTGGGGCTAAACTCTACACCTTATGCAGAGGATGACAGGGACACATCTTAGATGACATCAATGGGTCATGACAGCAGCAATTTTCAATTATCACAGCTGGCAGAGCAGCAGCAAACTAAGCCAAAGGTAAAAAGACCACTAAGCATTCAAGACATAATAAATGCAGTAGACCAAGGAAGCAGTAAACACACAGTCAGACTCCAGAGAGGGAAGAAGATGTCATATTAATACATTTGAAAAGAAAAGACTTACTCTCTACTTATCCAAAACATTGTGGAATTCATGATAAACATGAGTAATCAGTTGACTGTTTGAAGATTTTAGATGTTGCATGACACTCAGTCAGCATTTGTACACAATACTGTCCACCTCACACCGTCATCTAAGGAGGCTTCAGAGAGGGGATAATAAGGAGCATTACTCACACTGCCATATCACATAAGAATGGGCAAGAATAGTGGCACAGGTGGTGGTGGTGGTGGGGGGGGGGGGGGGATTAATGTGTACAGATTCAGGATCACATTTGGATTATCTAATGTATTTATTTATTTATTTTCCAGCATTCAGATATACTTAATGACCCTCATACTTAAATGGTTAAAGTGAATCTGTACTGTCCGATTTGTACAATAAAAGAACATACCAATCGAGTCTCTGTGATCTCCTGGATCCCTCTTTGCCGTTTCCCCCAACCCCCCTCTACCCCCCAGCCCTGATCCTGGCTTTTAATCGCCAGTTTTAGGCAGTGTTTACAAAAACATGGCCACTAACCAGGAAGTGATATATATATATATATATATATATATATATATATATATATATATATATACACACACACACACACACATATATATAATTTTACAGTATACTACAAGTTTTTCTTACATAGTGAATTATCTGCACTCCAGTCTGGGATTCTCACAGGTTCTCAGCATATGACAGGCAGCTCCCCCCCCCCCCCCATCACAAACTGCATCACAGATAAGCTGAAACTGAGAGCAGAGACGCTGTCTGTAAGGAATAAACAAAGCATACAGGAGTGAGCCTAGAGCAGGCATGGACAAACTTGGTCCTCCAGCTGTTAAGGAACTACAAGTCCCACAATGCATTGCAGGAGTCTGACAGCCACAGTCATGACTCATAAAGGCAAATGCATTGTGGGACTTGTAAATCCGTAACAGCTGGAGGGCCGAGTTTGCCCATGCCTGACCTAGAGGGGGCATGGAGGGGGTGTGCATAACTTGTACTCATTACAACAGAGGCAGCCCATTCTTCCCTGCCAAAGGTCAACAAAGCTTGAAAGAGAAAAGAAGGTTACATATATTACAGAGAAAGTGCAACTAGAAAAGGCTGCAGTAATCCAGACCACATTAGAACAGGTATAGGAACTTATCGGATAGAAGAAATAAGGCTGAACATTTTGTTACAGAGTCTCTTTAAATATAATTTCCATTAGCTCACTTTACCCTCCAGTCTTTGGGGATCATTTAATAATGCAGTGCATTTCAATTCAAGTATACTCAATGTAAATTACCATACTGTATATTTTTTTTTAACTTGAATGCGCATGACTGGGTGCTTAAAATGAAACAAATTTACTGGCATTACACTTTCAAGTTTAATTCTTCCCTTTCAAGGTAGATTTTATGCATACAGAATGCAATGTTAAAATATTCTTTTTCAAAACTCTACTTTTGATTAATGTAATCAAGCAACTGTGTTGTAGATTGGTTGTTTACTGGCCAAAATCAACTAGTAAGAAGTGAATATTTCTTAAAATCTGCATGACATTTAATATTCTCAGCACTTGATCCTTCCAGGCAAACGGATGATTGTTCAATTTGTAAAACAGATCGAATTCACATTCTGTAGTACAGGAGAGAAAAATGTTGGTCATTTTCCACAGCTTAGTTTATGCACTACAAATATTGGGTTGGCAAAAAAGAGACCTCTGATATTTAAACTGAGATTTTTTTTCCCTTGTGATAACATAGTGTTCTGCTATTCAGGGAGCTTTGAATCTAAAAGCTGCCATAAAACTTATAAATATTTGATGGATTGTTAAAAATGTCAATATGTTATTTTCCAAGCCATGTATTGTTTAGTTTGTGGGTAAGTGATGTTATTGCTTACAAAACATGAACTTTTATGTTGGCTGCTACAGGTGTGTGTGATAATTAGCTGAAAATATGACTGACATTTACATATTTTAAAAGTGGTTAAAATGCAATAGAAAAAATATTTATCAAACAGAACGACATATCTATTGGTTGCTGTAACAACTAGCTCAATAACAAAGGACACATAAAACATATTTTGTAGCGTTGTATTTTTGTTATTACATTTCTCTGAAAGCATGGAAAGAAAAGAAAGAACTTCTCCAAGCATTTATCTAGATCTTTGTGGGTGAAATGTTGCACAGCCATTTTCTATCTCTACATAACCTCCTTGGTTAGCCACTTTTACATGTTATTTTCAGAAGCCCTTTGCAAGTCATTTCCTGTGTCATTGTGGAATTTTTGTTTGTTGTGTGTTCCAACGTAAATAGCACCTGGTCTCCCAGAGTGTACTGGGGCAGAAGGTTGCATAATTAAATAGCCTAGCCTAAACATTACTTGGAGGGTGTGGTTACAATATACAGCATTATATAGATATAGGAAGTGTTTATGATGCTAAAACCAGGATAATGAATATAAAATTGGGTATTGTAAGGACCAGTAGATCCATTACCTTATATGAGTCCCTATGCCCCATTGTACCTCTGCAATCTTCACCTTGTGCGGCAGGCCCCACTTGAATGGGAGACAAGTACAGTCTACCCGACTTTGGTAACATCTAGGCCTTAATGCACAAGGTATAGGGACTGAAAGCTGTAAGGCAATTGTACTACCAATTCCCACTAAACAATGATTCATGTAACAAGTGTAGTTAGTTCTCAGTCATACACAGATATCAGATGACAGTCAATAATGTTCATGTAACGATCGACATGTCTCAATATAGGTGCGGAACATAACAGTTTCTTTAGTGTGGAAAAAGCCGCATGAGCCTCTGGTGACCAGTGATGAATATCAGCCCCTTTCCTTGTGAGACTGGTGAGGGGCGAGATGATGGTAGAGTACCCCTTTATGAACCTTCTGTAGTAGTTGGCAAAGCCCAGAAATCTCTGGAGCGCCTTCAGTCCAACAGGCTGAGGCCACTCCAGGACAGCGGAAACCTTCCCTGGATCCATTGAGAGGCCAGAGGTGGAGATAATGTACCTCAAGAAGGCAACCGAGGTTACTTCAAAGAGGCATTTCTCCAGTTTAGCATAAAGCAGATTCTGTCTTAACTTTTCCAGCACAAACTTAACATGCCTGCGGTGTTCAGAAAGATTGGACGAAAAGATCAGTATATCGTCCAGATAGACTAGGACGAAATTCCCCAACACCTCCCTGAATACCTCGTTAAATAACTCCTGGAAGACAGCTACACAACCCGAAGGGCATCACCAGATACTCGTAATGCCTGTCGGCCGTGTTAAAGGCTGTCTTCCATTCGTCACCATCTCTAATATGCACCAGATTGTATGCACCTCTCAGATCTAGCTTTGAGAAAATCTTGCCGTTGGTCACCTGAGTGAACAAATCGTCAATTAAAGGTAAAGGGTAGCGATATTTCACCGTGATCTTATTTAGGCCTCTATAATCAATGCAAGGACGAAGGCCTCCATCTTTTTTCTTTACAAAAAAGAATCCTGCCCCTGCTGGTGAACGGGAGGGATGGATGAACCCTTTAGCCAAGTTTTATCTGATGTATTCCTGCATAGCTAGTTTCTCAGGCCTAGACAGGTTATAGAGATGACCCCTGGGAGGCATACAACCGGATCTTAAATCAATGGGACAATCGAAGGTACGGTGGGGGGGAAGTTTATCTGCCGACTTGGGACAGAATATGTGAGCAAACTCTGCGTATTGTTTTGGCACACCTTCAACCTGAATGCTGGTATTACCCATGGTTACTTTTGCTAAACAATGATGATAACAATGGGTCGACCAGCTCGTTAGCTGACCTGAAACCCAGTCTATCTGAGGGGAGTGAAGTTGTAACCAGGGCATGCCACGAATGACGGTGGAGGTTGCCATACGCAAGACTAGAAATTGCAGATTCTCCTCATGCAGTACCCCAACACTGAACCTTAGATTCGGAGTACGAGACAGGGGATGTTTACTTTGCAGAGGAGAGTCATCTACAGCAGTGACCAAAATCGGTTGGTCCAATGGGAGTATAGGAATTCCCAATTTTTTTGCAAAGTCGTAATCTATAAAGTTAGCCGCTGAACCAGAGTCAACGAAAGCTTCGGTGGTAACAGTCTGACCTTTCCATGTGACAGAGCAGGGAAGGAGCAAACAATTGTTGTCTAGAGGTAAAGACTGCTACCTCTGACTAGACCTAGGCGGCAGCGTTTCCTGACTTCTTGGGGCAATTCTGCACTCTATGGCCCTCCTCTGCACAGTGTAAACAGAGCTGTTCTGTTTTCCTGCGATTCCTCTCCATCGGTGTCAACTTGGACTGACCAATTTGCATTGGTTCTGATGTAGGTGAGACGGGTGGAGGAGAGGCGTAAGAGACATATCTGACCACATTCTTACCACGGGTTTGCTTCTGATACCGTAAACGGCAGTCAACCCGCACTGCTAACAAGATTGCCTCATCAATAGTCTTTGGTTCAGGGTGTCCCAACATCAACTCTAAAACTGCGTCTGACAACCCTGATAAAAAACAATCTAATAGTGCAAAAGCCCCCCACCTAGCTGACACAAACCATTTTCTGAATTCAGCCACATAGACTTCTACTGGATCCTTCCCTTGACGCAAGGTTTTTAACTTTCGCTCACCAGTAGAAGCAATGTCCGGATCATCATAAATTATGGCCATGGACGTAAAAAATGCCTCTACTGATGTCAGTGCCTCATGCCCTGTCTGTAGGCTGTATGCCCAAGTTTGAGCATCTGCTGACAGGAGGGTCTTAATAAATCTGATTCTCTGTGCCTCTGTTCCTGACAAGTTGGGTCTAAGTTCAAAATACGACATTATACGATTCTTAAAATTCTGAAAGTCAGATCTATGACCAGAAAACCTTTCGGGTAAAGACATGCGTAAGTCTGTAACTGGAGGAGATCGCACTGAATTTACAGCTGTCTGAAGGACCTGTAAGGACCCAGATAAAGCAGAGATCTGGGCCTGCTGACCGTCCAGCACTCTGATGAAATTTTCCACCGAGGTGGTGAGCGTATCAAGACAGCTGCTAAGTGCGTCCATTTTGTTTTTCAGGTCTGCCATTCTGTAACGATCGGTGTCAGCACACAGAGAGAATCTGATTATTGGTGATCTGCAGTATTACCAAGAATACAGATTTATACCTGATTATTGATGATCTGCAGAATCACCAATAATACAAATATAACTAACTGTAACAATTGTGGAATTCTCTCCGTGATCAGCGCACAAGACGTGCGCTGACACTGCGGAAATCCTCCACAAGCGTATAATTTGAGGGAACCCAGCAAAAGGTGCAATGCACCTGAAGAGGGAAATTCCTGTCGGCAGGTGGAGCTGTGGAGTGCAGAGGAACAGCTCCTCTGCCCTGCCACAGACGCAAGACAGGAATTGCACGAAGGGAAGGAACGCAGGGCAAGATAGCCCTGAAAGAGAGAGATCAAAGCGAAAGAGGGTATGTGTGTTCACCAATCTAGTCGCCACCCTGCGACGATGGACACACAACCAGGAAGATAAAGTGAGAAGGCAATCGCCGGAGATGGCGGTTGCTAACAGCGACACAAGACCGAATAAGCACAAATGAGGAATGTATGTATGTCCACCAATCTAGCCGCCCACCTGCGACGGCGGACACACAACAAAGGAAACCGAGTGAGAATGCAATCGCCTGAGAAGCGATTGCGAATGAGATTGAGCAAAGGGACAGATTGTATGTGTGTGCACCAAACTAGTCGCCAACCCGAGACGGTGCATACACAACATCAGATATGAAGTAGGAATGCAATCGCGAGAGAGGCGATTGCCAGAGGTGACACAAGGCTACAGCAAGGCAGAGCACGAGAGTAGCAAAGGCACAGCAAATATACAATGAGAAGATAAGGAAAATAACAAACGCTAACTAAACGCGAACACCGCACTCATTCGCAACAGTGCACGCGTTTATGCGCGGTCTCCACGTGTTAAGCACAACAGAGACAAGCACACCTAACTAACCACCGACAGACAAACATGAAACAGAGGATGCGAGCGCTTGCTTAACGGTTACCTCACCGAGCCTCCAGCAAGCGTTCGTAGCAGACAAGACAGATACACGAAAACAGGAATAAGTAAGAGAGACGGATCCACAGCACTAGCGCAAGGCGAGTACGATCCAGGCAAGACAAATTAGATGAGATAGCTGGTAGCAACCGCTGCTCCAGCTATACTCCAAGAACAAAGATCAGAACGACTTCCTGTCGACCACCGCTGGGACAGAACAATCGCAACAGACAAACAAAACAGATATGCAATCCTAACTGCACTAGGGAACCTGCCTAGTGCAGTCCCAGGAATTGCTCTAAGCTAATCTTTACACAATGAGCAAGGCTGACACTCCAGGAGTGTTTCACAGGACTAACCCTTATGACCAGCCCAGATCTGTGATATCACATGGTATTTATAGTACAAACCTCCAGAGGATGTGGCTAGGAAATTTGCATGACCAACGTATGCAAATTCCCTAGCAGCAGCAAGCTGCAAAACTGACAAAAGGTCTCTCTTCCAGAGACCTGCAGAATGCAGACCTGCACAGTGGTCAAAAAGCTGCATGCCTGCGCAGGCAGCTGAGCGGATCATTACACTAACCTTTGGACACGTGATAAGTTTAAGTGTTTGGTGCAACAGTATATGAGTCTAGATCACCTGAGGAGCAGGTGACTCCAGATAGTACAATAAGTATCTCCTGATTGGCTTGGAGTACACCGAGAGTCAAAGTTCCCTGAACAGCTGGGAATCAGACTCTACTGCAGTCAAAGGACTCCAGTGAGATTGAGTCCCTGACTGGATTGCAGGGAAGTCCCTCTGAGGGAGTCCTTGCAGCTACTGGACACCCCACTGGGGGGGTGTCACAGGTAGAAGGGTCGGTCAGGCCGGGTCGGCAACACACGAGCAGATAAAGTACAGAGACAGAAGGCTGATTCGGTAGCCAGGGACAGGCAGGGTTGGCAACAGGTAATCAGATGTGCAAAGGTACCGAATCAGAGAGCAGGAGCAGAGTCGAGGGAGCAATTGGTCATAACAGATATCAAGCAGAGGCCTAGTCTAGAGTGTGAGGTCCGTGGTCTCAACACTCAGGGACTGATCTAAAGCACAACACAGCAATGACACAGTTTCCCTAGTCTTGGGTGTGAGGTCCATGGTCTCGACACCCTGAGACTGGTCTAAAGTATAACACAGCAATAACACAGTTTCCCTAGTCTTGAGTGTGAGGTCCGTGGTCTCAACACTCTGGGACTGGTCTAAAGTATAACACAGTAATAACACAGTTATCTGGCTAAGTGTGAATTCCCAGGTCCACCTGGTTCAAAAACACTGACGGATCTGACTATGGTCTGAGTGCTAAAACATAAGCATTCGCAACGGCAGACAACCAGGCACTGACAGCCGAGAAATATATATAGCAGAGCGCTTCTCAGCGCCACCCAGTCCCATTCAACCAATCGCGTGCTGCGCTGGGATCAGCTCTCCTATTGGCATAAAGGACCTGCCTGTTAGCGCGCGCGTGCGTAGCTCTCCATCTGTGTGCACTACTAGGCTCAGACACACCAGACGCATGCGGCTGCGGAGAAACCGCCGGTCTGAACGCGGATTCAACCGCCCTGCTGTCAGTCCACGCGGCGGTGTCTCCACAATCCATTACAGTTCATAGGCAATCTCAGAGTCAGCAAGCCAGGGGTAAAACACATACATCAGACGGCTATCAATCACAATCATATGCAATCTCAAAGTCAGTTAGCCAGGGTGGATACACATAAATCAGATGGTTGTCAATCACAATTGCACGCAATCTCAAAGTCAGCAAGCCAGGAGTCATACACATATATTAGACAGAGCAGAAATAGACAAGAAAGTGGTTAGGCAGGTAAGGGTTGTTCCAGGCAGCAAGCAATAGAAGAATAGTCAAGGTACAAGCAAAGGTTCAGACAAAGTATCAGGTAAGAAACAGGAGGCAATAGCAGTGGAAGCCCAGAAGCTAGCTGTAGCAACTTAATGCTATCATAGCAAGTTGCCATGCAGGCAGGCCATCCTCGCTTAAATACTAGCAACAGCCAATCAGAAAATCAAAACAACCGCAGCCAGCCAATGGTAAGCCAGACCTGTCTCTAGTGATTGACTCTGCATGAGCTAACCGCCTCCTGGTTCGGAGATGGCACCAGAGAGCTTATGCCGAAAATCCTTGCCGCCAAGCAATGCCAGAGAATGTCCTTTTTTTAAAGGCTCTCATTGTCTTTAAGGGCCCTTTTCCACCTGCAATCGCTAGCGTTCATGCTGAACGCTAGCGATTGCTGAATCGCAAAACCGGCGATTCCCCCGACGTTTGCGGCCATGATTTTGCTATGCTATGCACTGCATAGCAAAATCGCGGCAATTATCACTCCGCCGCGTGTTCGCGTTCCCGACAAAAGCGAATCGCGGTAGTGGAAATGACCTACCGCGATACCTATGTTAAAAAGCAAACCGTAGCGATTGTAAAATCGCTAGCGGTTTGCGGTTTTGCGATTCAGCCAGCGCAAACGCGCTGGTGGAAAAGGGCCCTAACTGCATGCTTGTTTTTGGTGTTATTCAAACACTACTGCAGCCAAATGTATCAGCAGGATGCCAGGCAACTGGTATTGTCTAAAGGGAATAAAATATGGCAGCCTCCAGATCCCTCTCACTTCAGTTGTCCTTTAAGGCCTAATTTGGCAACTCATCTTAAAATTGTTTTATACTATCCCAATCGACTCAACAGTGCATTTTGATTCTATGAAATATGATTTTTGTGAAAGTGTTACCATTCTAAAGAAAACAATTGCAAAACACAATTGGGCAATGTTATCCAACTCTCTCCATTAGTCTGGAGTAAATTGTTAACAGGGCAGAGATATTAATGTCCTACTAAACTTAAGCAGCAAAACTAAAGCCAGGGTGTGTCTCCTGTAGTCTTGTACACTTAGGGTGGCTAATAACAATCCAATATTTTTCATCCAAAAATTTACCATTTCTATATAATATAAGAGACTGCCTATAGTATCTATCCAATATATTCACCCAGTTAACTCTTCTACTACATAGATTTGGTAAGATTGGATGAAAAAGATTGGATTGTTAGTGGCCAACCTTACACAGATGTGGCCTACTATACATGAGAGCTATTTCCATACACTTTGCAGAAGTCAAACTAGTCACCACTATCAGGATGCTGGATCCAGTTATTGACCATATCTGGCTGCTGTCTGTTTACTGATGAAGTTTTATTGCTCGGTCTTGACATCTGCCTATCTGAAGGAAACCTACCCCCCCCCAAAAAAAATAATGAGTTTCACTTACCTGGGGCTTCTACCAGCCCCCTGCAGCCATCCTGTGCCCTCATTGTCACTCACTGCTGCTCCGGTCCCCCACCGCCAGCTAGTTTCATTTTTGCTGACTCGGAGTCGTCGGGCTTCCACGCGTACCTTTGCACGCGTTACCACTGCTGCAGGAGGCTATCGTGGACGTGAACACGTATCTTTATACACATTGCAGGTGCAACGCGTACAAAGATACATGTTCACGTCCAGGATAGCCTCTTGCACCAGCGTTAACATGTGCAAAGGTACGCATGGCGGCCCGCCGACTCCGAGTCAGCAAACATGGAACTAGCTGGCAGCGGGGACCGGAGCAGCAGTGAGTGACTATGAGGGCTCAGGATGGCTGCAGGGGGCTGGTAGAAGCCCCAGGTAAGTGAAACTCCTGTGTTGGCAGGGTTTAGGTTTCCTTTAATGATGCACACCTTATTCACATGCCAAATGGAAATCAGCTAAGCTTACCATTCAGACTGTCCCTTTTGTTGTTCCCCTCCTAACTTGCTCACTGCAAGCCACTCCTTTGTGTGCTGCACCATCATCCATCCTCCTCCCTCCATAGTATGTGTCGCTAAGCTGTGGTCTACTGATGCATCTGTACAGCACTCCACCCCAAAGTTTTGCCAAAGGGATTGAGTCCTGATCTCTATGGGTAGCTGTTATTGTGCATGTGTATACACCTTAAAACTGCTTGCTGTGCACTACAATCTCTTTCAGTAGTGCAGCCAAACTTTATTGTGAGTGAGCCTGGTGTCTGCAAACTGGGAATAGTAAAGTCATATTTACTATGCAGCAGTTAACAGGAATTTTACCAGTACTACAGATAGATAAAAAGCACACGTGGTGCAATTTGTGTGGCCCACATGACCTAGGTGTCCATTGTCCAGATACTGGGCTTGATTCACTTAACCGTGATAACTCATATCACTGCCGTTTTTGTGTGCAATCGTGAATTATTGCAACAATATTGTACGCTGTATAAAAACAATGTAGTATTGCAACATGGTACAAAGTAGAACTCTTGATGACTAAACAAAAAGAAAGAAAGAAAAGGAATACAAATGAAAAACACAACAACCTTGCAAATAAGCAGGTCACAATTTGAGATAACGATAAACAATCTAAGGATTTAAAATTTAATATTGTATGTAAAAATGTATTTTTTATAATGCTGTAAAGAGTTTGCATATTTGAAGCAAGATCTTGATACTTCCCCTGACAAAATAATCTGAGTTATTCAGACACATCAATCTTAAGAAGCAATTGACATTGTAAACATGTGCTTAATGAGCTCATGAATATGCATTACACCTGATTGGTGTGTGCATAATCACGTTATAATTTAACATTATAAACATAGGTTGAAATAATAACACACAAAAGTTTGTCCTGTTCGGAAATTTAGAAAATAAATACTTTCGATACCTGTTACAATATGCCAATATTTAGTAACCTTTATGTTTGAATTGTTTTATATGTAAACTAATGAAATGCAAGAACTAGTATTGCCATGTTTGGCTATTTTTAGGCTGTACTATAAAGACAATTGCTTGCATTGTTAGATATCTATCCACAATGACTGAATAATGTGTTCAATAAATTACCTTCATTTTTACATTAAGGTTCATAGTTGGAGGGCATATTCATAGTGGTACAGTGCGTTTTAAGGCAACATTAAAGTAAAAACATGTCTGCTTTAAGAGGTAATGCACTGTAAGCAGTGAGTTACCACAACGCATCATTTTCAACGCGACGATAACGTCACACAGTGAACGGCCAATAGGATTATTATTGCAGTGCGGTAAGCTGCGTTATAAGACTTTATAACGCGGCGTTATAAGACTTTATAACGCAGCTCCGCAACGTGGCACTGTGAATGCGACCTTAACGTAATTTTGAGGACATATTAATTTTAATATTTCTTAAATCTCTACATAACTAAAGAAGAGCTGAAGTCAAATGAAGAAAACTGCTAAGTATGTAACAAAGTCACAGCAGTAACAGTGTTTCTGCACTGTACGTTTAAGTCCAAAATTAATCCCCTCCTGCCTAGCGGTGTTCGGTGGTGGGAGTGTGATAGACCCTGAACCAGCTAACACCAAAAAGCGTTAAGTCCTGGTGCAGGGTTTTGCGGGGCACCGCTACCAAACTGTTAGATGGTGAAACCGCCATCTATTTAGATTGTACAGTGCTGCTATCTAATGCAGCACTGTACTGGGGTCAGCCGTGTCACTCGGCTGTCCCCTGGAGAGGCTCCAATCACAATCCCCTCTCATAGACTGATGAGAGGATCGCTGTGATTGACTGACAGGGGGAGGGAGGAGTGAAAAAAAAAAAAAAATATAGCAATTTATTAAAAAAAATACAAATAAATTAATAAAAATAAATAAACATGCCACCAGCGATCAGAGCCCACCAACAAAAAGCTCTGTCGGTGGGCAGAAAAGGAGGGGGTGTGTGTTTCACTTGTGTGCTAACTTGTATGGCTCCGCAGCGAGCTATTAAAGCTTCAGTGCAGAACACTAAATCGTAAAAAATAGCCTGGTCACTAGGGTGGTGTAAACTTATGGTCCTGAAGTGGTTAATGTGTTAAAAAATAACAAAAATTTAAATTAGACTCTGCTCAATAATACAAAAATAACTACATGATTTAACTTACCCATTTTTAAGTTACAGACATGTCGACTCCACAGTACATGCAGAATAAACTGTTTTTATACTAACATTTAAAAAAACTAGACTCTGAGCAGATCCCTGCTCAAATAAATGGCTTTATTATTTATTTATTTATTTATTTATGCATCGACAAGATCTTCCATAGCACTGCACATAGCACTAAACAGATAGTGGGAAGCGTAGACACATGAGAAATTCCTAACACTGTACAATCAGGACATCCAGCAATGCAAATACATACATAGTTGAAATGTGATTTGGGACATTGCCAGTATTGGTACAAGTTCATATGATAAAGTACAGCAGAAATGAAAAACACTAGGGTGAGGTCCCTGCCCTTGGGAGCTTATGATCTAGTGGCTCCACAGCTTCTACAGGGCTACAGACTTAAAGAGACCGTGTAACAAAAAAAAAACCCTCTTGGGGATACTTACCCCGGGAGGGGGAAGCCACAGGGTCCCAATGAGGCTTCCCCGTGCTCTGAAGCTTGGGGGAATCCATCGCTGGCCCTACCAAAAGTCCCTCGACAAGGCTTAAAAAGGGTGCGCAGGCACAAGCAATATTTATGTCTCTGCGGTCCTGAGCAGGCGCACTAGCGGCTCTTCGTTCAGGTGAGGCGGAAATAGCCGAACTTGATCGTATCCACTCTACAGCGCAGGCGCAAAGGACTCACGTCTGTGCAGTGGAGCGAATACAATTGAGTTCGGCTATTTCTGCATTAACCCAAACAGAGAGCCGCTAGTGCGCCTGCACAGGATCATGTTAGGTAAATATTTACCTTCCAGCTGTTTGGGTGGCTGCAGCACTGGATTGCCGGGACAGCAGAGTACAGGAGGAAGCCTCATTAGGATCCAGAGGCTTCCCCCTCTCAAGGTAAGTATCCCCAAGAGGGGTCTTTTTTTCATTACAGATTTTCTTTAAATTTATAAGCGCTTTGAAATCATTATCACTTCTGTCAGAAACACTGAATACCTGAGTGAAACTTCCTACACACAATAGATGGTTCTTGGGCAAGGTGGCTGGTCAGCACCGCCTCTGCTGAGAATGTAGCATGTGTACATTGGCTACAATGTGTTGATGAGGAATCTGGCCTGCAGGCCAAGGCTGAAGGCTATTGTTCTCTTTAGCCCTCCTTTCCCATGCTGCTCTGTCTTGTGAACCGCAGTCATCCCTTGGCCCCAGACTGTTGCATACATTAAAAAAGGCACCTCAAAATACGGGTGCTCAGAAAAGCCGATAGTAGAATATTGGTAAATTTACAGATTTTCTACTGTTAGAGTAAAAATTTCAATGGTAAAATATTGGTATTAAAAACCAATATTTTGCAACAGCTAAACAAAACCCTATTCTCACACTGAACCCTCCCACTGCCAATGCCTAACACCCCCCCATGGCTAAACTTAACCCCCTCCCACAGTTAACTTAAACCACCCCCCATGGCCATCTTTAATCCCCCTCCCCCCCACACCTAACCCTTAACCACTCCACCTCACCCCCATGACTAACCTGTCCTCCCCGCCATCGGTAATCTGCTAAAATGGAAAAAAAATGCAAAAACTCAAATTTTTGGCCACTGCCATAGGCACCCATTGAAATATCGATAATGGGGGGAAACGTAGGTGCCCTCAGCACCCGATGTACCAGGATCACCCGCAATGCAAAAACACAGCTACAAATAAGCCCCCCCCCCCCCCCTTCTGTTTGTAGCCATATTTTGCATTGCAGGCAACTCCACCTAAATTTTTACACATTGTCGATGTTTCAGTGGGCACCTATAGTGTCGCCAAAACTTCCGCTGCTAGTTGGCGCCTACATTTCCTGCTTCCCAGATTGTTGCTCAAGGGAAAACTTACATGCTACACTTCTGCCCATAGTTTGAAAGTCCATCCATGCCACCCCTCTACCCACCCTTGTCACACCCTACAGTGACAGCCATACCCTAGCTGCATCACAGTTTAACCTCTAAACCAATGCAGGTGCCAAATCACTGTTATATAATGGGAAGATTAGCTTCATAGTTAAGTCTTCACTCATATTGTTCTCTTACAACTTGAAAAGTGCTGCTGAGGTGGAAGGGCTGATTAGTACCTATTACAAGTTTGTTTTAAGACAAAGGAAAACTATACAGTCACTACACAGATTCCTGCTTTATCACATGACATGTTTAACCTTATGTTAAACACGGTTTTAGTTCACATTTTTTTGAAATACAACTTCATTTTGCCCTTCAGAAGTAATGTATGAACAAACTAAGATAAAAGTGTAGGAAAGACCATATAGGAAAGCAGACTTAGGAAGTAATATAGCAGGTGTAACAAAGTGGTGTATTCATATCATGCGTAGAATGAATATTAATATATTGCAATGGAAAACCATAAATAATAATCTTAGGCACATTTCAGAAGAGCATGCTACCTATCATGACTCACTCACCGCTTTTACAAAGCAATCATTATTTCACGTAATACTCTTTCAATGTAACCGTGTTTCAATTTTCCATTATATTCTGGCTCTTCTAACTACTCTGGGATGTAGTTTAGTGTCCATCAGTCCGTTCTCTTATACTTTGAGGGAAGCTACCTTTATAGTCATTAGCGATAGGGAATGCATCAGAAGCAAAGCACTGCTACAAATTTTCTGGATGGTTAGTGCTCAATGAGTATTTCTATGTCAGGCTGGAAGAAGTATTGTAGGAAATGAAGACATTTCATATTTCTGCGTTTGTTCATAATCTCAGTTCTTTTAAAGTACTGTAACTTTCCACGCCTTGTTACAAAAATGCTCAGTGAACAGCTTCAGGCAGAGAAAAATAAAACACATGGCAAAACAGAAGTAGTATAATACTGGTTACCAGATAGGAGATATAAATAATAGTATCATTATACTAACAAGGGGGTTGCCAGTAGCAACCTCCAATAAGACATGTAGGGAATTGTCTATCACCCACTTAGGATAGTTCTAGGTAGAAGGTGGTCACACGCTCAACTGTAGGGAAAACTAACAGTATTTAGTAGGACTAGATAACAATATAAATACAAATAAATCATTTGGAGGTACTAGGGAAAGTAAAATAATTAACATATTAATGATTCATGCCTAATGAGGTTCAGCCCAGTGACCTAGGGAAGTGGGCCAAGACCCATTAAATACATTATGTGCCAATACATTTTTAAATGATTTCCCTTGTATCAGCCGTTCTTAAACCAGGAAGTAAGTGAAATCATTTACACGCCTTTTAAATTATGTAATTAGTTTACTTTCACAGGCGCCTCCAAATTATGATACAAAAATGCACAATTATAAATATACAGCGTTACAAAATATGGTAAAACCAACATGCATATTCATATGTATATGTACAGAAATAAGGAAACATGCACACATTCCCTCCTCATCTGTAAAATAAACACCTCTGAGAAACATAAATCCTGACCTACACTTGAACTTCAGCCAGATTAAAAATGTGGGGGAAGTGATAAATGAAGAATAATAAAAAGATTATACTCAAAATGAAGTATAAGGTAATCTAAGAAACAAATTTGCTTATAATTAGTATAAACATTTGTCATGCATGTCAGAGGTCTATAGTTTATTAATGGAACACATATATGCTATAAGGGGACCTTTTGTAAAAGAGCCATGTGTAACATTTACAAATGTGATTATAAAACATAAAAGTAAATATTTTTCTCATGTAGAGCCTGTTTATTTAACATTTTTAATATGGAAGGCCTGGATAATCAACTAGTGTGCCCTTAAAGCAAGCCTGAACTGAAAAATGAAAGTTAAAATAAACATACATTGTAATTACCTCCCTCGTAGCCTACTCATCAATATCTCTCTGCTCTCCCCATCCTCTTTGTCCACTGTGATCAATGGAATTCTCTATCCCCCATTTTAAAAATAGCTATTTTAACCACTTCACAACTGAGGGGTTTTACCCCCTGACCACCAGAGCAATTTTCTCCTTTCAGTGCTCCATCCATTCATTCGCCTATAACTTTATCATTACTTATCACAATGAAATGAACTATATCTTGTTTTTTTCACCACCAATTAGGCTTTCTTTAGGTGGGACATTATGCAAGAATTATTTTATTCTAAATGTGTTTTAATGGGAAAATAGGAAAACATTTGGAAGAAAAAACATTATTTTTCAGTTTTCCGCCATTATAGTTTTTAAATAATGCATGCTACTATAATTAAAATCCATGTAACTTATATGCCCATTTGTCCCAGTTATTACACCATTTAAATTATGTCCCTATCACAATGTCAATGCCAATATTTTATTTGCAAATAAAGGTGCATTTTTTTCAGTTTTGCATCTATCCCTAATAGCAAGGCCATAATTTATAAAGTAACAGTGTTATACCCTCTTGATATAAATATTTAGAGATTTCAATCCCTAAGGTAACTATTTAAGTTTTTTTTATTGTAATTTCTTTTAATATTTCAAAAAAAAAAATATTGATAACAATTGGGGAGTGTGGGAGTTAATTAGTTAAAATCAATAGTAAA